>NW_024742238.1:814246-936365 GCF_018991925.1 Homarus americanus
TAGATGATATAAATTCACATTTAACAAGTCACAATCAAGTGAGTCCATAACGTAATACAGTATAAGATGTTAATAAACTTGTAATTGTAAAATCAATCTAGTCGTTGTCTACTAAAATAACCATTGTGCAACCTCATTCTAAATCCTAGGTTAGCTTAGTTAGCCAACAAACTCTGTAATATGTAAAACAAGGGTGTCGTCCCCTCTATTTAATTCATTAAACTTCTTTTCCAACCTTTCCCCACGACTATATGTTGTGACTTCTCTATCCTCATGTCTGGCTGTGCCTTGAGCCCCAGCATGACTTCCATCCTTCACCTTAACCTAAAAAAAGACTTAACCTCGATAGTACGATGACAACCCCTTGAGTACGATGACAACCTTGAGTACGATGACTTAACCCTTGAGGTACGATGACTTAACCCCTTGAGTATGATGACTTAACTCCTAGAAGCCCTGAAAATTATGTACTTAAATTTTTGTAAGATAAATATTCAAATATTGGCAATTTCTGTATCTTATATTATCGCTGTATTGTCTCAAATCACTGTATCTCTGTCGCTGTTCCTGAAATATTTACCTTATCGCTCCACAAGTTAGGATACAGGACTTTCTGAAATACTGAAATTTATGCCTGTATTGTTTTAAGATGAGAGAGAGAGAGAGAGGGGGAATCTGGAACACGGCGTTGAAGAGGAAAATAGGAAGACAAGAGGAAGAGGATAATGAAGTTACTGGGAAGAGGAGGAGGAGGAGAATAACAAGGGAAGGGAAAATGGTACAATAGGGAGGAGGGAGAGGAAGACGAGGAGGATGAGGGCTGGAAGAAGAAGAAGTAACAAGAGGAGAGAACATGACGCTCTTGGAATGTTGGGTCAAAGGTCACGTGTCACAAGCTTGGGGCGGGAGAGGACGAGAAAAGAAGAGGAGGAGGAGAAGGTGGAGGAGAAAAAGAAGAGGCGGAGGAAGAGGAGGAGGAGGAGGAGGAGGAGGAAGAAAAAGAGGAGGTCAACGAAGGAGAAAAAAGAAATGATGAAGAAGGAGAAGATTAGGGTAAGAGAAGGAGGAGAAGGACAACCATGGCTACGAAAACGATGAAGACAGGAAGACAAGGAGCAGGAAAAAGAGAAGGAAGAAAAGGCAAAAGGAGACACACAGATAAAGAGAGTAGGAAGGAGAAGAAAGGAAGGAAGACTGGAAGAAAAGAAGGAAGGAAGAACTCTATATTACTACAAATAATAATAATGAGGAGGAAAAAAAATGAAGGGTAATAAGAAGAGGAAGGGGAGGAAGACATACGATAGTAATTGAAGAGACGAAACGAAGAGGAGAGGAGAAAATATTGACGGGAAATGAGGAGAGAAAAAGAACACAAAATATCAGGAGAAACAACAAAAAACGTAGAGGCAAAGACAGAAGAAACTGGATGATGATAAGAGAAGGAGATGGAGATAGAGGAAGAACATCCTCACAAACCTCCCCTTCTCTTCCTCCTTCCTCCTCCCTCAAGACCTGTGACTCACGCTCTCCTCCCCTCTCCCTCTCTTCCGCACCCTCTCCCTCCCTCCACCTCTCCCCATCTCCTCCACCCCCTTCTCTTCCACCACCCTCCCCATCTTCTCCACCCTCTCCCCCTCTCTTCCTTCCTCCTCTCCTTCTCCTCTTCTCTCCACCTCCCTCTTCCACCCTTTCCTCCACCCCCTTACCTATCACGAACCTAACCTGACCCCCTCCAGGTACCGTTAGGGGGTTAAATATCAGCTGAAATAAGCTGAGAGTTATATTCAGGTGAAATAAGCTGGGGAAGGGGTTAATCTTCAGGTGAAATAAGCTGGAGGTTAATCTTCAGGTGGAATAAGCTGGAGGGTTAATCTTCAGGTGGAATAAAATGGAGAGGATTATCTTCAGCTGAAATAAGCTGGAGAGGAGATAATCTTCAGGTGAAATATGCTGGAGAGGATTATATTCAGGTGAAATAAGCTGGGGAGGGTTAATCTTCAGGTTAAATAAGCTGGAGGGCTAATCTTCAGGTGATCCCAGTGTATTAAGGGTACAAGGAACATACACACAGACGATGGCCAAATATACAAGTTCTCTATGTAATGTTATTGGGATTTTGCTCGACTGAATTACCTGTCATATGAAAAGTTTTATTTGTATACCTGGACGTTACATAAACAGACAGACAGACAGACAGAGAAACAGACAGATACAAGATAGATAGTTTGATAGATAATTGTTTTTAATTAGCGATTAAAATTCAAATTGCTTCAGCGTGGACAATAACAGTGTAAGCACAAGCAGGGGAAACAGGAGTCGATTTAACCACAGAGACCACAAGAAACCTCAACACACACACATACACACACACACACAGATCCTTTAATCCAAACCAATGTTGAAGTAGAATATAAAAGTCATCGATTTCTTTAATTTTTGCAGAGACAGACAAGTGGATGTTGGGGGTCGTGTGAGCTGTAATGTGTCCTGATATATACAGAAGACAACACCTCATTACTGAACTTGAGACCAGTTCTTAAATATTAGCCTCTCTCTCTCTCTCTCTCTCTCTCTCTCTCTCTCTCTCTCTCTCTCTCTCAGTGTCTACCCCCTCCCATTCTCTCTATTACTTCACTTCCTACTCTATACCTTCCCTCTTCCCCTCTGCCTTCCTCCTTATCCTTCCCTCCTGACTTCTTTCCTTACTCTTTCCTTCTCTCACACACCTCAAACAGGTCGATGCTCGCCCGTACCCAGCTCCTCCCCTCTCCTCACAACCCCACCCCTCCCTCCATCCCTCACACCTCCCTCACCTCTCGAGACCCTCCCTCCCAGAGCTTCTCATCCTAGGTCCACCTTCTTCCCTGCCTCTTCCTTCCCACACCTCACCTCCCCGCCCTGTCTATCTCTTCCCCCTCATACCTCCTCCCTCTTTCTCCCTCACCTCATGAGACAGGACCCTACCAGAGCTTGTCGTCCTGCCCCCCCATGACACTCACCACAACCCCCACTCTTCTCCTCACACCCTCCCTCCCTCACCAAGACACGACCCTCTTCCCAGAGCTTGTCGTTTTAATTATTTTTTTTCGTTTTTTAATCAAATTTATCCTCGGTTAAGCATCCTATTCTCCTCATTATTTTGACCGCTGCCTTCACGATAAATCTCTGGGGTGCTGAGTGGTCGCTGGGAGGGTGGTTGTTCATTCGTGACCCCGTGACCCCAAACACTGGTCACCTCCCACCCCTCCTTTCTCCCTCTCCATCCTTGCCCCGCCCCGCCCCCCCCCCACCACCCCATCCCCTAAGGTAGCGTGAGAGTCATTCAACTACAAACCTCCCAGGAGACACACCCCCTCCTCCAAACCTTTCTCTCCTCTCATCCACCTCCCTCTTCCTGACCCCTCCTTCTCTTTCCTGACCCTTCCTTTCCTCCCTTCTCCCCCCCTCCTTCCCTCCATCACCCATACCAACAAATATTTATAATCTCCCCAAGTAAACAGTCTCCATACATTCAAGTACCCAGGATAACCTTGCACATCACCAAGCACCCAGGATAACCTTACACATCACCAAGTACCCAGGATAACCTTACATCACCAAGCACCCAGGATAACCTTACACATCACCAAGTACCCAGGATAACCTTGCACATCACCAAGTACCCAGGATAACCTTACACATCACCAAGCACCCAGGATAACCTTACACATCACCAAGTACCCAGGATAACCTTACACATCACCAAGTACCCAGGATAACCTTACACATCAAAGTACCCAGGATAACCTTACACATCACCAAGTACCCAGGATAACCTTATACATCACCAAGTACCCAGGATAACCTTACACATCACCAAGTATCCAGGAGACGTAACATGAGGTACAAGACGACCTTTTATATGACTTCTTCAGACGACACCACCGCCCCGGGGACATCTAAAACAATTGCACTTTATCTGAAGACACACACTCCACGACGCGTCCTCGGCACAGTCATAAAGATAGTCAAGATACGCCGCCGGAGACCAATGGTATACGCCGCACTATACGCTTTAACGACACTCCCGAAATGCTGGTGACTCGTCTTAAGGGACACTCACTCACTACCCAAGACGTTTTAAGATACGTTCTATAGGTGAGTGTAGGAAGCACCAAGGTTAGGGTAGGTTAGGTAACGAACTATAATCCCCCTTCCTCCCTTCTCTTCTAATTTCTCTCACTCTCCTTTTCCTCTCTTCCTCTCTCTCTCTTCCTCCACCCCCCTCATTCTCTCTCCTCTCTGTCTTAAAAAAATATTGGGGGTGACTGAATGAATCACCGGGCACCATCAAGAGACCAACTCACACACGTTATCACGGCACCAACAGCCCTCAGAGACTCCCCGCTAAGTAAATAACTACATTTAATGAAGCCACAAACTACTGCTTGTAAACAGGATGTGTGTGTGTGTGTGTGTGTGTGTGTGGACGTATCATCAAACAACATCAGGTGGTGGTTTGCCCTCTCATATCTTCCCCACCCCCACTCCCCTCCCTCCCCACCTCTCCCCTCCTGTATCCGGCTCACCACCACACTGATCCACAGATTACTTTATAACACATACGATACTGGTGTCTTTGGCTTTGAAAAGGACAACAGTTTCGAATTATAGAGTCAAACATTACCATCAAACAAGTCTTGCCTGGCCACTGACATCCTGCCTCAAACACTCCATCTCCCGTCCCAGGGTATAGAGAGCCGAGGAGCTTCCAAAATTTAGATGAAAACATTGACTACAAAAGAAATTTAGAAGGCACAGACAGGATGGTGTGGCGGTGTTTGTTAATCGTCTTGGGAATGTAGCGAGAGAGAGTGATATATGTTTCGTCGTGTGAATACCAGCCAAAACCTTCAAGATTTTATACTTACGGTGGAGTGATAAACTTTACACAAACAGAACCAAACACGAGTCAAGTACTGATAAGACCCACACGTCCACTACGTCACTGAAGCTGTGACATGTAGCATAAACGTGTCCCAACACACACACACACTACACACACACACACACACACACACACACACACACACACACACACACACACACACACACACACACACACACACACACACACACACACACACATATAAGAATAGCACCATCCCATCTATTGTTAAAATAATAAACAACTCTGATTTATGTACTGTACAGCCCTGTAAATGTATTCAATGCATATTATATCATTATGTCTAAATCAAATGTAAGTCTGTATATTTTCAGCCACCGGCTGCAACTCTATTAATAAACCGTTTTATTATTATTTTTTATTATTATTATTATTATTACACTACACACACACACACACACACACACACACACACATATCCAGGTACACATACCCACCACCTACATACCCACCCACCTACACACACACAACCCACCTACACATACCCACCACCTACACATACCCACCCACCTACACACACCCACCCACCTACACACCCACCCACCTACACACCCACCCACCTACACACACACACCCACCTACACATACCCACCCACCTACATGCCCACCCACCTACACATACCCACCCACACACACACACACACACTTCATCTCTGTACATAGCTCAAAATTGTCAAAACATTAATTATGATGAATGTTTCTCCTCATTGTTCTTACTGGTTGACTTATGAAAATACACAAACACCACAAAAAATCAACCAAAAACACCACCAAAACAACACTAATAAATCCCTTAACAAAATTCACATTAACGAACCAAATAAACACGGAGAATTTATTACCAAGGGACACATGAAGCAAGACCGAGACAGTGTGAATTGTGATGCTAATTTTAGACATGTTTTTGTGACTTAGCTGAAGTTATCAAGTTAGTTATTAAGGACTGAAGTTTGTCCCATTTTGTGATTTTGAAAATAATATGTGATAAAAAAGCAACGTTATTAGATATAGAGAATTATAAACCAATCATAATACGATTCTCCAAATGTTCAGGGAATTTTGTGCACAACTGAACATTCTTATACCTATAGATTAACCACCCGAACTTACTGTAACGTAACCTAACCAGAAGATTAACCACTCAGACACTAACCTACTGTAACTTAACCGAAACTAACTAAATTTAACTTAACCTAATCTAATCTAACGTTAAAGTGGGTTAATCATCAGGTGATACGTGCAGATGGCTTAATATGTAGTCACAATCCTTGTACATATCCACCCTCGTCTATTTCACCAGCCATATAAGGTCAGGTTATGAGAGGCAGTACTAATGATCTCAACAGGTATTATAGTGACTTTCATCTTGGTATTATTAAAGTTTATGTACCTGTTTAATTAGTGGGTCTTGATGTCTAGATTTAATGTGATCATCATCATCATTATTTTATTATTATTATTATTATTATTATTATTATTATTATTATTTCTATTATTATTATTATTATTATTATTATTATTATTATTATTATTATTATTATTATGACACAGTTGGTGTTTCGAAAGTAAGACGGTCATTGATATCTGTGTTTAATTAAATAGTAACAATAATAACAATAATATTGACAATAGTATCACTCCTACTACAACGAACATTAATATTGGTTCACGAGATGTTGTTCCAATTGATGTGTGTGTGTGGGGGGAGGGAGGTGGAGGGAGGAGGGCAAGATTATCGTTCGAGTTCTCTAAACAGACTTCATCCTGAGGCGCAATACTTCCTCCCAGAATCTCAGTGGTTTTAGACCATCACGTGGCACCACTGACATGATCTTTGCTGCCAGCCAGATACAGGAAGAGTGCACAGAAGAGCGTCGTGACCCCTGAACATGGCTTTAATCGACCTAACAGACCTTCGACTCGGTCAACAGGGAAGCCCTCTGGTGGACCCTCAGCCGTTTGGCTGCCCACCAAATTCATCGTCATTGTGGAGGCAACTCCACGATAGCATGAACGGTAGTGTCCTGCACAATGGCACTCAGTCTGAGTTCTTCCCCATCCAAACAGAGGTTAAAACAAGGGTGTGTACTGGCACCAACTCTCTTTTCCATTTTCTTGGCTGCCTTCATATCGTGCCAGTGCCAATTCAGCTGGCGGGTGTATCCAGTACTGGGTGAAGGTGAAAGGTCTTTTCAACATAAGACGACTCCAGGCAAGAACAAAGGTGTCGGCAGCTCCAGTCATTGAACTTCAGTATGCAGACGACCTCACGCTTGTTGCTCACACTGAACACGACCTACAGATCCTGAACACCTACGCAGATGCGTATGCACACTTCGGCCTTGGTGAATGTACGTACGTAAGACTCAGATTCTCTTTCAACCTGCCCTGGTTCAGACACACCTCCATCAACCATCCACCTTAACGGTACTACCCTCTCTAATGTTACCCACTTTCAGTATCTCGGTTCCCACCTGTCCACCGCAGACATCGATGAAGAGATTCAGCATCGGATCAGATGTGCATCTCAAGTCTTGTAGACTCGAAACCGTGTCTTCAGCTGTAGAGAGCTGAAATTATCTACAAAGTTGCACGTATATCAAGCAGTGGTCCTCCCACCCTGCTATATGGCAGTGAGACATGGGTCACATACAGGAGGCACCTCAAGGCACTTGAAAAATTTCACCAACGTAGTCTACGTTCCATCCTCCGCGTTCGTTGGGAAGACAGGAGAGCAAATGCCAGTATTCTCGCTTACACCAACTGTAGGGCATCGAGGCTACCATTATCCATAAACAGCTATGCTGGACTAGCCATGTTACCCGCATGGACAACAGTATAGACTGCCAAAACAGCTACTTTACAGTCACCTAACGAATAGAAACGTAACGTTGGGGGGCAACGGAAAAGGTATAAGGTAGTCTTAAGACAAAGCTGAAAAAGTGCCAAATCGACCCCTCACATGGGAGACGATTAATCCACATCGTAACGCTTGGAGGATCACCATACGAGAAGGTGTTAACACTTTTGAGTTAGCCAAACTGCAAACCGAGGCAGACAAACGCCAACCGCAGAAAGACGCTGCCACTAGATGCATCCTTCCACCTGTGCAACTTGAGTGTGAACGACTCTGCGGGTCCCGTATGGGCCTCTTTAGTCACCTCAAAACTCACCAATGAAGGTGACATCCTAATAACTCATATAAATGTACCAAAGCTGGATGATCGTCATACTCGATTCAGAGTGACACCAAATTAGTAATAGTGTGTGTGGGGGAGATGACAAATGGTTCCTAGTGATGAATGTAGAAAGGTGAACAATGTGTGATGAAGGTGTGTGGTGAGTTGGGGGGCAGAAGGAGGGAGGAGGGAGGGAGGGATGGAGGGAGGGAGGAGGAGGAAGCAATATGAGCAGAGGTATTGTATTGATATTGAAACAGTTTATTAAGCCAGAAGAACACAGATACAGAGTCGATTAAAAAAATCCTAATATTAACATGGATGAGCCTGTTGAGAGCCCGAGCTCTTTTGTAGGCACCTGATGTAGTGTACATTTATCTCAAGGAAGTATTATGTAACATTTAGTATCATCTGGAATAGTACACGTAACATGGTGGTAATAAGAACATATCAGAATGTTACCACAGTTATCACTTCGATATTTATTTATTTTACTTTTTTTTTAAATTTATATTATAAGCTAATGCTGCCTCCCGAAAGTTAGGAATGCTGTACAGATGCCGCAGCTACTTCACTCCTGAGCAGTTGCTTCAAGTATATAAAGAATTCATTCGTCCTAACTGGAGTACTGCTCTCATATCTGGGATGGCTCTTCTTCTGTCAAACTGTTAGATAGGATGGAATCATGAGCAATTCGTCTTATTAACTCTCCTCCTTTAGTTGACAATCTCTCTTCCTTTCTCTTCGCCACAATGTTGCTTGACTCTCTCTCTCTTTTACAGGTACTTTAACGGTCACTGTTCGGTGGACTTGGCATCCTGTGTACCGCCGGCAAGAGATGATTTAAAGGAAGGGTGACAGAGAATGGAGGAACTGAGGAGATGAGAGGGAGGTGTAGGAGGAGGATGAGAGAGGGCAGTGAGAAGAATGATGTGATAAAGGTGAATGAAAGTGAGGGAGATGGGAGGAGGAGAGAGGACGGAGAGTAAACTGTGCGTAGAGTGAAGGGAGGAAGACGTGATAATATTGAATGGAGATTGGGAAGGGAGGAAGGGAGGGAAGAGTGGGAGGAAGGGAAGGTGGGAGGGAAGGGAAGGGTGGGAGGGAAGGGAAGGATGGGAGGGAAGGAAGGGGTGGGAGGGAGGGATAAGGGTGAGAAGAGAAAGAAGTAGGGGAAGGGTGAGAGGAGAGGAGGGGGGTAGGTGCCAGGGTACTAATCTTTGTTTACTGTGACATGTGGACTTACTCCGTGTCGGACCATTTGTATGTGTGTGTGTGTGTGGTCCCAACACTCCATCATCCCTCCAGCCCTCACCCTGACACCCTAGCACTCTCCCTCACGCCCACCCTCAGCCCTGACACTCTCTCTCTCCGTACGTTGGTTGGGATGGTGTGTGGTTGGCTGGAGCAGTTTCGCTCATTACTCGTCCACACAGAATATTTCATCATTTAAGTATTAACTTTGTTTATTACTTTGTGTATTGATTGTATTATGTTTGAGTATATTATTATATTTTATTGCATTAGGTTTGTGGATAGGTTAGATAAGTGGAACTAATGTCAATAGGTAATTTAGATAAAGTTTATGTTATAGCCAATCAGGATATAGTACGTCAGTATTTGGCGGTTGAGAGGTGACGTCGGTGACCTACCGGTACTCTCTAGTCAGTGTAGGCTTGTCTTAAGTTAAGTAGTATACCCTCTCTGGTGTTTTGGGACTATTGAGATTTCTTATTGCTTGATATTGATTTTGTGTGATCTTGTTGGACCTTCAGTCCTTACTCGGCCACTTCAAACATCTTATCTTATTATTATTGTTATTTATTTTATTTTGTGTACATTTGTGGTGGTGGAAATAAGTTAATAAATGTTCATATTTTTATTGACTTGTTTCGGTTTTCACTTGTTAACTTGACCTTTGTTGGGAGAACTTGGGATTAATAACATAACAAATAATATTTATATATTTGAAAGACTTAAGTGATTTGTGTTTATGTAACGATCTACCCTAGGGTCGTAACAGACAGCTCCCAGACATCATGAAGACACCAGCGGAGGAAAGAGGTGTACAATATGAGTGTACACTGGTAAACCAACACACACACACACACGCACACAGAGTTGGTGTAGTGGCAACGTAACTCTGCCACAATGAGTCACCACATCACCAGCGAATCAGCAGGTAACTAGTGAAGTAACCTCCCCCACCTAGTACCCGCGTGTAGCATTTAGTTTCATATTTTTTATACAAATTAACAAGAAGAGCAGGGAAGGTTCACTCAACTGTTCTCGCCTGTAGTTAATAATGAAATGGGATCACTTGAAGATTAGCTCACCCACCTTCTTCCACCTTAAGGTTAACCACCCTAATGCTGACCTAACGCCTATGTTGCGTTTTGTTTGTCTAGGGTTAGGTTACGTGAGGTGAGGTTAGGATTAGGTTGCTGGGCAGTTTCGACACACACACACGCCTGGGTGAGGTGAATAACCCAGAAATACAGAATCACGCCCGTGACGCTGCCTCACTGTAAAAATATCAGAGAGTAGAGAAAAGGGATATAAAAACAGGAAGGGAGACGCAGTACTTTGTTCCATCTCGTGGAAATTCATCAGCAAGAAACAGTTAATGAATGTTGTGTCCCGTCAACTGAACTGTAGTTTAGAGCAACGGATATTTACAGACAGAAGGACGATTTAACATATTTTTACAGACAGAAGGACGACAAAACCGATTTTTACAGACAGAAAATGAATTAATAACGGCCTAGAATGATGACCCAACAAAGCAGTAATTTAGACAATGCTTGTTATTTAATGAAGGACAAATGACCCCGTGTAACCGACCCTCAAAATTCTTGCATAATACTTCACTTAGTTTCTTAAATGGAAAGTATATTTATGACTATATTTACCCTTTAGTTTACTTAAAAAGTTCCCCAAAGACATGGTAACTCTTCATGCAGTGCTAGATAAGTATAAGTCGTAATAAGTGTTGTAATTTAATTGTAAGTAATAAGTAAGTATCGGTAAAATATTTATTGTTTCACTTTAGTGTTACTTAACGTGCGATGAAAACATAAGACGCTTGAGTGATAGTAACTACCCGCCACACCTCGTCCTTGAGCTACAGGTCACTCACACACACACACCTCCGTCTTCTTGGGACATTCGCGATTATATCCTCAAGAATTATTGTAATTATAGTCCCCTCAGGAATCATTACAATTACAAACTAGAAATTAGTGTTGAGGAGAATTATAGTGTTGAGCTGGACGGTGGTGTGTGGCTGAGAACAAGCTGAGTATTACCACAGCCTGATAATATACGTCAACACCAACTCGCTATAGTTCCCCACAGATCACAAACACATTTTTCCATCGTGCGAGAGTCAGTGGAGCGTTGCCATCACCAGCCTCCACACCACAGATGGGCTGGATATCACTAGCAGGTTCGGACTCTGGCTCACTCATCTATAGCACATCTTTCACGCGCGTCTTACAGTGGTCCTCCCCACCCTGCTGTATGGCAGCGAGACATGGGTCACATACAGGAGACACCTCAAGGCAGAAAACTTTCACCAACGTAGTCTACGTTCCATCCTCCGCGTTTGCTGGGAAGACAAGAGAACAAATGCCAGTATTCTCGCTGACACCAACTGTAGGAGCATCGAGACTATTATTATCCATGAACAACTATGCTGGACTAGCCATGTTACCTGCATGGACGACAGTAGCTGCCAAAGCAGCTGCTTTACAGTCACCTAACGAATAGTAAACGTAACGCTGGCGGACAACTGAAAAGGTATAATGATAGTCTTTGATAAAGCTGAAAAAGTGCCAAATTGACCCCATCACCTAGACGATTACTCCACCTTAACGCTGGAGGAGCATCACACGAAGGTGTCAATACTTTCGAGATAGCCCGAGTGTCTACCGAGGCAGACAAGCGCCAACGCCGGAAAGATGCTGCCGCCGCCCCTCCCGCACTAGATGTAGCCCTCACACGTGCAACATCTGTGTACTGCCCTGCCGGTCCGTATCGGCCTCTCGAGTCACCTCAAGGTCATCAACGAAGTGACAGCAAAGTACGTGTAGTAGTGTGTGTGGGTTACAGACTGGTCGTGGAGGAGGAACATTCCTCAGTTATTAGTTAACTCTAAGTCACGCACTGCACAGTTAACACTTCTTGGGTCTATAGTATACATACAACCACCACCAACAACAAAACAATATATATATATATTTATAAATAATAATAATAATAATATATATTACAACAACTATAATAGTAATAATAATAAATGACAATTACAACAACTACAATTATATTAATGATAATTATAATAATAAAAAATAACAACAAATAATAATAATAATAATAAATAACAATAAAATAATTATAACAATTAATAACAATAACAACAATAATAAGCGCAACAATCACTAACATCAATACACGTCACCGAGCTTAAGTACAACCACTCATAACTTAGTACAGGTGTGTGGAGGCCGGACCACCCCAGCACTACACCACAACATCACCATCTCTCACAACTTTACAACTTCTAACAACCTCTCACACCTCACCACGTCTCACAACCTCACCTATCTCATAACCTCCCATAACCTCCCCAACCTCTAATAACCTCCAAAAACTCACTTCTCGTAAGGTTTCTTTTTCTCAGCTATTAAGTCTCTTACGATAATTACGAGGTTTTCCGCGGGCCCTCCTTACCAGCCAACCACACACACACACAGCAACCACCCACAACGACAGGAACCAACCACAACCACACACAGCAACCACCCACAACGACAGGAACCAACCACACACACACACAGCAACCACCCACAACGACAGGAACCAACCACACACACACAGCAACCACCCACAACGACAGGAACCAACCACAACCACACACAGGAACCAACCACAACCACACACACAGCAACCACCCACAACGACAGGGAACCAA
Organism: Homarus americanus; assembly: GCF_018991925.1. NCBI lineage: Eukaryota > Metazoa > Arthropoda > Malacostraca > Decapoda > Nephropidae > Homarus > Homarus americanus. Next base: position 827,349 of record NW_024742238.1, read on the forward strand.
CCACAACCACACACAGCAACCACCCACAACGACAGGAACCAACCACACACACACAGCAACCACCCACAACGACAGGAACCAACACACACACACAGCAACCACCCACAACGACAGGAACCAACCACACACACACAGCAACCACCCACAACGACAGGAACCAACCACAACCACACACAGCAACCACCCACAACGACAGGAACCAACCACACACAGCACCACCCACAACGACGGAACCAACCACAACCACACAGCAGCCACCCACAACGACAGGAACCAACCACAACCACACACAGCAACCACCCACAACGACAGGAACCAACCACACACACACAGCAACCACCCACAACGACAGGAACCAACCACACACAGCAACCACCCACAACGACAGGAACCAACCACAACCACACACAGCAACACCCACAACGACAGGGAACCAACCACACACACAGCAACCACCCACAACGACAGGAACCAACCACACACACACAGCAACCACCCACAGCGGGAGGAACCAACCACACACACACACAGCAACCACCCACAACGACAGGAACCAACCACAACCACACACAGCAACCACCCACAACGACAGGAACCAACCACAACCACACACAGCAACCACCCACAACGACAGGAACCAACCACACACACACAGCAACCACCCACAACGACAGGAACCAACCACAACCACACACAGCAACCACCCACAACGACAGGAACCAACCACACACACACAGCAACCACCCACAACGACAGGAACCAGCCACAACCACACAGCAACCACCCACAACGACAGGAACCAACCACAACCACACACAGCAACCACCCACAACGACAGGAACCAACCACACACACACACGCAACCACCCACAACGACGAACCAACCACAACCACACAGCAACCACCCACAACAACAGGAACCAACCACAACCACACACAGCAAACCACCCACAACGACAGGAACCAACCACAACCACCACAGCAACCACCCACAACGACGGGAACCAACCACACACAAGAGCAACCACCCACAACGACAGGAACCAACCACAGCCACACACAGCAACCACCCACAACGACAGGAACCAACCACAACCACACAGCAACCACCCACAACGACAGGAACCAACCACACAACCACACACAGCAACCACCCACAACGACAGAACCAACCACACACACACAGCAACCACCCACAACGACAGGAACCAACCACAACCACACACAGCAACCACCCACAACGACAGGAACCAACCACACACACACAGCAACCACCCACAACGACAGGAACCAACCACAACCACACACAGCAGCAACCACCCACAACGACAGGGAACCAACCACAACCACACAGCAACCACCCACAACGACAGGAACCAACCACAACCACACACAGCAACCACCCACAACGACAGGAACCAACCACACACACACAGCAACCACCCACAACGACAGGAACCAACCACAACCACACAGCAACCACCCACAACGACAGGAACCAACCACAACCACACAGCAACCACCCACAACGACAGGAACCAACCACACACACACAGCAACCACCCACAACGACAGGAACCAACCACAACCACACACAGCAACCACCCACAACGGCAGGAACCAACCACAACCACACACAGCAACCACCCACAACGACAGGAACCAACCACAACCACACAGCAACCACCCACAACGACAGGAACCAACCACAACCACACAGCAACCACCACAACGACAGGAACCAACCACACACACACAGCAACCACCCACAACGACAGGACCAACCACACACACACAGCAACCACCCACAACGACAGGAACCAACCACACACACACACAGCAACCACCCACAACGACGGGAACCAACCACACACACACAGCAACCACCCACAACGACAGGAACCAACCACACACACACACAGCAACCACCCACAACGACAGGAACCAACCACAACCACACACAGCAACCACCCACAACGACAGGAACCAACCACAACCACACACAGCAACCACCCACAACGACAGGAACCAACCACAACCACACAGCAACCACCCACACAACGACAGAACCAGCCACACACACACGCAACCACCCACAACGACAGAACCAACCACACACACACACAGCAACCACCCACAACGACAGGAACCAACCACAACCACACAGCAACCACCCACAACGACAGGAACCAACCACAACCACACACAGCAACCACCCACAACGACAGGAACCAACCACAACCACACAGCAACCACCCACAACGACAGGAACAACCACAACCACACACAGCAACCACCCACAACGACAGGAACCAACCACACACACACAGCAACCACCCACAACGACAGGAACCAACCACAACCACACAGCAAACCCACAACGACAGGAACCAACCACAACCACACAGCAACCACCCACAACGACAGGAACCAACCACACACACACAGCAACCACCCACAACGACAGGAACCAACCACAACCACACACAGCAACCACCCACAACGATAGGAACCAACCACACACACACAGCAACCACCCACAACGACAGGAACCAACCACAACCACACAGCAACCACCCACAACGACAGGAACCAACCACACACACACAGCAACCACCCACATCGAAGGAACCAACCACAACCACACAGCAACCACCCACAACGACAGGAACCAACCACAACCACACACAGCAACCACCCACAACGACAGGAACCAACCACACACACACAGCAACCACCCACAACGACAGGAACCAACCACAACCACACAAGCAACCACCCACAACGACAGGAACCAACCACAACCACACAGCAACACCCACAACGACAGGAACCAACCACACCACACACAGCAACCACCCACAACGACAGGAACCAACCACACACACACAGCAACCACCCACAACGACAGGAACCAACCACAACCACACACAGCAACCACCCACAACGACAGGAACCAACCACAACCGCACACAGCAACCACCCACAACGACAGGAACCAACCACACACACACAGCAACCACCCTAACGACAGGAACCAACCACACACACACAGCAACCACCCACAACGACGGAACCAACCACACACACAGCAACCACCCACAACGACAGGAACCAACCACACACACACAGCAACCACCCACAACGACAGGAACCAACCACAACCACACAGCAACCACCCACAACGACAGGAACCAACAACCACACAGCAACCACCCACAACGACAGGAGCCAACCACAACCACACACAGCAACCACCCACAACCACACAAATCCCACCCACAGCTACAAAATGCACACCACACAATCCCACCCACAACCACAAAACCACACAAATCCCACCCACAACTATAAAAATCACACCCACAACCACAGAAATCCCACCCACAAACCACACAAATCCACCGACAACCACACAACCACCTCAAATTTCACTCGCTGACACTTTCTCATACCACTGACATAAAAGGTAAACTGGACGCCCCTACAGGTAAGTCAGGTAATTGAAACTACAAAGTCCTGTCTCTATATGGGTAACCTGTACTACCAATTGTGATGCCGCCACCATTGTTGTTTCCTTGATAATAATGATTTATGCCTCAATGTTGTTTGGTGAAATTACGAGTTTTATTATGTGTTTTGAAAATTTGGTCTGTCTGTCTGTGTCTGCGTGTTTGTCCTTTACCATTCAAAATTTTCATGCATTCTTTATGAAATTATTATTATTTTATGTAATATATGTAAATAATGATAATAATTAACGGTTTATTGAAAGAACATGGCAGCCAGAAGGCTGAAAATATACAGTTCATAATTGAGGAATGGGTCACTTCATTGACAAATAATTTACAGTAACATAAGTGATACAAATATGATATATAATTATAAGGTGGGGATTTCAACATAGTAACAGTGCAAAATAAGATTGGTTGTGAGTGAACGATAATGTCTGTGTGTGTTAATAACAGGCTCACACACTATACCCATTACATATGCAAGCGGCTCCTACCTCGCATACCTAAACTGTGCGCGCTGGACTATACACTCAGCAGCCCACAACTTTGCCTGGGCTGCCCTGCCTCCCCTATATGGACGACACACCGGAGAAAAGACGAATTATTTTTGTGAAAGTCGTGTAAGACCAGAGGCGGTGATCGTGTCAAGACCCCCCACTGCAGTGATAACCTACTTTTGGGACCTTAAAGAGGAGATGAAATGGTATGGTTAGGGAAGGGCAAGGTATGGTTAAGGAAGGGCAAGGTATGGTTAAGGAAGGGCAAGGTATGGGTTAGGAAGGGCAAGGTATGGTTACGGAAGGGCAAGGTATGGTTAAGGAAGGGCAAGGTAATGGTTAAGGGAGGGCAAGGTATAGTTAAGGTAGGGCAAGATTATGTGTTAAGGAAGGGCAAGGTATGGTTAAAAGGTAAGGGCAAAGGTATGTTTAAGGAAGGGCAAGGTATGGTTAAGGTAAGGCAAGATATGGTTAGGTGGGTGGTATGGTTAAGGAAGGGCAAGGTATGGTTAAGGAAGGGCAAGGTATGTTTAGGAAGGGCAAGATATGGTTAAGGAAGGGCAAAGTATGGTTAAGGTAGAGCAAGGTAGGTTAGGAAGGGGCATGGTATGGTTAGGAAGGGCAAGGTAGGTTAAGGAAGGGCAAGGTATGGTTAGGTAGGCAAGGAGAGATGGTTAAGGAAGAAAGGTATGTTTAAGGAAGGGCAAGGTATAGTTAAGGAAGAGCAAGGATATGGTTAAGGAAGGGCAAGGTATGGTTAAGGTAGGGCAAGGTATGGTTAAGGAAGGTCAAGGATATGGTTAAGGTAGGACAATGTATGGTTAAGGTAGGGGCAAGGTATAGTTAAGGAAGGGCAAGGTATGTTTAAAGGTAGGGCAAGGTATGGTTAAGGAAGGGCAAGGTATGTTTAGGAAGGAATGTATGGTTAAGGAAGGTCAAGGTATGGTTAAGGTAGAGCAAGGTATGGTTAAGGAAGGGCAAAGGTATAGTTAAGGAAGGGCAAGGTATAGTTAAGGAAGGGCAAGGTATGGTTAAGGAAGGTCAAAGGTATGGTTAAGGAAGGTCAAGGTATGGTTAAGTAGGGCAAAGTATAATGAGAAGGTCAAGTATGGTTAAGGAAGGGGCAAGGTATATGTTAAGGAAGGGGCAAGGTATGGTTAAGGAAGGTCAAGGTATAGGTTAAGGAAAGGTCAAAGATATGGTTAAGGTAGGGCAATGTATGGTTAAGGAAGGGCAAGGTATGGTTAAGAAAGGTCAAGGTATGGTTAAGGAAGGGCAAGGTATAGTTAAGGAAGGGCAAAGGTATAGGTTAGGAAGGTCAAGGTATGGTTAGGAAGGGCAAGAATATAGTTAAGGAAGGGCAAGGTATGGTTAAGGAAGGTCAAGGTATGGTTAAGGAAGGTCAAGGTATATGGTTTAGGTAGGGCAATGTATGTTTAAGGAAGGGCAATGTATGGTTAAGGTAGGGCAAGGTATAGTTAAGGAAGGGAAGGTATGGTTAAGGAAGGTCAAGGTATGGTTAAGGAAGGTCAAGGTATGGTTAAGGTAGGGCAATGTATGTTTAAGGAAGGGCAATGTATGGTTAAGGTGGGGCAAGGTATAGTTAAGGAAGGGCCAAAAGGTATGTTTAAGAGACACCTCAATCACTGTCTCAGGTTACCTCAAACCAACGACAAAGCGTCCTCAGCTCATCATCTGTCTCTCATATCAGGTGGCAGCTACTGACCAAGTCTGTTAGGGAGACTCTCGAGTACACGCCTCCCGCCAGTGCGTGTGTGTGTGTGTGTGTGTGTGTGTGTGTGTGTGAGATGTGTGTGGAGTGCGTATGTGGGGTGTATGTGTGTACGTGGAGGGCGTGTGGGGGTGTGTGTGTGCGTGGAGGGCGTGTGGGGGTGTGTGTGGGGGCGTGTGTAGAGGTGTGGGTGGAGGGATACAATAGCAGGGTGCGGGGCGGCTCCACAAGTGTCCTGCATAGCACCACGACGCGACAAAACCTTTTCCCAGGACACTTCGCCTAGGCACACTCCTCGACCACCCAGTGCGTCACCCTCCGTGCCTTCCTTAATGTACCGTCCCTCACGTGCACCCTCGTGCCCTCCTCTACCACACGTGCCGCCCTCTCATACCACTCTTCGGTACCTCTCCTGCATACAAACACCATCACACACTAGTGGCAGCCAGGTAGACAATTACCTCAAAGTGCAGTATCAGGTGCAGAGACCCTCCATGTGTTATACAGGTGTGCCTTAACACGTCATCAAGAGACACGTACGTTCGTGTATGTATGTGTATGTGTATGTATGTCTGTTTCTGTATGTGTGTGTGTGTGTGTGTGTAAATACTACTACTACTACTACTAATAATAATAAACGGTTTATTAAAAGAGTTGCAGCCGGTGGCTGAAAATATACAAACTTGCATGTGATTTAGACATAATAATATACATTCAATACATTTACAGGGATGTACAGTAAATAAATCAGGAGCTGTTTATTATTTTAACAATAGATGGGATGGTTATCTTCTTATATCTATCAGTGCGGGCCGGGCTCTTATGGGCTGAATTTTGTTGTAGTGGCGGTCTGCGCGAGGTGGGCGGGGAACTGCCGGTGGCAGTAGGTGGCGATGACGAGGATGGTGCAGTAGTCCACTGCCAAATCCTGCTAGTGCGTGGTTGTGGAGGTCACTGTGTGTGTGTGTGTGTGTGTGTGTGTGTGTGTGTGTGTGTGTGTGTGTGTGTGTGTGTGTGTGTGTGTGTGTGTGTGTGTGTGTGTGCGCGTGTATGTGTGTGTGTGTGTGTGTGTGTGTGTGTGTGTGTGTGTGTGTGTGTGTGTGTGTGTGTGCGCGTGTGTGTGTGTGTGTGTGTGTGCTTATTATCCATGATAATATTATACAGTACATGTGTGTAAATATGGATGCGTGTGAGCAGGAAGACAGGTATATGAACCACTAGGACAGGTGTGTGGGAAAGGAGGCAGGTATGGGAACAGCCAGGATAGGTATGGAGACCGCCAGAACAGGTGTGTGGGCCAGGCAACAGGGAGGTGGGTGGTCGGGGTGAGGACCAGTGACCACAGCCATCACCACATAATTACAAGTTACATTAAAGGAAGAAGGAGCTCCTCTACGCACGAACGCACTTCACCTTCCCATTTATACGCGGACGCCACCTGCTGCACATTCCCACATGAACACACTCTATAACACAGACGCGTCGAATAAACAAAGTGAACGCATCAAACATACACCAAGCGAAGACTGTGTCGCATGGTGTGCACTGTAGGTCCTCACACCTCCATTGACACGAGGGGCGGGAGGGGGGGATGATTACCATTATCGTCATTCATTTCATTATTATCATTCATTACTATCATTGTCATCATCCTTTATTGAGCTATCGTTGCTATTAATCATCATCATCATCAACGTCACCATCATCCCTATAGATCACCAACACCACAACCATCACCACCACACCTGACTAGCACACGTGTACACAACAGGTTTGGAAGGTTTGGATTAAGTCAACCACAGATACAAGCTCTCTGTTGATGACCAAAATTGGATTTATTATAATTGGTCTTGTTAATCATAATACTAACATTATTAACATCTGTGATGAACAGTTAACATTATTAACATCTGTGATGAACAGTTGACATTATTAACATATGTGATGAACAGTTGACATTATTAACATCTGTGATAAACAGTTAACATTATTAACATCTGTGATGAACAGTTAACATTATTAACATTATAAACATCGTCAAAGGGAATGTTTTTAAAAGTGCTGAGTCAATGTTGTGACTGTTTCTAATATAATCAATATATATATATATATATATATATATATATATATATATATATATATATATATATATATATATAAGCAGACAGACAGATAGAAGGACACACAAACAATACACACATCACACACACACACAACAACCCCCTACACACACACACACACATCACCCCCCACAAAATTCCGCACACTCATCCTGGGTGTTAAAATGTAAAGAAACTCCGGCACAGCCACGTCTCTCCACATAAAGCTTCCTTCTTACCGTTGTTATCACACACAGGGAGCCACCAGCCACCACCAGTAATTGTAAATGAATAAGAACCAACTCTCGTCTCTTTCTATCTGACTGGCTATTTCTTGTTCATCTGGTGTAGCCAAAATAACAGCCAGAACAATGTTAAGTGAACACCATATAGCCACAATAATAACAGTAATGGATTAAAGTGAACATTACATTAGTCTAAATATCCAACAGTAACGACGCCTGAGTAAATAAAATCATAAATAAATAATCTCTGTTCTCCTCGACAGCTGTGCCCCCCAACAATAACAATAAACCTATCAACAGATATATTGGTCACTCTGGAGGGATATTCGACTCTCATAATAAAATTAACTATTCACGTCCTCACAGGATACACCTACAACAACAACCCAAAAGATTAACATAGCCAACATAACCAATCGCTAACTTTGCTAATGTTAGCGATAAACAACATTACATCATTAACTATTATCTCATTAGCGGAAATGATAACAACAACAATGATAAAAGTCAAAATAAACACCATCAGCTGTAGGACTTAAGTTGATTGGTCAGTCTTGGCGGGAATGCATGAGATAAATGTTTATGATTGCCGTCAAAACAAACATTTGTAAATACCTTCCTCGTCTGCACAAACAAATGAACATCAGCTTTTAGCCCAAGGATTTGTTCGTCTTGTTGACTTTCAAACGTCTGGGAGATGTGTGGGGGCCTCTGGTGCAGGTGTGCGGCAATAATGGGGCCTGGATGGTGGGGATTATGAGCTTTGAATCCCGGATAATGGGGATGAGATACGACAAACCCCGGATAATGGGGATGAGGTACTCCAAACCCCGTATAATGGGGGAACAGATACTTCAGACCCCTTAGATAATAGGGTTAAAGCACATAAAAACACAAATAATGGGAAACCGAAAAAGACTCTGAAATAATGGGTAAGAGACTCAAGAGCCGCCCAAAAATGCGAATGAGTTACCTGGGATAATGGGGGTTGGCGTAATGTTCGGGCTGGATAATGAGGGTATGGGTGTGAGAGTGGGTCACGGAGGAGCAGTGTGGCAGGATTGGATAACCTCAGCCTGCATATAATTGTAGAGGAACCCGACGGGAAGATGATGGGGAGGCAAGACAGACGGCCTGGGTGAACAACACAACCCCCCTCCCCCTCCCTACCTACCTATCCCCTCCCCGCCCACCCCTGAGAAAAATAAGGAGGTGGATAAAAATAAGGGGGGAGATGTAAGGAGGGTAGAAGGTGGAGGAGGAGGAGAATGAGTGGAAGAAGACGGGGAGGAGGAGTCGATGAATGGAGGGGTGGAGGAGGAGGAGGAGGAGGAGGGGGATATATCTAGACAAGGAAAGCCGAGGAATGGAGGAATGAGAGGAAGGGAGGGGGTGAGGGAGGGATGGAGGTACACCTATAGAGGGAAGGAAAGAAAGAAGGAGAAAGGGAGAGAAGGTCACAAGGAAGGAAGAAAAGAGAGGGAGGGAAGGAGGTCACAGGTAAGGAAGGGGAAATACCTCATTTAGACGAACAAGAATTTAAAGAACCTCAACACAAAAGAAGGATGGATGATAAAGGATAAGGACAGAGAAGAAGGAAAAATAAAAAAAAATAAGAAGGAGGAATTACATTGTATAAAATATAGAGATAAATATTGACACGACATAATGAAAACAAAATAGTGAGAGAAAAAAAGAAAGAAAGAAAGAAAAGAGAGCCAGTCAGTGTGTTTATCGTCGTCGTCACCTGATAAACTAACACTCGCATCCCGCCGGTGTTTTATGCCATCAGATAAACGAATATTTAACGTGTCAGATGCATGGCGGGTGTTCCCTACTTGACGATGAATCAATATTTGAGAATGAGTGTTTGTGGACCCTGGGATAACAATATGTGGAGGGGTGATAGTCTCCCTTCACCGTGCGTAGTCACAACTAGATACGGTGGGGAGTGTGTGAGGTCCTACTCCTCGATGTAGAATGATGATGATGATACCATAACAGAAACAACTAATTATAATAAAAATATCAATAATACTACTAAAACAATCCAGGTACTACTACTCGGAATAATAGCCCAACTAAATTATGTACTCAAAATAATTCAACAACCGCTGATTGTCAATTATTCACGCTACTGTAATAATTTTTGATAATTGAAAAACAGAAGGCTACAATTATTTAATTATGGATGAAGAAGAGGATGGCGCAGGTGGTAATCAGACCGAGCGGGCGAGGGCATATGTACCCTGCCCAGGTGAGCAATTTGTCGAAATCCACGAGTTGGGGGAACGATGTCTGACCCACCGTCTCTAATGCCCTTACTTGTAATAACTAACTTGAGTAGATGTAATAACTTCTTTAAGGGTAATAACTTCTTGATATGTAATAACTTCTTTTACTGAAATAATTCCCTTAAGTACTAACCTTATGTAATGTCAAACTCATAATGTACCAGCATTAATTACACCACAGTTATATTTAGTGTCATCAATATAGTTCAAGCGTTAACGTAAAGTTGTTAAACCAAATAATAATTCCTAAACCACATAAACCTGGTCTTACAATTATATAAATTTAATTTTCTTTTTTTCATTTATTCATAAATTATATTTCTCTTAATTCTTCTTTATTTTCTTTCTCTATCAACATGTTATTTATCTTAATAATTGATGATACACTCCGTGCATTAATAGTATAATAATCAGGGAAATAATTATATAACTCACAGCCCGTCATAACAAGGAGCCTTACTATGTATAGGTTGAGTGTAGAGGACAGGGCGCGGGTTTTAATACAGCTTTTAATCACAAAATTTCAGGTTAATGTGAACATAATTATACAAATATCCTATAATTAGTTAATAACCACCAGTAAATGACCATGCAAATGTCAGTTTTTCAAACTTAGTCGTATGAAACCTTTTCATTTAATCGTACTTATAATCAAGTAAACATTATACAAATTATGTACAGTATATTTGGCCATAACTGCCATCTTGACCTGCAGGGTCAGTCTCTCACTACTGTACTGTACTATAAAATATATACAGTATACAGATAATGCAGTGCAACAGTATTAAATAATTTTTCCTATAAGAGATTTTAAGTTAATAATTTATAAAAAATAAAAGACTTTCTCGGACTTTCTGTTGATTATATTGAAAAAAGGGTAAATGCCTATAATATACGACACATATTTGAAGAAAAAAATACTGGGGTTTTATATGAAGAAAAGAAAACGAAAAACCCAGGTGCTTATTTTTTGCCAACCCTGGGACTGAGACTCGCTATTATACTGTGACTGATACATTAAGTATGGCGGCCACCCCAGCTGTAAATAATCACATGATGGCTCTGTTAGGCTTATCTTGGCTGCAGATGAATTACTGTTTACCCTTGTTTATAAACCTGCACTGTCTATCTACACTGTATACCTGCACTCTGTGTACACTGATTGTGTACTAACAATGTCTATATACATTCTGAATCAATATAAACTAATATAACGACTTTAACTAAATGAATAAAAGCGCTTCGGTCGATTGCATACAGTGCTGGCCTTCTTTTCTTGGTTCGGTGGTTCGATCCCCGAGCACTCCCAGTTCACCCAGCTGTAAATGGGTACCTAAGTTTACAACTTGGGGAAGTGAAGACAGTTGGAGTGCAGTGCCAGCCATGCTGCCTCCTTGCGTACCGAAGAGTTAGTATACAGTGTGCGGTATCCACACTGTCCCTATCGGGCAGTCATGCCTATGGGACCTACTATAACTTTTCACAGAATAAATATATGTCTACATAATTAATGAGTATCGAGAACAACAACGATCCGTCTTGAAGGTTGACAGAAACACCGGTTCATCTTCCCCCAAGGTGTCGGGTGGCTTCCATAACAAGTATTAATGCGACTAATATGAGGATCGTGTTACACCGCGATACTTGTGCCACCATCACCAGCACCTGGTGATGGGCGGGCAAGTGTCAGAGAACCTCCTTGGTACTAGTGACGGAGTTCCGGGTACATACCATCAAAATAATATCTTTACAATTTTGTGTAAGACAATGTGACACAACATACGAAGGGTTTTGGCAACCCTACAGATAAAACAGGAGAGACAGTGTTCATTTTGAAATCCATTTTGACGGCACCGTCATAGTAGTTTCACTGTTTATGAATGAATGGGTATTGGTCGTGTAACGACGGACGTGATTGGTGGATAGATTTGCTATAGGTAGATTGACCGTTTGGAGACACGGGTTACCACAGGGGTTTCTTGCAACTGCACCATCACTCATGAAAGTCCTGTCGCCTCCTCTGCTGTTCCACGAACCCCGAAACCCGAAATTCAGATTCGTGAACCCGAAGCAGTAGACAATGATACATTATTCTGCCCTTAAATGCTTCGGATTCACGAGTCTGGATCTCGGAGTTCGTGGTTCAGGAAGAGAGACGACAGATTTGTGCGGGTGCATAGTTTTTGTTTTAATATCACTGATACATGTGGCGTGCTTAGAGTTTAATTAATGATTACTTTACCTGCGTTTTATAATGGAGGTTCATTAGCAATACCTTTATTATTATAGAAGGTCCACTACTACTACTTCCCTCGTGCTTGACAATTCAACCTAACCTAACCAAACCTAACCTAACCAAACCTAACCTAACCTAACTCAACCTAACCCAGCTAGTAGGAGAGTCGTCATCGCCGTGTATGGTGAAGAAGGACCCGTTGATATTGCTTCTAGCGATCAGATTTTGTTTCTCTCCAGATTTGTCGACCAGGGAGGTCTGACCCTGACACCAGTGCCCGGGGGAGTGCTATTCGTCACCCTCAACCCATTGAGGTGGTCGACGGGTTCTGAGGAGCTCGCACACACACACACACACACACACACACACACACACACACGTCTACATGTTATTAACCACCTCGTTACAACACCAACACACACACACTCTCGCTCGCACAACCTTCATAAATTACACCACCAGCATTCATTATCATTATTCATTATTATTATGTATTTATTGGTATTAATTTATCCAGTAATGAAGGAGGTAGTTAGGGATACCCAACTTATACTGAGGGATGATGGATAATATAATCAACGGAGGAAGACAGGCTGACAGGACACGGGAGGGAAAGGAGGGAGCCTGGCAGGACACGGGAAGGAAGGAGGGCGGGAGGGAGGCTGGCAGGGAGGCACCAAGGCTCACGTGGACAACTGGTCTTCCTCCTCAGCCACAGTTTACTTCAGTGTTCTCTGGTAAACAAAACTTAACAAACTTTTATTAAACTCCCAAAGAAACACCGGAGGTAAAGACACCTTATAGACATAGTATAATTTAATCAAAGACAAAATTAATGCTCCATGTCTTTGTATGTCTTAAGATAACAACACTCCCAGTTATTTCTTTCCTTGAGTAAACATCCTTAAGACGTAAATTCAATGTATCTTTACAAGTATAATTTAATGCAATGAGAAGCAGAAACTACCTGTCTGTCTGTGTGTGTGTGTGAGGAGACAACGACACCTCGCGTCCTCCCTCACAATAGGTACTGTCATATTTCTCTTTTAAATTAACTTGATAGAAACATAAATATATATTTCCTGCAGCCACACAGACGTCACCCCTCATCACTATATGAAGACAGAGCGGTGTTATCATCCCGGTATAGGAGGGTAGAGGGTGCCAGTGTAGGGTCATGCACACACCCCAACTTATTTCACCTGATGATTAAACTCCCTAACTCTAACCTAACCTAACCCCCCAGGTGTTTAATCATCAGATAAAATAAGCTGTCTTATCCTCACATAATCCCTAGTTTCATCTTTACTCAGCCTCGTCTTACGTCAGTGTCCGGCCTCGTCTTCCGTCAGTGATACACACAGCGAGGAGCCCCTCGTTCGTTAACGCCCACCTGATGGCTCCTTAAGCTCACTCTGCCCATGGAACTCTACCTAGACCACAGTCACACATCCTCACCTGCCAGTACTTCACCGCCTCTGTCTCCCTCCCTCACTCATTCTTGTCCCTCTCCTCCTCCATACTTATCCTCATTTTCCCCCCCATTTCCTTATCCTTATCTTCCCCTTCCCCTACACTTCTTCTAATCTCCCTCCTTCCGAAGCTTATTTTAATTCCCTCCTCCTCCCCCTCTTCCTCCTTATACCGATTCTAGTCTCCCTCCTCCCCTACACTCCTTCTAGTCTCCCTCCTCCCCTACACTCCTTCTAATCTCCCTCCTCCCCTACACTCCTTCTAATCTCCCCTCACCCCGAGTACCAGACCAGCCCCAGCTGCCCGCCCCCACAGGCCATGGTGCAGCTGGTGTTGACGGGCCCAGCTGTGTGTCGTCTGTCGCCGCCTCCCCACCTGTCCCACCGTGTCGCTGTCCGACTCTCTCTCAAAACTCCTCAGGGGCTCCTCGTCCAGCACCTGCCACCCATGCCCCTTGATATCTGCTTCCATGTCTGCCACCGACAGACGCCTTATGCCTATCTATGTCTGCCACCTACGCACGCCCCATGCCTCTTGATGCCTGCCACCCATGTTCCCTCGATGTCTGCCACCCATGCCCCTCGATGTTTGCGACCCACGTCTGCCCCATGCCCCTCGATGTCTTTTCGTCTGCCTCCCAGACCCATTCCCAACACTCGGCTGCCTGCCTGTATGCCACCCTCGACCTTCCCTAACCTTTGACAGATACCTACCTACCATCTCCGCCTGCCCCCTGCCATATCCGCCTATCGACGACTGCCTGGCTGCCACCCCTCCTGTCAGCAGACACTCACCTCACCCCGAGTATTCTGTGGAGATCCTTCCCAAGATAACTTCCTGTCGATCCGTACCATGATAATACGACTTCCTGGGGGTCTGTACCCGGAATGACGTAGTCGGGTAATTCCTTGAGAAGTCCCTCTTAGGATAATTCCCTGGAAGACCGTAGCGGGATAAGACCATACAAGTCCGCAACAGAGTAATTCCATGGCGGACCGTCCCCTCGAGGTCCGTATCACGACAACCCACTTGAGGTCCGAATCCAGTTGTTCAAGGGTCGACCAGCCACTGAGTCCGTGGCCTTAAAAAGTTCTCAAGTGTGGGGGTGACCTCCAGCACGGCTTACAGGTGACCACGAGGGCCAGGCAACTGATAACGGATCACCTGAAGATTAGGCACCCTAACTTAGTTCACCTGATGAATGAACAACTAACGCTACCTGGGGATTAGGTGAGGTTAGGTTAGGGTATGTTAAGGTAGGTTAGGTTAAGATTAAATTACATTAGATTTACGGTGTTTATTAATCAGGTGGTCCTCAATTTTTATCTGAGGGAGAGAGAGAGAGAGGAGGAGACATGGAAAGGAAGAGCAAGAGAGGGATAAGCCTGGTGTAGAAAGTATTGTTACGAAGAACATTCCGATCTCTCTCTCTCTCTCTCTCTCTCTATCCCCCTACCAAGTCCCTCAATCCCAACCGACTCCCGACTTCCCCTACCGACTCTCCCTCCCTTCCTCCCCTTCCCCCAACTCCTCCTCCCTCTAGTCACGTACCAAATCTTCCCTTCCCTCACTTCATTTCTTCCTCCCTCCTCCTCCTCCTCCATATCCATTCCTTCCCTCCCTTCCCCATTCTTCATACCTCCTCCTCCTCCTTCCCTTTCCCTACTCTTCCTTCCCTCTCTCCCTCCCTACACCTCCTTCCTTCCCTCCCTCTCACCTGTCCACACATCACCACTGAACGTTTTAATGGTCTCTCAACATCTATTTGTTTGTTAAAATAAACCCGTGTTGGTTTTATTTACATTTGGTACGTTTTATATATTTCATTGGTTTAACTTCAAATATTTCATGGGTCTATAACTAGTCAGGTGTTTGGCCTGGCCAGGTATGGGAGTAAAAAAGTGAAATGAAATGAAGAAAAAAATGATGAGTATATAATCATTTTGACCCAGCGACCTTGGTCAAAGAGCAAAGGCAGGATCTGATTGGCTAGTCAGTTTTGTGACGTCATCGCACGACAAGCCACAGCCAATCAAGAGAGAGACCGAGTAAACCCCTAGACCAGTTGGGTATTTTCACGCAAAATGTCCGTCTTAATTTCACCGTTCGTCCAGTAAATATTATCCCACTACCTCAACTGCCTATTTTATCTTAACTAATATTAAAAAAACATTATCATTAAATGTAGAGAGAATGTTAGCGTGAGGAGCAGCGGAATCATCTTGTACTAAAAAACACTTACCATACAGAGTGGCTCCTTCCCTCCCTCCAATCCATCCCACCGACCTCTCTCCCTCTCACCCACCGACCTCTCTCCCTCTCACCCACCGACCTCTCTCCCTCTCACCCACCTCCTCGCAAAATAGACAATGTTAATAAAGTTACCACAAACACAACCGCAAAGCCATTTACTTTTTTCTTCGGGTGACAAAAACCAATCAGACTTAACCACACCTAAACTTTTACCTTAAGATCGTTTATGGGTCTTGATCGTGGTACTCTCCCAACACTGGCCCCGTCACACACCTGACTGGTTTACTTAAGTTACATAAAATACAATGTTTAAAATAGCAAGAAACTCATAGCTAGATTAAGTGATAAATTTAACGTGTAAAATATTTGTGACTCCCGACCCTAACAGATAAGATCTATAAATGCTTCTCCTTTAGGATGATGTAACATAATATTCTTACTTACTGCTGCCGGTATGGTCGTTACAACTGCCCACACAACCAGATCTTCAGATAAATTAAACATTACTAAGAACAAATAAATGGCGGGTGAAATCAATGCAACATTTCTCTACAACAACTGAGGAACTATTCAATTAATTACTAGTAATTTTGCCCTAATTAACGACGCATCATTTACTCGTTGTTACTCTTACACACACTTTTTGATGACAGTAACTAGTGTTTTACGGAACGTTGGCGGGAAAAGAGGTGCGGGCAGCTCTCTCAGCCGCGACCTTCGGAACTAGTGCGTCGGGAGGTAGTTTAACCGAGCCATAGCTGTTACTATGGAGGCATGGCCGCTTGTAAAAATTCCTACGGTGACTAATCGTCTTAAAAGAGTCAAGGCATTAACTGATTAACTTAGGCTATACACAGTAACATCAAAGTTACCCTAAGATTCATCCTTAACTGGATAATTCACTAATTCACATACGGCAAAATGAAAAGAAAAAAAATATTAAATATTCTCTTAATTTTTGTCAATAATAAGAATAATTTCGATAGCATTCAGGGCCGGATTCAGGAGTGGGCAAAGTGGGCAGCTGCCCAGGGGCCTCCACAATCTGGGGGCCTCCACATATTACAATATTTTATTTATTTGTTTATTCATTTGGATTATTTTTATTTTCATTCTTTAAAATTCATGTTTATCTATTCCATCACGTAAAACTATGTTCAGCAAGAAGCGTGATAGAAATTAGGCTAGCTACTTGGACAGAACCATTATTTGAGTAGAGGTTTGTCTGATTAATAATGCAAAGAATCATCTCTCTGTAATAACTAATAATATATTCTTTTCTGTGAAGTCTCTTGAAAATTTTTGACATGTGCGGTAGTAGCTATATCAGGGCTGGTCGACTTGAAACCACATGAATGACTCCAGTCATGTCTCACTTTTGTGTGTGTGTGTGTGTGTGTGTGTGTGTGTGTGTGTGTGTGTGTGTGTTGGGAATTTGTACACCGTCAATAAATATACAGTTAATTAAAAATTTCTAAATGTTCTAATTTCCTCAATATAACTGCATATAGCTTCAAAATTCTCCAAAGAAGTGTTCAAATTTCAAAATTTTCCCGGGGGGCTTACAGCGCCCCCCGGAACTCCCAGATGTTTAGGCTCGCTTCACTCGCCACCCCACCCTCTTGGGTAGTTATAATGAGAGGGGGCCTCCACAGGTCTAAATCCGGCACTGATAGTATTTCAAGAAGTTATTCTAGTTACGAGAAACAGTCCCCGTACAAAGCTCTGAGACTCACCCAAGGGTTGACTGTTAAAATCTCTTAAAAGGATATCAGAAGACAGATCTATCTCTCTCACTCGGGTTAATGCACGAGTATGGTAGCTTCACAAACATAGCCCCAAGTAGATGAGCTCCCCTGTCGCCACCAATAAGGGAAATTAGCGTCTGGGTCTTTAAGAACCCTGGCCGAGGCGCCCCCCCAAAAAAACGAGACAAAAACTAGTGCGGCTTTCAGCAGGTAATGATGGCTGACAGATTAACGTACCCAATAGCACTTATGATCAGCGATGATATCTAACAGTTGCAACAAAAGCTGACACTAATAGTCAGCCACTTGTCAGACTACACCAACTCATAAACTAACACAAAAACACCAATTACATCCCAGTACCAATACTTTCCCACCGCCTCACAACACACACACGCGAGCCAGTGTTTACTCCGCTTATCTTGATGATGCTGGTTTTAAAATTACGGTCGTGTTTTTGACGTCGATGCTGGCCAACAGGATCTTGTATCAATATAACCCAGCCAAGACCCACCTTAATGCTGATCCCCGACACTAGACTCATGAATTAGCATAAGTAATGAACCTTTGTTATTTTTTTTTCATCGGAATACTGCAATAAATTTTACACGCGCTTAAGAGGTCTGGTTACCGTGATTTATTAATGGTGGACCAATATATTGCCCAGTTTGTAATCACGTCTGGCCGACTCTCGCCTCTCTTTGTTCGTCTGTGGATTTATTTAATCAATTATTTATTCATTTATTTATTTATTTATTTATGTATATGTTTACTTATTAATTAATTCATTTATTATTACTTTCTTACAGGTCCTATGGTGAAGGGCGAATGAAGTCAAAAAGTAAATAAATTTGTTTTCCTACATACCCCAGCTGTCCTTCCTCAAGTACTCAACTACACAGTGTCGAGTATAATATTTCTTATATCTCCCATCAGGAAAGGGAAGAATCTGAAAATTCCCAAAACCGCTCTCCAGTATTTCCCAAATAAAAAAAAAATCGAAATTCAGAGTGGATTGAATATTGGATAACGTCAGCCCCAGTTGTACTTTGTGTGTGTGTGGGGGGAGGGGGCTGCGCGTTTGTTTGTGTGTGGGGGCTGTATGTGGTTGTGTGTGGCTGCTTTGTTTGTCTGGCGCCTTGTTTGTGCGCAATACTCGGTGTGTCTTCTATATGTATAAGGCTACGCGCCTGCTCATGTGTTTGCGTGGTGGGGAGGCTGCATTTGTGCGTGTGTGTGCCGTGTAGTTGTGCACGCGCACATGTGTATGTGTGTGTGTGTGTGTGTGGTGTGTGTGTGTGTGTGTGTGTGTGTGTGTGTGTGTGTGTGTGTGTGTGTGTGTGTGTGTGGTGTGTAATTGATTTGATTGATTAAACATTTTATTTGGAAAATACAGATACAGAGTGGATAATATATATTAACATGGCTGAGCCAGTTGAAACCTGGGCTCTTTGAGGCACCTGATATATACTATACGTTTATCTCAAAAGGTATTATGTAACATTTAGTATCATCTGAATAGTACAATAGCTGCGCGCGCGTGTGAGTGGGGAGGCTATATTTGTGTGTGGCTGTGTGTATGGGTTTGGCTGTGCGCGCGCGCGTGTGTGTGTGCGTGTGTGTGTGTGTAGCTCCACGTATGTTGTGTGTTGCCGGTGAGGAGCTCGGTCACGTTTTGGTGGGCAGGGAGGTGGGGAGACCGTCTGGAGTGAAGTGTTACCGCCTTAAACCTCGCCTTCCACAAAACCATTACCACCTAAAATCATAAAGAAATGTTGTCTAAATATTCGTCGACAACAATTCCCCTCTTCTACTGATGAGAAACTTATATATTGATTCTGAAGTAACTTCTACAGTACAGGTAATAAGTCGTTAACTGACTCATCTATAGGAGCCACGGATCAATGAACAAAACCCTTACCCTAATTTTACTACAAGATTATTATAACGTTAACCAAATCTGCCCATACCTAACCTCATCTCCCAAACCTAACCTGCCCAATCTTAACCGACAAACCTAACCTAACCGAACCTTATCTACCCCAAACTTAACAAACCTAACTAACCTTAACTACCTGTAGTAACTGGAATACCCACAGGCAGCGCCCTTCTTACAGGCCGGTCCCATACACAGGCCGGCGCCCATACACACAGACCGGGGCCCATACACAGGCAAGCACACAAAATGGCACCCATACCTCATATAGAGCAGCCGTTACAATGTTCTGGCACTTGTCAGACCGAATGGACACAATTAGTCGCAGCCTCAAAGAATAATGTGAACCTATATGGGGTGCCATGGAGATAGCCCTTATACAGTGTGCCAACCAATCAGTGTAACAGGCTTAAAGACCCTTGGAAGAACCCTACTTTGATTGGAGACTAAAAAGGCCTGATCGACAGCGGGATAGGCAGTGTTAGAAAAGACAGACAGTTTGGCTGTTGATGTGGGGTGAGGTTCCTGTGTGTGTGCGGCGACTGTCGATACTATGAAGGCTCGGTAATGTGTGCCTAATGTTTTCCTATAATTTTGCGGCTGTATAACGGGCTCATTTTCCTCCAGCATCTAGTTGAAAAGAACAGGCACAGGTGACCTCATGTCTCGTCCTTGCTGAATAAACTTAAAATGGAGCTGTCTCTTTCCTGCCAACCCTAATTAATACATTAATCTACACCAAGGGTTACTCAGTAACAGATGGATGAGTCAGTGACCCTTTTAAGTAACTAGTGCCACCCCCGACTGAGTAAAGTAGTAGACCCCCAACCTTTGTTGTTAAAACAGCAAACCTAACATAACCTGTATAACCTTATTCTACCTTGGCTTGGCCGGGCTTGTCTGCAGGAGCTGGGTTATCCAGAGAAGAGGCTAAGTTAGCCTGGTTTGGCCAGGCTAGTTTGCTTGGGCTTGGCCGGATTCTGCTTTGGGCCTAGCCTGGCCTGAAGTCTTGCTGAAGCAGCTTAGATCTTGCAAAGTCACTTTGGGCAAGACAGGTAAAAGAATGAAGACTGACGTCTGCTTGACCAGGCTAACAGCCTTGTTGGCTGTGTTATTCTTAATATAAACTGGCCATTCTATTAGACCCAGCACGTCTCTTTGAATGGCTAAGTGACCTGATGGTAGCCTATTTTGGTTTTTTGGTTTTTGGGTTGTTGTTGTGGTGTTTTGTACAACAGATGACTTAACCTTTAGAGCCCAGACATCCTGAGCCCATGTTATTTTTTCTGTATGGAGCTCAACCTAACTTGCTTAAGCCAGCACCCTGCCCAAATTAAGCCTGTAACAACCCCTTCTTCACATGTGCATCAGGGTTGTGTAGTTAATCATCAATTTGAAAATAACCTTTGGGATGGTGGTGAGTGTGGAGGGTGAGTGAGGTGGTGGAGGGTGAGTGAGTGAGTGGTGGTGGTGAGATGAAGGAAGAGGTGAGCAGGTCAATGAGTGAGTGAAGGAGGAGAGAAGGAAGAAAGGAGGAGGAGGGACGGAGGGAGGAGAGAATAGGTGAGTCAATGGTGAGTGAACAGGAGATAAGAAGGAAGAGGGAGGAGCGGGGGAGGAAAGAGGAAGGAAGGAAGGAAGGAAGGATACAAATAATCAGTGTTCAGATATAAAAACAACAAAGGTATCAACCTCTAATAATAAATCATATGATTAAACAGAAGGACTGCTGGGCAGCCACACAACACTGGAGTCTTCTAGGACAGTAAGACAGTATCCACTGACCACTGTATAAAACAGCGTTAATTTATAATTGGATTAGTGGTCCTCAGGTAAGGGCGACACAGACGTCTTAACCTTATAAGGTGGCAGACGATGAAGAAGAAGACTATTGATAAAGGGAACATTGATGACAAGATAAATTTTAAATATTACTCCGCAGACAAGATTGGTGACGGTGACGCCCTACAGCATCAAGGCGTCTGCAGCTGTGAGTGGGGGCTGTGGTGAGGAGGGGCTGTGAGGGTGAGGAGGCTGTGAGGCTGTGAGGGGTGGGGGCTGTGGGGTGGGAGGCTGTGTGGGGTGAGGCTGTGGTGGGGAGGGCTGTGGGGTGGGGAGGGGCTGTGAGGGTGGGGGGGAGGGCTGTGGGGGTGAGGAGGGCTGTGAGGTGGGGAGGGCTGGAGTGAGGAGGGCTGTGGGGGGTGAGGAGGGGCTGTGGGGGGTGAGGCTGTGAGGTGGGGAGGGCTGTGAGGGGTGAGGAGGCTGGGGGGTGAGAAGGGGCTGTGGGGGTGGGGAAGGGCTGTGGGGGTGGGGGCTGTGGGGTGAGAGCTGTGAGGGGTGAGGAGGGCTGTGAGGTGGGGAAGGGGCTGTGTGGGGGTGGGGAAGGGCTGTGAGGGGTGAGGAAGGGGCTGTGTGTGGGGAGAGGCTGTGTGGGGTGGGGAGGGGCTGTGAGGGGGTGGGAGAGGCTGTGTGGGGTGAGGAGGGGCTGTGAGGGGGTGAGGCTGTGAGGGTGAGGGCTGTGTGGGGTGAGGGCTGTGAGGAGGGAGGGCTGTGGTGGGGAGGGCTGTGAGGGGTGAGGAGGGCTGTGAGGGGTGGGGAGGGCTGTGGGGTGAGGCTGTGAGGTGGGGAGGGCTGTGAGGGTGAGGGAAGGGCTGTGTGGGGTGAGGGAGGCTGGGGGGTGAGGGGGCTGTGAGGGGGTGGGGAGGGCTGGGGGAAGGGGCTGTGGGGTGGGGAAGGGCTGTGAGGGGTGAGGGGCTGTGGGGGTGAGGAAGGGCTGTGAGGGCAGGGCTGTGAGGAGGGCTGTGAGGAAGGGCTGGTGAGCAGCAGAGGGGTAGGGAGGGCTGTGAGGGGGTGGGGAGGGCTGTGAGGTGAGAGGCTGTGGTGGGGGAGGGCTGTGAGGGTGGGGAAGGGCTGTGGGGTGAGGAAGGGGCTGTGAGGGGGTGAGGAGGGGCTGTGAGGGTGGGGAAGGGCTGTGGGGGTGAGGTGTGAGGGTGGGGGGTGTGAGGTGGGGGAGGGGCTGGGGGGTGAGGAAGGGGCTGGGGGGGTGGGGGTGAGGAGGGCTGAGGGGTGGGGAAGGGGCTGTGAGGGGCAGGAGGCTGGGTGAGGAGGCGTGAGGAAGGGCTGGGTGAGGCTGTGAGGTGGGGGCTGTGGGGTAGGAGGGGCTGTGGGGGTGGGAAGGGGCTGTGGGGGATGGGGGAGGCTGGGGATGGGGAAGGGCTGTGAGGGGGGTGGGGAGGGCTGTGAGGGGGTGGGGGGGGGAGGGCTGTGAGGGGTGAGGGCTGTGGGGGTGGGGAGGGGCTGTGGGGGGTGTGAGGGGGGATGGCAGGGAGGGGGTGAGAGGGCTGTGAGGGTGAGGAGGGGCTGTGGAGGAAGTGATGGGTGAGGGCTGTGAGGTGTGGGCTGAGGTGGGGAGGCTGTGTGGGGTGAGGGCTGTGAGATGAAGGCTGTGAGGGGTGAGGAAGGGCTGTGGGGGGTGGGGAAGGACTGTGAGGGAAGGGCTGTGGGGTGGGGAGGGGCTGTGAGGGGGCTGTGAGGGGGAGAGGGGCTGTGAGGTGGGAGGGGCTGGAGGAGGGGCTGTTGAGGGGTGGGGGGGGCTGTGAGGGGAGAGACGGTGACAAGTCAGTTGTTAATATGGGGTTGGAGGTCGGTGGAAGTGTCAGGTTATGGGTGGTGGGGAGGAACAAGCAGGTAAGCTTTGCCCTTGATTGCCTTACCGTAATGTGGCTACACCTCCTGGTTAACTACCAGTGACTCCGTCAACTCGTACAGTCCGGGTGTGGTGGCAGAAGGAAGAGGTGATGGTGGTGGTGGAGGTGGTAGTTTTGTGTAGTGGAGGATTGATTTTTTATTTGCCGCTTACTAATACCCTACTCATCCTGTGAGCGTTGTCGCAAGGACAAGGTAGAATTTACAACAGATTATAATTATTAGGGATATTAGCACTGGATGTTACGTATTTCATTTACATTATTTGTTTAGTTCTATACATAAAGTAACTTATTCAAAATGCGTGGTACAGGCGTGTGAGGGTATGTCTGGCTCACACTTTTTATGCACTACGTGAGGTATTCTATTTATTTCTCTGAGAATTAATATAATTACAAAGTTTGGATAAATCTTATAATGTCTATTATCTTTCGCTGGTGTTGTTGTGTGGACCTGTCTAAGGGGGGATGTGATGTGGAGGTGGTGGTGGAGAGGTGTGGAGGGTGAGGTGGTGGAGGGAAGGAGGTGGTTGTCGTGATGGTGGTGGAGGTGTGGAGGGGTGAGGTGGGTGGGAGGGAAGGAGTGGGTTATGGTGATGGTGGTGGAGGGTGTGGAGGGTGAGGTGGTGGAGGGAAGGAGGTGGTTGTCGTAGTGGTGGAGAGGTGTGGAGGTGGTGGTGGAGGGAAGGTGGTTATGGTGATGGTGGTGGAGAGGGTGTGGGGAGGTGAGGTGGTGGAGGGGAAGGATGTGGTTGTGGTGGTGGTGGAATGTCTAATCTTCAGGTAATTGCTCTTATCTTTAATTTTCCTCTTATTTGGAAAAAAAATATCATTCACTCAGCTCACTAAAACTTAGATCAAATTAGTGATGGTAATCCACTAAGACTGATCCTGGATACATTAAATTCTCTCAACCACCGCCAGAGGATCGTGACTGGCTTCAGGTACAAGGACAGCGGGACTCACCCCAGGAACAGGGACGTAAGGTCTACTGAGAGACCTGCAGGCCGGAAGCTGGTGCACCTGACCCTCAAAGTTGACTCAGGTTACATTAGGTTCTTGGCTCTCCAGGCATGTTTAAGGTGGTGGTGGAGGTGGGTGGTGGGGGTTTAGGTAGGGTTGAATTACTGCTGCTACTTCCAGGCCATGCTACTTCTTCCACCCACAAGGCCTTACTGCTTCCACCACAAGGTCTTGCATTCTACCTGAGTCTTACATGCCACCAAAGATCATGCCTTCACTTCAAAAGGTCTTACTGCTACTTCCACCACCAAGGCCATACTGCTACTTCCACCCACCAGTTCTTGCACTGCTTCCACCCACAAGGTCTTACTGCTACTTCCACCCACAGATCATGCTGCTACTTCCACCCACCAGGTCTTACTGCTACTTCCACCCACCAAGGATATGCTGCTACTTCCACACCAAGTTGTACACTCACTTCCACCCCACTGCTGCTTTCACCAAGGTCACTGCTACTTCCACCCTGGGTCTTGACTGCTACACACAAGGTCTTACTGCTGTTCCCACCAAGGCCATACTGCTACTTCCACCACCAGGTCTTACTGCTGCTTCTTCAAGGTCTTACTGCTACTTCCACCCACAGATCATTGCTGCCCACCAGGTCTTACTGCTACTTCCACCCACCAGGTCATACTGCTACTTCCACCCACCAGGTCTTGCTGCTTCACACAGGTCTTGCCTTCCCACCAAAATCATACTGCTACTTCCCCAGGTCTTCTGCTACTTCCACCTGGTCATACTGCTGCTTCCACCACAAGGTGCCTTCCACCAGGGTCTTACTGTTCACCCACCACAAGGTCTACTGCTACTTCCACCCACCAGGTCTTGCTGCTTCCCACCACCAAGGCCTGTTTACTTCCACCCCACCAAGGTCTTACCTACTTCCCACCACCAGATGTACTGCTACTTCCACACCAGTCTTGCTACTTCCACCACAAGGTCTTACTGCTACTACACAAGATCATGCTACTGCCCACCTGAGGTCCTTCCACCCACCAAGGTCATACTGCTACTTACCCACCAAGGTCTTACTGCTTCCACCACCAGTGCTTCCACCTGGTGTACTGCTCTGCTTACCACCAGTGCTGCTTCCACCTGGGCCTTGCTGCTACTTCCACCACCAAGGTCTTACTTAACTTCCACCACAAGGGCCTTGCTTTCTTCCACCCAAGGTCTTACTGCTACTTTCCACCCACAGGTCCTGCTACTTCACCCACAAGATCATGCACCGCTACCCACAGTCACTGCTACTTCACCACAAGGCCTTACTGCCACTTCCACCACCAAGGTCTTACTGCTACTTCCACCCACCAAGGTCTTACTGCTACTTCCACCCACAAGTCTTACTGCTTTCCCTCCTGGTACTTCCCACCCACAAGGTCTTACTCTACTTCCACCCACAAGGTCATCTGCTGCTTCCACCCACCAGGTCTTTGCTACTTCCACCCAGAGTCTTACTGCTACTTCCACCACAGGTCATGCTGCTACTTCCACCCACCAAGGTCTTACTGCTACTTCCACCCACCAAGGCCTTGCTACCCACCACAGGTCTTACTGCTACTTCACCAAGGTCTTGCTACTTCCACCCACCAAGGTCTTACTGCTACTACCCACCAAGGTCACTGCTACTTCCACCACCAGATCATACTGCTACTTCCACCCACAGGTCTTACTGCTACTTCCACCACCAAGGTCATACTGCCACATCTTCACTGAGTCTTACTGCTACTTCCACCCACCAAGGTCACTGCTACTTCCACCACCAAGGTCTTACTGCTACTCCACCCAGGCCTCCTGCTACTTCCACCCCGGCTCTGCCCACCCACAAGGTCTTACTGCTACTTCCTCCACCAAGGTCTTACTGCTACTTTCCACCCACCAAGATCATGCCTTTCTTCCACCCACCAAGGTCATACTGCTACTTCCACCCACCAAGGTCTTACTGCTACTTCACCACCAAAGTCTTACTGCTACTTCCACCACACAAGGTCTTACTGCTACTTCCACCCACCAAGGTCATACTGCTACTTCCACCACAAGGTCTTGCCTACTTCCACCCACAAGGCCTTACTGCTACTTCCACCACCAAGGTCTTACTGCTACTTCCACCCACCAGGTATTACTGCTACTTCCACCACCAGGCCATACCTACTTCCACCACCATTGCCTGCTGCTTCTATCCCTCAAGGTCTTACTGCTACTTCCACCACAAGGTCTTACTGCTGCTTCCACCCACCAAGGTCTTTGCTACTTACCAAGGCCATGCTGCTACTTCCACCACAAGGTCTTGCTTACTTCCACACCCAAGGCCATACTGCTGCTTCCTACCAAGGTCTTTGCTATTCCACCCACCAAGGTCTTACTGCTACTTCCACCCAAGGTCTTACTGCTACTTCACCACAAGGTCTTACTGCTTTTCACCCACAGATCATACTGCTACTTCCACCCACCAAGTCTTACTGCTACTTCCACCCACCAGGTCATACTGCTACTTCCACCCACCAAGGCCTGCTACTTCCACCCCTGCAGGTCTTACTGCTACTTCCACCCAGGTCTTACTGCTACTTCCCCACCAGGTCTTGCTACTTCACCCACCAAGATCACTGCTACTTCCACCCACAAGGTGTTGCTTCTTCCCACCTGAGAGCCTCCTGCTGCCCACCACCACCAGGTGCTACTTCACCTGGTGCCACCCCACTTCTTCCACAAAGATCATACTGCTACTTCCACCCACCAGGTCTTACTGCTACTTCCACCCACAAGGCCATACTGCTACTTCCACCCACCGCTACTTCCACCTACAGATCATACTGCTACTTCCACCCACCAGGTCTTGCTACTTCCACCCTGAGCCATACTGCTACTTCCCTCACCAAGGCCTTATTCCAAAATATCAGCTTTTCGAAAGTTTTAAATAGATCTATCATCAAGTTTTAAATTGTTGCTGGTGACAGAAGCTTCATAGTGGAGAAATATTTGATTACTTCTATGGTGGAAATGCCTAAAAATAGGTTAGGTTAGGTTAGGTACAAGAGACTCTAGGACCTAGAGTCAACATTAGCCTAGAGTCTGGGCTAATGTTGACATTTTTCACTAAAGTGTATTACTTATACTGCATTATACACAAAAATTACCGTATAATACTTTAACTTCAATACAAACAACGTCTCTCCTGGATACTGAACCTCTTATATGACACTACTACTACTACTACTACTACTACTACTACTCTGAGAACATCTCTACCATCTCAACAGCCAGGGTGAGAGTGAATACTAATTATACACATGTAAATATCACCATCTAGTACTACTTAGTCTAACTCTTGTAACAGTTGTTCATTAATATTACCTGGCTGTAGCTGACCTTGTGACCCACACACAGGTACAAAGGGGGGGGTATGGAAAATAATGATGGAATTTTGTTTTATTAACTTACGGAAATATTGTTTATGTGGTGGAGAGCAAACAACAAACACCACCACCACAACAACTAAAATAATTATCACAACAACTATAACAACAACCACAACAACAATAGCAACCACCACCACCACCACAATGACATCCTCTCGGCGCTATGAATCATGTGAATTTGGTGTTCGACAATTTCTTAGGTTAGGTTAGGTTAGATTCCTAAATGAGCCTTAACCAAGACTATCTACCGCCACTGTAAATACAAGCTATGGTGGCTAGGGTCAGGGGGCGGGTACACTGCTTGACCACCAACTGTGTTATCAGCGGCAGTAGTTACCTTACTGGCCTATCTGTGTCTAGCACACCGTGGTCGCGTCTTACCTGCCTTCATACCTCTTATGTCGGGTTTACTGGTGTAGTTTACAGCTCTTTTTAGTCGGTTTGTCATATGCTAAATGTTCTGTGTACCTTCATGTGTACTGCGGTCCCCCTCTTGTGTACGGGTCCCCCTCCTGTGTACGGGTCCCCCTCATGTGTACGGGTCCCCACTCCTGTGTACAGGTCTCCCTCCTGTGTACAGGTCCCCCTCTGTGTGCAGGTCCCCTCTCACCTGAATAAATCATCTGGCGTTACACAGGTAAAATAATGTTAAGTGGCGTCCCGTAGTGAAGGAGTTAAGTATCTGTTCTGTTAGTAGTATCGCCACATACACAGTGTATTAATTAAGATGGTCTGCTTACGTATGTTTGATATGCAAAGTGTGTTCTGTTGTATTGCCTTTACTGCTACAAAACCTGTTAAAGGTAAAACTTGATTTATTGCTTTATTTACCTGTGTTATTTGCATGAACATCCTTGTTCCACTATTAATACCTACTTGTCACATGCAATACGTATTTTACTACTGTGTGGATCTCTCACATACAATTTGTGTTGCATTGTTGTGTTTGAACGTCAATTATCAAGTTGTAGGGGAGGTTTATTGTTGGGTGTGTCCGGCTCTCATACATGGAGAGTCATGCAGCCATGTTTGTATTGACCGGCCTTGGCTGCTTCCGCCACCACAAACTGCAGGCGTATTGAGTCCGGCATCTGTCTTTATTCCTGCCCGCCAAGACCTTCACCTCGAATTCATTCTACGATTCTAATAGACAAGGTTAGGATAGGCTAGAAAAGTAAGGTCAGGTAGGGTAATGTTAGGTTAGTATGGGTTTGTTGGGTTAGGTTATTAGCAAGTCATATGGGAAGGAGAAGGTTAGCGGGTCATGAGGCGGAGCAAATGGGGGACGGATCAATAGTGAAAGATACTGCCGCAAGTCGGTGGATTCAACCAAATAAGGTCGACCCCCCTCCCCTCCCCACGTCAACACAAACATCCCGCCAACTATTCACACTCACCCAAACCGTGTGCGATGGGTCTAAATCCTTCCCTCCTCAAAGACGCCGCCTTGTTTGTTCTGCCGACATCACAAACTTTTTAATGACTTATTCAATGCGAAGTTATTTTAGGAGGTGTAGCGAGCCTGTACTGCCTCCCTAGCCATGACCTGCTGCTGCTGCTCCTGCTGGTGGAGACAGTCACCAGCAGGCAGGCAGTGTTATTACAGTCAAGGACTACGCGCCTGAATATTATACCAACAACTGGCCACAAGAAATATATTTTACTGTAACCCTGACAACTAGTTGAGGAAGCATCTGTCAGCATTAACCTTAACACAACAGTGATGTAAGAATACTGCAAAATCCGTCGCTGTAATAAGAGGCCGAGGTGTATAAAAACATTTGAGATCACCCATGTCAACAAAAGACAGGTATAACGTAACACAAACAAGGACGAGCAAGACCCGGTCATAGTCGAGTAAAGGGCCGGGTTGGCCGTGAGTCTGACAGCTGGACGGGAAACATGTGGAACAATTCTGCCAGTGGATCAGTTCACAGACATAAATAATCCAAGGCTTCTGACAGGTGTTGCGTGGCGGGAGAAGACTCTGGTTGCCTCAAGTGTATAGCAGGAGAGACCAGGAGGTTAAGAGAGAAATTATAAGTCGTTCAGTCATCTCCGGTACACGCGATAGTCACAATCTCTCACGAAGACAGAACAATGTATCTGAGTCTCTGTAAAACTCGACACAGTCCCGGGACAATAAGTATACTTCCACGGCATCAAACCTTCAGGTCTTAAGAGATTCTCAGTAAAGAAACATGAGGTTGTCCAAGACATCAATCCTGCCCTAACCCAACAATACTCTCTACTACTGACCGCCTCTTTCTTTCTCCAGACTTTTTGAAACTCAAGTGTCCATAATTTATTTTTATTGTCCTGGACTGTCCTTTCTCTACCTCCCATCCCTCAGCCCTCTCCCAGCCCGGGCTATCATCCCGCCCTCCCGCCGACACCCCAACCGCCCCCCACTGCCCTCCAATACACACCTGAGCCACCGCCCCCAGTATATTCACGGGTCCTCCTCCGCCACATCCTTTCTCCGGCGTCTCTCTCTGCCGTCCCGCACGCCGCGGATTAATAGTGTGGGTTATTTGATAGGCGAGCTGAACCTGTATGGCGGCCACCACCGTGGTCAAGACCCACAAAAAACCCGCGGGCTGCCTACACACACGACCATTATAACACCGACCACCATAATCTACCCACCAAGTCCACACACTGGTGGCCGCCATCACAGCTATACTGGCCAGCACAGTACACCCTCAACCCTCACCCCCCACCGTCACTTTCTTCACCAAGCTTTCAAATCTGGAGGTCGTGATGAGGTTCACCCAACCTTCCCTGTGAGCCAGATTACCGTAAGAGTTGTGGGAACACCTGGGTGGCATGAGGCCTGGGGAAAGTAGAGGGAAAGCCACCATCGACACAACTGTTACCACTACTATCACCACAACACCACTGTCACCACCTCCCTGTCCCCCACCACGCCCCTCACCATCACCGTCACCACCACCCTCCACCTCACCACCACCCCCTCCACCTCACCACAGAGGACACAGGTGCACCCGTCACTTACCAGACTCATTCAACTTGTTACATATCCCAGGGCGGCAGCTGCTAGGAGATAAACTGAGCCTTCTTCTCCCAGGACGCTGCTCTTATCGTGTGAAAATAATCAAGGGTTATGGGAGAGATGAGGCCAAGGTAAGCAATACACAATGAGGCAACACTCAAGGGTTATCATGATGGAGGAGGCGCGCTGAGTGTGAGGTGTAGGATGGGTGGCGAGTGTGGGATGGGTGGCACAGTGTGGGATGGGTGGCTGAGTAGGATGGGTGGCAGAGTGTGGGATGGGTGGCCGAGTGTGGGATGGGTGGCAGAGTGTAGGATGGGTGGCCGGTGTAGGATGGGTGGCCGTAGTGTGGGATGGGTGGCCAGTGTGGATGGGTGGCAGAGTGTGGGATGGGTGGCAGAGTGTGGGATGGGTGGCCGAGTGTAGGATGGGTGGCAGAGTGTGGGATGGGTGGCAGAGTGTGGATGGGTGGCAGAGTGTGGGATGGGTGGCAGAAGTGAGGATGGGTGGCCGTAGTGTGGGATGGGTGGCCGAGAGTGTAGGATGGGTGGCAGAGTGTAGGATGGGTGGCCGAGTGTGGGATGGGTGGCCAGTGTGTGGGATGGTGGCCGTAGTGTGGGATGGGTGGGAGGTGTGGATGTGGCTGAGTGTGGGATGGGTGGCCGTGGTGTGGGTGGCCGAGTGTGGGATGGGTGGCAGAGTGTGGGATGGGTGAGTGTGGGATGGGTGGCCGAGTGTGGGATGGGTGGCCAGTGTGGGATGGGTGGCCGAGTGTGGGATGGGTGGCCGAGTGTGGGATGGGTAGCCGTGGTGTAGGATGGGTGGCCGAGTGTGGGATGGGTGGCTGAGTGTAGGATGGGTGGCCGTTTGGGATGGGTGGCTGAGTGTAGGATGGGTAGCCGTGGTGTGGGATGGGTGGCACAGTGTAGGATGGGTGGCTGAGTGTGGGATGGGTGGCACAGTGTAGGATGGGTGGCTGAGTGTAGGATGGGTAGCCGTAGTGTGGGATGGGTGGGAGAGTGTAGGATGGGTGACAGTCAGTGTAGGATGGGTGGCCGAGTGTAGGATGGGTGGCCGAGTGTAGGATGGGTAGCCGTAGTGTAGGATGGGTGGCTGAGTGTAGGATGGGTGGCCGAGGGAGCAAAATGGGCGGTAGAAGGTGTAGAATAGATGGCAGAGGGTGTAGAATAGGTGGCCGAGGGAGCAAAATGGGTGGCAGAGGTTGTAGAATGGGTGGTAGAGGGTAGGGCACTGCCGCCCTCCAACTACCATCTCAGACGCGCAGTCAACAAGGGCAAGGCCGCTGGTGTTGAGTCTTAGTCAACAAGCATTAATGTAAATACACTCACGGGAGGCCATCATGACAAACGCCTACCTTCCCTTACATACACGCCAACCACGCACACACACACACACACACACACGTCTGTAGCTGTCGCCTTCATTGATTTCACTAAAGCATTCGACCGAGTCGACCACAATATAATCATCAACAAAGTTATTGACCTCGGGCTTCGGAGAAGTCTTATACCATGGTTTACAGAATTCCTCAGTGACCGACGCCAAGCTGTACGCTTCCGAGGGGCTGTCTCCACCTTTCAGTCACTCACCTGTGGCGTCCCCCAAGGCACCAAGATGGGACCACTCTGCTCCCTTATGCTTATCAATGATGTCCTAAGAGAAACCCCCGCTCGCTGAAAATATGTCGACGACTCCACCATTGGGATCAGCGTCAACAATTCTGCTCCCGACTATACCGCCCTTCAGGATTTACTGAAGTCTCCAAAACTGGGCCACCAACACCCACGTCACCATCAACCATACCAAGACCATGGTTATGCACATCAACCTCTCCTCCGACATTGTCCCACCCACTTCCATTAATTTAGGTCCGAACACAATCCAGGTTGTAGATTCCACTAAGCTCCTCGGCGTCACCATAGACAACAAACTAAATTGGAAACCACACGTCAGTGAAGTTGCCAAATCCTCCAGTTTCCGTCTCCACCTCCTCCGCCGACTCAAGTCCCTCGGAGTTCCTGCACCCGAGCTCCTCAGTGTTTAGTCAACATTCATACTTCCCAAGCTCACCTATGCCTCCCCTACCTGGTCTTCCTCCCTAAATGCCACACAACGTAAACATCTAGAAAAAGTGCAAAAGAGGGCATGCAAGATTATTCTCTCCCCTTCCTACTCCACATATCAAGAAGCGCTCAACACACTGACCCTTTCGACTCTCACTTACCATCACCACGACCTCATCTGCAAATTTGGTAAGAAGCTTCTGCACCATCCTCGACACCGGCCCCTACTACCACCTGAGATCCCTAGCCCGAGAACTGCTGTTCGACACCACAACCGCATCCAGCCCATACGAGCACGAACTGATCGCTATAAGAACAGCCCAGTCCCAACCATTGTAAAAATTATCAATAACTTGTAATAAACCAGTGTATTCACTCCCAGTAAATACTACTTCTTGCACTGTCACTATGTTGAAATGAACTGTAGTTTGAGCTTTTCCTCATCTAGTTATTATATATCTTATTTATATCACTTATGTTATTTGTATATTATTTGTAATTCGAAACCCATTTTCAGCTTTCTGGCTGCCAAGCTCTTTCAATAAATCGTTAATTATTATTATTATTGTTATTACACGCCAACCACGCCTCCTCCAACTACGCCCGCCCCAACATGCCGCCTATTATTTCTCTATAAACGTCAACCACCCAACAACCCTAATTACTGGTACACAGCCATCTGCCCCAGACCCATCTGCCACCAGACACATCTGCCACCAGACCCATCTGCCCCAGACCCACCTGCCACCAGACACATCTGCCACCAGACACATCTGCCACCAGACACATCTGCCACCCAGACCCATCTGCCACAGACCCATCTGCACAGACATCTGCCACCAGACACATCTGCCACAGACCCATCTGCCACCAGACACATCTGCCACAGACACATCTGCCACCAGACCCATCTGCCACCAGACCCATCTGCCACTGAACCATCTGCCACCGGAACACATCTGTCACAGCCCACCTGCCACCAGACCCATCTTCTTTGGACCCAGCAACTGCCACATGGAGCCCACCTGCCACCACACCCACCTGCCACCGACACACCTGCCACCACTGTATGTAATAATTCATTTTGATCCAATGTATATTTCAGCCTTCGGGCTGCAGAACTTCAATAAACCGTTTATTATACATCTGCCACCAGACCCACCTGCCACCAGACCCACCTGCCACAGACACACCTGCCACCAGACACACATGCCACCTGACACCTGCCACCACAACACACCTGCCAAAGTGAACAATGTCCTCTGTCAGTATACATCAGCCAACCCTCCCCACCAGCCCAGGTCTCTGCCACCACTCCTAACTAACATAACCACACCACGGAGCTCACTAATAACTACCCAATTATACTCTATTACATCCATTTAACTGCATATTGAGGCCCAGTCATCACAGACAGACCATTACTCCTCGATAACTATACCCACCCATCTACCCACCCATCACCATACTTATACACTCACCATACAATGCCACCTTATAATTATTCCCATCCACCCACCCACACACACCCACCTACCTAGTACTCATCACACTTACCTCTCCCCCTCAACCCCCACTCCACTCCGCATCACCACCCACTACACCTTCCCACCCACCATCCACCAACCCCACTCACCTACACACCACACCTCCCTTCCCACCATACCCACTCACCCACCAAACAATACACTCACCTACCACCACACCTCCCTCCCCTATACCCACTCACCCACCAAACAATACCACTCACCTACCACACCACACCTCCCCTCCCATCATACCCACTCACCCACCAAACAATACCACACACCTACCATACCACCACTACCCGAGACACCACTACTCTCCAGACCATCTACTCACACAAGTCAAGGAAGCGGCGGTGGTTTAAACTGAGGTTAGGACGCCATGAATACAGATGAAGCAGGCAGCACCCCGAGACACAACAACAACCACCACCACCAAGTTACATGACGAGGCGGGTTGGTGCACCAGTAAGTAAAACAAACAAACCTTCATTACCTACAAGGCTTATATGAGCGTCAGACCTCCTATTATCTCCAAAAGGTTAAAGGCAATTGGTGGTGTTTGTGTGTTTGGTGTGTGCGTAAGCTGTCCGGCTCTACTCGTAGTTGGCTCTTCAAGAATAAGTAGTTTTCTGTTGGAGTCTGTACGTCTTAGCAGCAACAGTTTTCGTCTTACAACTTCAAGCGTAACGTTTTTCATGAGGGAATATCAGATAACAGTATTGAAGTAAGAAACTGTCAACAATTTGCACATATATTTATCATCATAAGTAATGACAGTCATGGCCACGTCTGGTATCATTACTCCTGAAAATACTCATCATTTACGTCAGTTAGGCGCCGCCCTGAGGGAAATACAAGGTGGATCTAACTGACGGTGATAATAATGCTGACTATAATTTTCCCATCACACAAGTGAACTCGTCTTGTAAACTGTTAAAATTGCTCTAAAATTCTGACACAGAACAGTACCTAGGCAGCCTTCAGTGTTATTCTAATAGTTATAATAAGACAACAGTTGACTGGCTTCTCTCTACGACTATACAACTTTATGAGGAGAAGACGGCAGCTTGAAGCCGTGTTACGGATCAGTCAAGAGTAAAATAGTTTGGTAACACCCTATAAGAAAACTGCCTGTGACTTGCTGCCAACGACGAGAGAGAGAGAGAGAGAGAGAGAGAGAGAGAGAGAGACTTTGGGTGAGTGAGTTGGGCGTGACAAGTGGCTGTTACCCTACAACAGGCCGTAACAGACGTGTGGAGTGACAGCCCGCTGACACACGTCAACGATGCGAGCCTATAATTTCCATATGATTATACAACCTCTCGGGTCTTGATGACTTGTGTGTTAAAACTGTCCCCTCGTGATGACAGGAGAATCCCTCCAGTAACAGAAGAGTCTTAGTACAATTTCGACGCCATTTTGACAGCCAGTGTAAAACCCACTTTAACAGAGCCAATGAGACGAGTTCTTACACCTGCAGTTAGAAGGAAAATTACCACAAGAAGTTAAGCACCAGTAATACCACAGGACAGGTAAAAATTAAGCCCTATACGACGCAACGTTTATCGTATACATCGACACAAGCCTTGAGAAGTTGCTGTACAGTCGCCCATGTAAACAGAGACCGAAGCCGGGGGCAGAACAGTACAAGGAGGACTGAACAACTGAGAAGGGAGGAAAGTCTAGAGACGGAGTAGGAAAAAAGAGAGAGACAGTTAATGGTACTGTTCGCTTCACTACAATATTATTATACAGGTTGTGGTCACGTCTGAGTGTATAAGAACAAGGCGGCGGTGGGTAGTTAGAGAACGTCATCTGGAAGGCGTCTCGTGCAGTTAAGTGCAGACACCAACACCAACAACACTCTAGTTTATTCAATAATAAACCACCACCAGCTATAAAAACCTCCATCGGATACCTCTCATAACAACCACCACCTTCACCACCACCACTTTCTGATGATGTTCTGAGGCTGGCTGGCTGGCTGGCTGCTCCTCGGTACAAGTAGCTACTATGGAACCTCTCACTCCCACACCCACCCCTCCCTCACACCAAGTTGTTCAATATATATCAACTAAAAGTCTTCACCTCACTATACAGTACAGCATATAAACACTCTCTTCAGTCACGCTACACTACAAAAAATTCAACATTATCCTAACACTAAAACTACTTGATGCATAAACACTTTCACCTTCCCACCACACTAAAGTGACACACCTCCCCACCACACTAAAGTGACTTACACCTCCCACCACACTAAAGTGACTTACACCTCCCCACCACACTAAAGTGACTTACACCTCCCACCACACTAAAGTGACTTACACCTCCCACCACACTAAAGTGACTTACACCTCCCACCACACTAAAGTGACCTACACCTCCCACCACACTAAAGTGACTTACACATCCCACCACACTAAAGTGACTTACACCTCCCACCACTAAAGTGACCTACACCTCCCCACCACTAAAGTGACACACCTCCCACCACTAAAATACACCTCCACCACACTAAAGTGACTTACACCTCCCCCACCACTAAAGTGACTTACACCTCCCACCACACTAAAGTGGCCTACACCTCCCACCACTAAAGTGACTTACACCTCCCACCACACTAAAGTGACACACCTCCCACCACTAAAGTGACACACCTCCCACCACACTAAAGTGACTTACACCTCCCACCACACTAAAGTGACTTACACCTCCCACCACACAGACACCTCCACCACCTAAAGTGACACACCTCCCACCACACTAAGTGACTTACACCTCCCACCACTAGTGACTTACACCTCCCTACACTAAAGTGACACCCCACCACACAAGTAACACCTCCCACCACACTAAAGTGACACACCTCCCACCACACTAAAGTGACTTACATCCCCACCACTAAAAGTGACTTACACCTCCCCACACCTAAAGTGACACATCCCCACCACACTAAGTGACTTACACCTCCCCACCACACTAAAGTGACACCTCCCACCACACACTAAAGTGACACACCTCCCCACTACACTAAAGTGACTTACACCTCCCACCACACTAAAGTGACTTACACCTCCCCACCACACTAAAGTGACTTACACCTCCCACCACACTGAAGTGACTTACCTCCCACTACACTAAAGTGACTTACACATCCCCACCACACTAAAGTGACTTACACATCCCCACCACACTAAAGTGACTTACACCTCCCACCACACTAAAGTGACACACCTCCCACCACACTAAAGTGACTTACACCTCCCACTACACTAAAGTGACTTCACCTCCCACCACACTAAAGTGACTTACACCTCCCCACCACATTAAAGTGACTTACACCTCCCACCACACTAAAGTGACACACCTCCCACCACACTAAAGTACTCGAAACAAAATCATTTCTTTACAACACAACATTTTTTAAAGACAATTACCAATATAAACATCTCTACGTGTCAGCTTTAAATCCTCACTACAGTAGAACTTTCCTCCGTGTAGTATCTTAACAGTCAAAAACTTCAGAAGTTAATAAGCAGTCCTGTATCATAACACCTGCTACACACGTACGGTACACGACCAGGTGACTTACTGTCCCTCCCTCAGTGCTGGGCCCGACAGGTAACACGAGCATCTTACCTGCAAGAAAAGAAAGAATAAAGTCAATTAAGTAACACTAAGTTAACTCCATCCCTCTAGTGCTCACCAGTTAAGTATATATCTATTTATTTATTGACGTATTTATTTATTTAGGATGTAATAATAATGATGATAATAATAGTTAAAACTAAAACTAAAATTAATGATATTAAAATAAACAAATAGATGAATAATAATAATGACAATAATAATAAATAATAACAATCAAAATAACAATAATAATAATAATAATAATAATAATAATAATAATAATAACAACAGTAATAAGACGAATTAAAACAAGAATAGGTACAAAAAAACAGCATTAAATTCTCTTAACACATCTATTAAAAATGGGATATTAATTTTTGCCTGAGAAAATAACTGTTGAAACATTACATATTGTATAGTCAGTATTAATACCTGGCTCTGAGGTGTGGACACTTACAGCGGACACCGACAAGAGTTACACGTGATAAAGGCTTTACAGGTATCCAGGTATGGTACTACAGGTGCTGAAGATAAGACACACTAATGGAGTAACAAGTGAAGATGTACCAAGACTCACTGCAGCAACAAGAGAATTATTATTTTTTGGGAGGGAGGCGGAGATAAGAAGTAATCGATATTATGGACATGGTGGAGATGAGGGATAATGGTAGAGATATGAGGGCCAGAGGAAGAAAAAGACTGTGGTGAATAAGTGGGAATAAAAGCTGGAAGTGTTGTCAATAAATATGGGTGGAAGTGGGGCGGGCAGAGAAGGTGGCTGGTTGGTTGGTTGGTTGGCTGGACTAACACATCCAAAGGTGTCATTTCTAATTTATATTTTTATCTGCCATAATAAGGCCACAATGGCGTCCAGCCGAGTTAGTTGAGCGGCGGGTGACTGTCTCCTGCCCAGCGGCTACCTAGATGCCTGCTACCACCAGCACCACCACCACCACCACCACCACCACCACCACACAATGACCAGCAGGACAAGCAAGTTTCTTTTGTGTTGTGGCCAACCAATCACTCTGACGTGTGGGCCGCTGCTACTTGAGTAAGGTGGCCTGGAGGAGGAGGAGGAGGATCGTGATAGTCAGTCAGAGAAGAGATGACCACGTGAGGCGGGGTGTAGGAGCAGGCCGGGAATACACTGTTCTGTGACCTGAGAGTTAGTCACTGTTTATAATATCTGACACACCGAGAACCAGGCGGGGTAACAATGGCTGCCCGGGTCACAAGTTTCTCTAGACAATAAATTATGTACTGGA
Organism: Homarus americanus; assembly: GCF_018991925.1. Lineage (NCBI taxonomy): Eukaryota > Metazoa > Arthropoda > Malacostraca > Decapoda > Nephropidae > Homarus > Homarus americanus. The sequence continues at coordinate 867,050 of NW_024742238.1, forward strand.
ACAAAATGCATAATGGGAACTTAACCTAATCTGATCTAATCTAACTTACCCTAACCTAATCAAGCATACCCTAACATAACCTGACCTAATCAAACCTAACCTGAACTAGCCTAACCTAATCAAACCTATCCTACTCAAACCTAACCTAACCTGACCTGACTTAATCAAACCTAACCTAATCAAACCTAACCTGACCTGACCTAACCTAAAATACCCTAACCAACAATACCGTACTTTAGGTTAGGTTAGGTTTCAATTAGGTCCAGTCAATCTATTTTCTCCACTAAAATGGTTTCTGGGTAAAGCACTTGGTGGCGGCGTGTGATCCTCCCACCATGATGCAGCTCACACCTGGGGGGAATAAAGCACTCACTCAGGTCCGGTGTGTGTGTGTGTGTGTGTGTGTCGTTGGTCCTGGAGAGAAGAAGTGCCTAAGGGTCCAGACGTCTCGTTAAGTGGGTAGTGGCCGTCACTACACCCCACGCCACTTTACATCAAAGTTCCGACGTTTCATGTAGAAAGAACGCTGAGGCGGCACTGAGGACTTAGTGCCAACCATTCTTAAAATAACACAACCAACCACACACAGCTACCACTTAGAGGCTCCCACACCAGCCCACACCCACTTTAGAACGTTCAACATTCTCTAAGTTCAACATTAAGTCAGAAAAAATACCTCCCACTACAGCCCAAATCACCTAAAAACATTCAACATTCTACAAAAACAACATTAAGTAGCAGAGACCCACTACATCCCACACCCCTTAAGATTCAACCCTTCTTCAGGAGACGCAACAACAATAGCCAGTAGAGTGGGTAAGTGGGGAGCATCACGGGAGACTCGCCCCTTGAGGTGAGGTCGTGGACAGTGTACAGGTGACGGAGGTAATCACACACCACTAACTCATGTTCTGTATTGTGTGTGTAGTGATGGTAGAGGTGAAGGAGGGAGGAGAAGGGGTGAGGAGGGGGATGAGGAGGGGGTGAGGAGGGATGAGGAGGATGAGAAGGGGTTGAAATGGATAGAGGATGGAAGGGGTGATGGAAGTGGGAGGAGGGAAGGGCTGAGGAGGAAGGAGGGAATGAGAGGGGGAGAGAGGTTGTTAAAGAAGCAGAGGAGGAAGAGGAGAGAGAAGAGGAGGAGGAAGAGAAGGAGTAAGGAAAAAAGATAGCAGAGAAGTGAAAGAGTCAAAAAAGAAAAATAATTGGAGAAGAGAGAGTGAAGAAAAGAAGTGGGGAGGGGGAGGGAGGTAGTGAGGGCACAAGTGAGGGAGGCACACCTGAGTAAGGGTGTGGCGGTGTATATGTAACGAGGTGAGGGGTGGTGGTGTTGAGGGTGTGGTGGTGGTGTTGAGGGTGAGGGGGGTGGTGGTGTTGAGGGAGTATGGTGGTGGTGTTGATTGCCGCTTGCAGCAGCTCACTGTGCACCCCACACTCATCCTGTGAGCAGTAGCCTCAAGGATTAGAGTGGGGTTTACAAAGAGGGTCATAATAATTAACCCCCCCGTCAGGATATTATGGCACCGAGGTTACACAGTATTTCATTTTACATTATTTGTTTGGTTCTATACATAGAGGGTAACTTGTTCACAAATGTGAGAACAGGCGTGTTGAAGGGCAGTATGTCAGCCTCACGCTTGTGGCTTCATTTGGGGAGGTATTCACTTTGTGCTGTTGGTTCTGTACATGAGAACTGATATAGTTACTGAGTGCAAAAAGTGGATACAATCTTGTATGTGTCGGCTATCTTGCCATTAGAGATGAAGTGTTGTGCCATTTCACACAATGATAGCAGACCTGTCCTAAGGTTCTATCTTCACACAGTCGAGACTGTAGTGTTTCAAGTGTAGCTGGCCATATGTATATTTTTACTTCTGACTAATTTTGTTTACATCTTGGCAAGACATGGGGTGCTTATATCTAACCAATCAGCGGTTACAACATCTTGTAATCTAGTGATCTTGTTACTTGCTCCATATACATGTTTCATGATGCATCTCATCACTGGTAAACTATGGATCTGACTGGTGCCTGTTTGCACTTCTGCTTCGTCAAACTCATCAATAGTTCTTTCTAATTACAGTTTAGGGGTTCTTTTGACAGACCCAAGTGCTTCAACGGTGTCTTTGTTGTAGACACTTGAGTTTGGCAGGGCATGGCGCTCTGTCTCATGTTTTTGTAGAGGCCTATGTGAGAGGGATCACAACAGTTTTGACGCCTTGACACCCCAGTCGCTAAAGGCACGCATATTTGTGTCTGGCTTCAGAACAAAGATCGTGACAACCTGGAGTCGAGGTGCCAAGGGCAGTAGTGAGATAGAGTCAGTGATGATGAGACATCAGTAACAGTGGTTTAATGAATTTAATAGCTGTGAGTATGGCCTTTAATTCCAGTTTGTAGAGTGGATGCCCAGTTGTTAATTCTAACTCCTTTTCTCCAGTTATGTGTGCCAAGTCAGGTTAGTCTAACAACAGCACTTTGGCCCTCCCACAGGCGGTGTTTAGAGATCCATCAGTATTAGATGGTCATGATATTATCATCAGTCTGTAGAGTGTGTATGTGTTCAGGGCTCTCAATTTGGCAGTGTGTTGGAGATAAATGCTTTGTATAATTAATTTTTTAGGCGGATACGTCGGTGATATCGAAGGGGAACTGTCCGCAGGGGTGGCAAGAGCCTTCTTGTGTCTCAACTTTGGCTGGGTGGTCCTAGTCCAAATATCTTCATATGTGTAGCTGTAGTTTGGATCATTTAGACTCAAATAGTCCCATGGTTCATACATTCCCTGCTTATTTTGAGGAAACAATGTTATCAGGATCACCACACACGCAAGCCTCAGGGCTATCATGAGTTGACTTCAGTATTCTATCTTTAACACTAGGTATACCTAGTTCTTTCCTCACTTTCAATAAGTACTTTAGTGCTCATGGGACATCCTAGGATAATTCTGAGGGCTTTATTTTGCATTTTCTCCGAGCTTGTCCGCTCCTTTCCGTCTACGAATATTGAAGGGCCTGGTGCGTGTTAATCTATCAGAGATCTTATATAGCCTAGGTACATTGTTTTAACAATTCCTAATATTAGCACCATAAGTGCGGGCTTGTACCCGCTACACTTCTAAGGGTTACCGTCTGTCAGTACATTGGCGGGTTTGTGTTGGCCATATGGGCTGAATTTAGGGACAGGCTGCAAAGATATTTAAAAGAAGAAAACATAATAGTCAGCGATGTTGTTACCTATCTTGAACTTGGCGGGGCCACTTGCAGTTCCAAGCTTGTTTTGTTGAACACCTTAGTTTTGTCAGTGGAATATAATAGGCAAAGGTGTTCTGACTAATATACTGGAACAAGAATTGGTTTTGCATTTTCACGTTGAGTTTAAGTATGTATATAAAATATCATCAACGCCAGCTGATTGAAATGTGCTGGGGTTGTCTGGTGATAAATTTAATAATGCATTCATAAGAACATTGAACAAAAGTGGGGCTAAGTGCTCCACCTTGAGGGGTACCAAGTTGCATATCTTTAACTTCACTTTTGTAACCTGAAACAGTGCCTTGGCATTGGTTAGGTAACCACTTATCAGTGTAACAGCCTACCTCCTATATCCATTTGGCTAGTTCGTACAATATCAGTTGCCTATTGTAATATCAAATGCAGCTTTTAGGTCAAGAAATGTGGTGTATCTGTGCCTTTCATCACCATGCACAGTTGAATGTGGTGATGCAATTATGTGCACATTTACCATAGGTGAAAATACATGTTGGGAGACATGTGTTCTCTGATTCTATAGAGTCTGCCAAGAACCACCACCATCCTCCTCAAAAGGTTTTACACAAACTGTGGTTGTGATAGGACAGGCATCAGGCTGTCCTGGTTTTCCATTGCCCCAGCAGTACAACAATACTGCTGGTCCATGATGTGGTGGATGGCCCTCGGCGCCCGCTCATATTAACCACAATACCAACAATGGATTACCCTGGCACGCGCCTTAGTAGTCTAATGATGTTGTGGTGACTCCGTCCTCTCCAGGGAAATGAACCTACCCTGGCGGGGCGGCGTCCACTCCCACTCAGTATGGAACATCACACTCATCGTGCTGTTTTGCCTTTATAAGCTAATAAGATTACTTCTCTCTGCAGACTTCGCATCAAGGGAGTCCCCGGCAGGGAGTGTGTGAGGGGTGTGGGTGGTGGTGGTGTTGAGAAGTGTGGTGGTGGTGGTGAGGGCCGGGACCAGACAGACACACCACCTGTCATAACCACAGCGCCATAAACCTACCACACACCGCCATAAAAAAGTCAACACAGACGACCCTATAATTGTGGGAATTGAGGTCCAGGTTTGTAGTGTCTCGGGTCAAGGTCACACATTTCATGACCACGACCGTGTTTCTCCTACCTTGCCTGTTGAAGTTCTTCCTCCCTCAAGCGGGTAGGAGGTAGAGAATACTAGGGGGACTTCCAAACCAGGGTCCCCTACCTGAAGAAGGAGGATGTTGTAGTAGGTATTTCAGAGGCGGTGTTGGGGAAATAGGAGAACTGTCATGTAAAAACAACTCTACACAGAAGCAATTTAACTCAGCACTAATAGCAGTATATATTACCATTACACAACCAATGCACTACTCTATCACAATTAACAGGTCGTGTCTGTGAATTATCCATACTGACAAATGGATGGTTTATGACGGGGGGGAAAACACAGTCTGGATCTGGAGTTATAGACTAAAATAACGAACGCCAGTGAGTGTTTTACCGCATCAAAAACAACTCGTGTGTTTGTGTTGGTGTGCAAATGACGTTCACACAGCCAAGAAGATAAGTTTTCGCCCTTTTTCTCCATGGTCAGGAACCTATTAACACACCGAGCTGCAAAGGCTGTGACACAAGTACACAATTGTCTCTAGGTAAAGGACGCTGAACTAAGACCAGTGGTGAGTAACAACAAGGTTCCCCGAGTCACTAGACACCTCTACTACTACTACAGCCGGGAGATACCAGCCACTAACACCTGAGTGACACCTGCAATTACTGTCGTGGTCACGCTCAGTGGGACGCCCTCGCACCTGCTGCTGCTACCCGCGTAACCAACACACACCGAAGGACACTCGGAAGACATCTATAGGACATCAAACACCAAAGAATCACCCGGACACTCCTAGGACCAAATGACATTCCAGACAACCACAACCAAGACACCAGAGGGACATCAAGCGGACACCCGGGCCTAGAATCACAAAGACACCACCAAATGGACACCTAAGGCGACCATCGGAGGAATATTAAACGGACACCACAGGGACACTAGACACTGAGGTAGTGCCACACCCAAGAGGCCGGATTATCCCCGCCATGAAAAGGTCAACCATATAACCAAAACATGAGCGTGGTTAATGTGCCCCACCCACCAGTCTAGGCACCCACCCTACCACCTATCTCACCCACCAACCCACCTATCCACCCACCAACCTATCCACCCACCACTCTACCTATCTCACCCACCAGTCCACCCACAGGTGAGTGAAAAATCTAAGTGTACTCATTCCTCCACACTTCCCACGTGAACAAAACAATACCAATATTCGTGTCGTCCATAAAACAAGCAGTGTCGTCTATGTCATTATCCTTGTCGTCATCGTTGTTGTTATTACGTCCATCAACCCCCCCCCTTCTCTCTCTCTCTAACTCTCATGGCTCTTCCTTCCTTCCTTAGCCTCGTGTCCCTCTCCCTTATCACCCCATCTGTTCACCTTATCCTAGCTAAAACATCCAAAGCCAACGACTACAATCTGTCCTTCCTTCCTTCACTCCCTCCACTTCCTTCCTTATCTACTCCTTCCCTTCATATCTTTTTCTCCCTTCCTTCCTTTCTCCCCCCCATAACTCCTACCCATTCCTCCCATAACCACCCTCTCCTTCCCCACCCTCCTCCTCCTCCTCTCCTCCCATACCCCCCCTCCTTCCTCCCTCCCAAACCCCCATACCTCCTCCTCCATTGATATTCCCGACGCCCTCCAGTTACAGCATGAGGGAAGCCCCGGTGGGGAAGAATTTTACGTAAGACTATTATCAGCCGACCATTCCGCGCCTGGCTTATCTTGATCCAAGTCATAGTGGCCGCGTGTCGTCTCACAAACATGACTACTGATCCGCCGTACACACCAGATGCTTCCCATATTATATAAACCTACAACTTTTTACTGGAATACGATGTAGCCAACTGAACAACCTCACGAAAATAACTTCACCAGAGTCTTCACGAAATATCACGAAAAAATATGACCTGAAAACGACTTAATAACCTGAACAACCTGAGGAAAATTAGCCGTTCTCTTCACGTTCTATACATAACAACAGCCAGCAATACTGACCTCTCGAACAATAAACTCTTCCTCACTATAATGGATCAACTGAACATTAGACACCCTGGATTAATTATCCTCAAGCTTAACCTAACCTAGAACTGCTGACCAACCTAACCTAACAACCTACCCTAACTAAATCTAACCTAACGATCTAACCTGATAAACCTAACCTAACAAAACTTAACCTAACCTAGAACTGCTGACCTAACCTAACCTAACAACCTACCTAACTAAACCTAACCTAACGACCTAACCTGACTAAACCTAACAACAAAACTTAACCTAACCTAGAACTGCTCACCTAACCTAACCTAACAACCTACCTAACTAAATTTAACTAACGATCTAACTTGATTCAAACCTAACCTAACAAAACTTAACCTAACCTAGAACTGCTGACCTAACCTAACCTAACAACCTACCCTAACTAAATCTAACCTAACGACTAAACTGACTAAACCTAACCTAACAAAACTTAACCTAACCTAAAAATTAAACTAACTTAGCCAAAACAAACCTAAAAACACAACTAAATCTAACAGACCCAACAACCTATTCAAACCCAACATAACTTCTTCTAACCTAACTAACCTAACCCAACACAACTAACACCCCAGAGTAACATACTGTGATTAATCATCAGGTGATCCATATATTATAACACCCTAAGAAACATCACCCCAACCCACCATTCTGCATTAACACAAACATCACGTAACACAAACATCACACATTAACAAAACATCCACACATTAACACAAACATCACACATTAACACAAACATCCACACATTAACACAAACATCCACACATTAACTTAAACATCACACATTAACACAAACATCACACATTCAAAACATCTACACATTAACACAAACATCCACATTAACACAAACATCCACACATTAACACAAACATCCACATTAACACACATCCACACATTAACACAAACATCCACACATTAACACACATACACATTAACACAAACATCACACATTAACACAAACATCCACACATTAACACAAAACATCCACACATTAACACAAACATCCACACATTACACAAACATCCACACAATCATCCACACATAACACAAACATCCACACATAACACAAACATCCACACATTAACACAAACATCTACATTAACACAAATATCCACATTAACACAAACATCCACATTAACACAAACATCCTCGTTAACACAAACATCCACACATTAACACAAACATCCACACATTAACACAAACATCCTCACATTACACAAACATCACACATTAACACAAACATCCTCACATTAACACAAACATCCACACATTCAAAACATCCACACATTACACAAACATCCTCCATTAACACAAACATCCACACATTAACACAAACATCACACATAAAACATCTCACGTTAACAAACATCCACACATTAACACACATCCACATACACAAACATCACACATTAAAACATCACACATTAACAAAACATCTACACATTCAAACATCCACATTAACACAAACATCCACATTAACACAACATCCACACATTAACACATCACATTAAAACATCACACAACACAAACATCCACACATTAACACAAACATCCTCACGTTAACACAAACATCCACACATTAACACACATCCACACATTAACACAAACATCACACATTAACACAAACATCACATAACACAAACATCCACACATAACACAAACATCCACATACAAACATCCTCACATTAACACAAACATCCACACATTAACACAAACATCCTCACGTTAACACAAACATCCACACATTAACACACATCCACACATTAACACAAACATCCACACATTAACACAAACATCCACACAAACACAAACATCCACACATTAACACAAACATCACACATTAACACAAACATCCACACATAACACAAACATCCACACATTAACACAAACATCCTCACGTTAACACATTTCCACATTAAATCGCACAATAAAACCACTAAATTAACATTCACACAAACATCACATCATCCTCATGAGATAGAATATGACTCGGCCCCATTCACCACATACCGAAACATCTCCTCATTATACCGAGTGATCTAAAACATATCATTATACCGAGGTTTTCTAAAACATATCATTATACCGAGTTATCTAAAACATATCATTTTACCGAGTTATCTAAAACATCTCATTATACCGAGTTATCTAAAAACATATCATTTTACCGAGTTATCTAAAACATCTCATTATACAGTTACCTAAAACATGTCATTATACCGAGTTATCTAAAACATCTCATTATACAGTTACCTAAAACATTATCATTCTGAGTTATCTAAAACACCTCATCATACCGAGTTATCTAAAACATCTCATTATACAGTTACCTAAAACATGGCATTATAACGAGTTATCTAAAACACCTCATAATACCGAGTTATCTAAACATCTCATTATACCGAGCTATCTAAAACATCTCATTATACAGTTACCTAAAACATGGCATTATAACGAGTTATCTAAAACACCTCATAATACCGAGTTATCTAAAACACCTCATTATACCGAGTTATCTAAACATCTCATTATACCGAGCTATCTAAAACACCTCATTATACCGGGCTATCTAAAACACCTCATTATACCGAGCTATCTAAAACACCTCATTATACCGAGCTATCTAAAACATCTCATTATACCGAGTTACCTACAGCAGTAACTTCCCTACAATGACTTTTACCTTACACCATCATCATAAAACAATAAGACATCTTGGCTGGTCACTAAGACATCCTGGCTGGTCACTAAGACATCCTAGCTGGTCAGTAATACATCCTGGCTGGTCAATAAGACATCCTAGCTGGTCAGTAAGACATCCTGGCTGGTCATAATACATCCTGGCTGGTCAATAAGACATCCTGGCTGGTCAATAAGACATCCTGGCTGCTCCATCCTTCACATTCTAGACATAATTAAGTAACATGTGTAGCCAAATCACAAAATATAAGGAATTATTTGTGGAATGTGTTTTTAAGTAGTAATTAAATGTTTCCGCTTAATTGGTGAGCCATGACGTAACAAAGGCTCATTAAATACAGGTCTCTCTCTCTCTCTCTCTCTCTCTCTCTCTCTCTCTCTCTCTCTCTCTCTCTAGTAGCCACAGCAGGTCCCTCCCTCTCTCACACACACTCTCACACTAGTAGCCACAACGCACGGAAAGGCAGACAGACAGACAGACAGATAGCACTTCGGTAACCCCCCTTACCCCCTCCCGCGACAGTAGACAATAATGGAAGACAAAAAAGCTGATGGGATGGTTAACCTCAGCTTCCACACACACACACACACACACACACACACACACATTCTACACATAACTAAACCAGTCAATTAAGAGAGCCAACCTACGGGTCCTGGAGGGAGGATAATGGGGGGTTGGGAAAGGGGAATTAAAGGGTAGAAGGAGACGGCATTAGGGGTGGGGAAGAGAGAAGGCGAAGGACGAACATTAAGGGTACAAGGGATGAGAATCTAGGATGGCTTAAGGAGAAAAGCCAAATAATGGGAGATCACAGCGACTAAGGGTGATTAAGGTACCAAGGGACTAGAAATTCAGTACAAGTTAGACGGAGAACCAAGGGGGAAGAAGTTAAGAGGGTGTTTTGGCTAAAGGAGGAAGAGGAGATGGGGTGATGAAAAAGGAGTGAGAGACAAAGGGAGGAAGAGAAAGGAAGCAAGGATGGAAGGGAAGGAAGGGAGGAAGGAAGGAAGGGTTGGAAGGAAGGGTGGAAGGAAGGAAGGAAGGTAGTAAGATATGAAGAAGAAAAAGACGAGATGAAAAAAGGAGAGGGAGGATGGTGAAGAGACAAGGAGGAAATGGAAGAGGGAGTCAGGGGAAGAGTGGAGGACAGGAAGAGAGAGAGAGAGAGAGAGATGTAGGGAGGAGGAGGAGGAAGAAAAAAAGTGGGTGGTATTTTCTGGGATGAGGAAGGAGGCTGGGGTAAGGATAGATGGGGAGGAATGAGGGAGAATGGAAGGAGGAGGGGGAGGAAGGGAGGAGAGAGAGGAGGGTTGACGGGGATAGGGTCATGCCTTCACCTGGTCATGTTCCCAGCGGTCCTACCACCACCCCCCTCAACAGACGCCCCTCCCTCCCTCCTCACCACCACCACCACCACTACACCCACCACCCCGACCACCACCGACCACCCCCTCCCTCCCTCACCACACCACCCCCCACTACCCGACCACCACCACCACGACCACCACCACAAAAACAGAGTAAGGATTGTCCCCCACGCACCTACTCTACAGTTGACCCTCTCAGTTATCCACAATGTCGCCTTAACATCTTCACCATACCTGACGACTGTTGATGACGCTCACCACATAAACCGAATATATTTAATACCTGGACAAATAAAAAAACTAATTGCCATATAATAAAGTATTTTTGAAATCACTTTACCTGTACCTGTCCTAACTGTAATCGTAGTCACACCTGTAGTTGTACTCAAATATTGTACTCGTAACTGTAGTAATTATGGAAATAAATGAGAAAAATAAGTTCCTTTGTAAGACTTGGGAGATAATTTCAGAGAACATAATTGGTGAGGTGTGGCGAGACGCTTCCCTGTCTCCACATGACAATATCTCACTACTGACCCTCGCTCCTACTGTTCTGCCACTACTAGTCTCTCGCCCTTACTATCTGCCATTGCCAGTCTCTGGCTCCTACTATCCTGCCATTGCCAGTCTCTGGCTCCTACTATCCTGCCATTGCTAGCCTTTGCTCCTACTATTCTGCCATTGCTAGTCTCTCGCCCCTACTACCCTGCCATTGCTAGTCTCTGGCTCCTACTATCCTGCCATTGCTAGCCTTTGGCTCCTACTATCCTGCCATTGCTAGGCTTTGGCTCCTACTATCCTTCCATTGCTAGTCTCTGGCTCCTACTACCTGCCATTGCTAGTCTGTGGCTCTATCCTGCCATTGCCAGTCTCTGGCTCTACTATCCTGCCATTACTAGCTCTACTATCCTGCCATTGCTAGCCTTTGGCTCCTACTATCCTGCCATTGCCAGTCTCTGCTCCTATCCTGCCATTGCCAGTCTCTGGCTCCTACTATCCTGCCATTGCTAGCCTTTGGCTCTACTACCCTGCCATTGCTAGTCTCTGGCTCCTACTATCCTGCCATTGCCAGTCTCTGGCTCCTATCCTGCATTGCCAGTCTCTGGCTCCTACTATCCTGCCATTACTAGCCTTTGGCTCTACTATCCTGCCATTACTAGTCTTTGGCTCCTACTATCCTGCCATTGCTAGCCTTTGGCTCCTATCCTGCCATTGCTAGCCTTTGGCTCCTATCCTGCCATTGCCAGTCTCTGGCTCCTACTATCCTGCCATTGCTAGCCTTGGCTCCTATCCTGCCATTGCTAGCCTTGGCTCCTACTATCCTGCCATTGCTAGCCTTTGGCTCCTACTATCCTGCCATTGCTAACCTATAGCTCCTACTATCCTGCCATTGCTAGCCTTTGGCTCCTACTATCCTGCCATTGCTAGCCTTTGGCTCTACTATCCTGCCATTGCTAGCCTTTGGCTCTATCCTGCCATTGCCAGTCTCTGGCTCCTACTATCCTGTTACTAGCCTTTGGCTCCTACTATCCTGCCATTACTAGCCTTTGGCTCCTACTATCCTGCCATTGCTAGCCTTTGGCTCTATCCTGCCATTGCTAGCCTTTGGCTCCTATCCTGCCATTGCTAGCCTTTGGCTCCTACTATCCTGCCATTGCTGTACAGGCTCTACTATCCTGCCATTGCTAACCTTTAGCTCCTACTATCCCATTGCTAGCCATTGCTAGCCTTTGGCCTATCCTGCCATTGCTAGTCTCTGGCTCCCCTATCCTGCCATTGCTGGTCTCTGGCGCCCACTATCTTGCCATTGCTAGTCTCTCACTTGTTAAACCCCGAATAACAAAACATATGAAGCTTTCTTATTTCTCCTAATAAAACAAATGAAGCTCTCTTGTTTCTCCTTACAACAAATGAAGCTCTCTTGTTTCTCCTTACAACAAATAAGCTCTCTTGTTTCTCCTTACAACAAATGAAGCTCTCTTGTTTCTCCTTCACGCTCAACGACACCTGAAACGGTTGAGTACCTTTTGATTCACTAACCCATTATACTTTGTAAATACCAGGAACACACACCTGCACCCCGCGTTGTGGGAGAGTGAGTCTGACCTGTCTCTGCACACACCTGATGTACCACACCAACACACCTGAAGCCACACACCAACACACCTGATGCACCACACCAACACACCTGATACCACACACTACACCTGATGTACCACACCAACACACCTGATGTACCACACCAACACACCTGATGCCACACACCAACACACCTGATGTACCACAACACCTGATGTACCCACCAACACCTGATGTACCACCAACATACCTGATGTACCACACCAACACCTGATGCACCACCAACACACCAACACACCTGGCACCATACCAACACACCTGAAGCACCATACCAACACACCTGAGCACCATACCAACACACCTGATGCATCACACAACCACATGATGCACCACACAACACACCAACACACCTGAAGCACCATACCAACACACCTGAAGCACCATACCAACACAAGCACCATACCAACACACATGATGCACCACACCAACACACTGATGCACCACACCAACACACCTGATACCACACCAACACACATGATGCACCACACCAACACACCTGAAGCACCATGCTAACACACCTGATGCATCACACAACACACCTGATGCACCACACCAACACACCTGATGCACCACACCAACACACCTGATGTACCAAACACAACACACCTGAGCACAATACCAACACACCTGATGCACCCACCAACACACCTGATGTACCACACCAACCCTGATGTACCACACCAACACACCTGATGCACCACACCAACACACCTGATGTACACCACCTCCTAACACTATACGGGCGTCAACAATAAGCTACACTATACGGGCGTCAACAATAAGCTACACTATACAGGCGTCAACAATAAGCTACACTATACAGGCGTCAACAATAAGCTACACTATACTGACGTCAACAATAAGCTACACTATACTGACGTCAACAATAAGCTACACTATACTGACGTCAACAATAAGCTACCATACGGGCGTCAACAATACGCTACACTATACAGGCGTCAACAATAAGCTACACTATACAGGCGTCAGCAATAAGCTACACTATACGGGCGTCAACAATAAGCTACACTATACAGGCGTCAACAATAAGCTACACTATACTGCGTCAACAATAAGCTACACTATACAGGCGTCAACAATAAGCTACACCATACTGACGTCAACAATAAGCTACACTATACAGGCTTCAACAATAAGCTACACTATACGGCGTCAACAATAAGCTACACTATACAGGCGGTCAACAATAAGCTACTATACTGACGTCAACAGTAAGCTACACTATACAGGCGTCAACAATAAGCTACACTATACTGACGTCAACAATACGCTACACTATACAGGCGTCAACAATAAGCTGAACTTACAGGTGTCAACAATAAGCTCCACTATACAGGCGTCAACAATAAGCTCCACTATACTAACGTCAACAATAAGCTACACTATACAGGCGTCAACAATAAGCTACACTATACAGCAGGCGTCAACAATAAGCTACACTATACAGGCGTCAGCAATAAGCTACACTATACTGACGTCAACAGTAAGCTACACCATACTGACGTCAACAATAAGCTACCACTATACAGGCGTCAACAATAAGCTACACTATACAGGCGTCAACAATAAGCTACACCATGCGTCAACAATAAGTTACACTATACTGACGTCAACAATAAGCTACACTATGCAGGCGTCAGCAATAAGCTACACTATACTGACGTTCTGTTAACCTATATGATCATCTTACATAACAACTGTATCAGGGTTTCTAAAATGATAGATTCGATCACTAGAAGAATCTCCTCCCAGCTTATTTCACGTAAAGATTAACCGCTTTCCCTAACCTAACCAAACCGAACCTAACCTAACCTAACCTAATATAACATAATCTAATCTAACCTAACCTAACCTATCCCTAACCTAAACTAACATAATCTAACCTAACTTTATCCTAACCTAACTTCCCTAACCTAACAATCTAATCTACTTCTTCTAAACTAACATAATCTAACCTAACTATCCCTAACCTAACCTAACACCTAACCTTGCCTAACCTAACCTGTACTATCCCATCCCTTACTAACCTAAGCTAACCTAACTGCTAATCTCACCCCAATTAGTATTAGGGTGGTTAATATTCAGGTAAATAAGCTGGGGTGGTGATTCTTCAGGTGATCCATAATATCCTCCCCGCTACTAAATTTGAACTTTGATTTACACTGTGGTATCTGACTTACATATTTTTTTACCCGAGGCTAGTTTACTGGGCACCTTTATCATCGGTGCAAGGTGAAGCGCAAGAGTTTACAGCGCTCCATCTGGGAAGCATGTGTAGTTCATGCTTGCCTTTATGACTCATGCATTAATGGCGGAAGGCCTGAAGGGTCAAGGGTTTTTTGTCAGCAAGTTATATAATGTGACAGAATGATTATTGTGTGGGGAAAGGTTCTGTACAATTCATCTGTTTTAAGCGTGGCAGGTCCCTAATAATGTCACGTGCCAGGCCTGTCTACGAGGAGGGATATCTGGTCAGGGAGGGAAGAGGTGTTGGTAACAGGGTGATCAGTGGTTTTGTAGGTAAGAAAGTCAGGAGTTACAGGAGTTTGGGTAGGGCCCTGTCTACTACCACTAAGTCCTTTTTGCCTGTATCGACAAGTGTTACGGACAAGGACAACTTTACGGACACTCGGCGCCGCAGATGATAAAACTCATACTATAGGCCTGTACAGTATGTCCAGATTTCAAGAGGCTTAACAAATCACGCTGGTGGTTTATCTATGAGGCCATGTTCTAGTGTAGTGTGATAGGCGGCTAGTGTTCTGTGAGAGGTACAACGAAGGTTTATTTTACTATTTATATCCGGATCACCTGAAGATTAGACACCCACCAGTTTTTTTTTTGTTTGGCTCACGAGTGGCGACACACGGACGGTTAGTGAGTTCTTAGTTGGCTTCTCAAGACGAGGAGAACAATGAATAAAAACCGATGATGACGAGTGGAAGATTGTTCAAGATGGATTATTTTTTTCATGTTGTGTTAACAGTGAACATCGCCCCTGTATATTGGGAACTAAATTCTTCCTGAGACGTGGCAGCTGAATTTGCTAAATAATAATACCGAGGAAAGATAAAAGTCTGGCCAGGGTTGTGGAGGACGAGAAAGCGTCACTTGCGATACATTAAGACGGAGGTTAGCTTCCTGTCCTACGACATTCCTTGAGCCAAAGATCGACAGGAGAGCTCTCACGCGACTTTCGAACCTGCTGAGACAGTGTGTGGGGAGTCAACAGGTCCTCTCTAACGTGGAGAATTTATTCTTTTATTTTTCTGTCTTCTTTTCTTATGCTTCTCTTTATTTATGCTGCTCTTCTACTGTTCCTCCTGCTGCTGCTTCTGCCGGCACAGCCACACGTGTGCAACATACTAATAAACATTCCTTAAAAAATGGAGACAAGCAAGATAAAGTCTTTAGCATAAGAATACTACAAAGAGCAAACAACGACAGGAGGAACACTCCTCCGGGAAACACTTCAGCGGCTACAGGAGAAAACAAATGTACATTACACTCTTGCAGTGTGAGAGGATGACAGCTGCAGCGGGTCCAGGCCCTAAAGAGTGCTGCTGCGGACACCAAGTGTTCATAAGCAGATGAGACCACAAACACCCTGAATTTTCCACACTTGTATACATAAGAAGCAGACGACGGGAATGTAGCAACTGTGAGGCAGATGTTTGGTGATTTAGGGAGAACTCTGGTAAGGATTCTTGGGACTCTCGTTAACTGATTGAGATCATTATAAAGAATTCAATGACCACTGGCAGGAACTTACAAGGCTCAAAGTGAAATAACATTCACGAAATTGTTCAGGAAATTCCTGCAACAACTGGCAGTCAGGACAAGTTATCATTGCAACGTTTCTTCCACCACAAAAAACTATGGCACTGTCTGGTGTAGCGTCTAACAACATGAACAATGATTATTATCAGCAAACGAACAACGAATTCAAACAGAATAACACTACAGTACCTAGAAACGTGAGGCTCAGTGAAGAATAACTTGGGTTGTGACTTACAAACTAACATGAGGCAGATGACAACACCCTTAGAGAGGGGCGTACCAGGTGAAGATATCAAATCCAGGTGAAACCAATCAAGAACTTTAGTCTAACAGAACACATAAAAACACGGAACCAGATAAGCCACCATCAATCACGAGTTACCATCAATCACGAGTTACCATCAATCACGAGTTACCATCAATCACAAGTCACCATCACCAGTCAGTACACATATTATAACTACTGAGAGAATATTGATCTCGACGCTGAGGCCATTTACGTCACTGCAACTGGCTGGTTAGGTTATCACGTATACGCTTTTTACAGTGGTGGATGTTTAGTAGTGATTACCTGTAGTCATCCTCCTGTAGCATTATAGAGTTGGTGCCATAACTCACCTCTACTGCTGTTATTTGGCGTGTGGTAGGTGTGTGGCAGGTTGTGGGGTGTGGGAAGTGGTAGGTGGTGGTGTGTAGTTGGTGGTGGTGTATATTTGAGTGATGGGGTGTATTGGGAGAGTAGTGTTGTAGTAGGTGGTGGGGTGTTGGTTGGGGTTGGTAGTGCGTAGTGGAAATGTGTGTTAGATGATGTGTGTGTGTGGTAGGAGGTGATGTGGGTGGGAGGTGATGTGTGGTAGGTGTGTGGTGTAGTAGGTGTTGTGTGTGGGAGGTGGTGTGTGGTAGGTGATGTGCTGGTAGTGGGGATTTGGTTTTGATTTTGCCGCTTACAGCAGCTACTTTATGTGCACCTCAACACTCATCCTGAGCAGCAGCGCAGATTCAGAGTAGAGTTTACAACGGGTCATAATAATTAACCCTCGTTGTCGGGATATTATGTATTTCGTTCTGTACACGAGAACTGATATAGTTACTAGGGTAAAAAGTGGATACAATCTTAATATGTCGGCTCTCTTGCCATTAAGAGATAAAGTGTTGTGCCATTTCACACAGTGTGTGGACCTGTCCCTAAAGGTTCTATCTTCCTGATCTCAGTAGCGTAGTGTTCAGTGTTGTGGCCATATATGGCCACACACTTCATTTAGTCTTGTTTACATCTGCTCGAGGAACATACTGCCAGAGGTACTTATAGCCTAACCTTAGTCTGGCAGTTACAACATCTTGTAATCTAGTGATCTTGTTACTTGCCTCCATATACATGTTTCGCTTGATACATCTCATCATGGTAAACTATAGGATCGACTAGTGCCTGTTTGCACTTAACTACTTGCGTCATATTCATCAATAAGTTCTTTCCTATTATAGTTTTGTGGGTAGGGGTGTCGTGGGTGGTGTGTGGTAGGGAGGTGTGGTGTGGTAGGATGCAGCGTGTGGTAGAAAAGGAAGCAGCGTGTGGTAGGAAGCTTGTGTGGTGTGGTAGGGTGGCAGTGTGGTAGGAGGAGGCAGCGTTGTGTGTGGTAGAAGGCAGAAGTGTATGTGGAGGAAGGCAGCATGTGGGGAGGCGCCGTGTGGTAGGAGGCAGTGTGGTGGGGAGGAAGGCAGCGTGTGGTGAAAGGCTGTGTGGTAGGAGGAGGCAGCGTGTGATAGGGAGGAGGCGGCGTGTGGTAAGCGGCGGCGTGTGGTAGGGAGCGGCGTGTGGTAGGAGGAGGCGGCGTGTGGTAGAGGAGGCAGCGGCGTGTGGTGAAGGTGATTGTGGTGAGAAGGGCGGCGTGTGGTGGGAGGCGGCGGCGTGTGTGGTGGCTGGAGGCGGCGTGCATGAGGCGGCGCGCGGCGTGTGGTGGGAGGCGGCAGCGTGTGGTAGGGAGGCGTGGTGGTTGAGGTGGGTGGCGGGCGTGTGGTGGGAGGTGGCGGCGTGTGGTGGGGTCAGCCTGTGGTAGCAGGGAGGGCGTGTGTGGTAGGAGGCAGGTGGGTGTGTGGTAGCAGGAGGTGCGGTGTGGTGGAGTCGCTCCAAAAAGATGAATGATTAACAATTAAATAACTTCAACAGTATCAGTTCAGGTTATTTTAACAGCGATTGGTGATTTATTGTTATAGGAGAGTTACTGGTGGAAGAGAAATAAGATTTACTCGTACTCTGGCCTCAGAACTTATTTACCAGTAAAACGAAAGTATTTATTCACTATCGGATTTGGGCTTAATTTTGGTAAATAACTCAGCAAATGTGACTAAAACGTCCTAGAAACCAAACTGATTGCCTTAAACTTAGAATAAGAGAAAAATATTTTTTGCCAAGATTTCTGCGCTAGCAATGACGTTCCTAGCATGCCAGCACCCTCCCCATACCCCCAAGGTTGACAACTTACGTACAACAATGGACAATAACCAGTGACATAAAAATAGACCTAAAGTAGTAAGATTATATATTTAAAGGTTGGGGGCCCTGAAAGTCAGCACTGCTCGTAGGTGTGCATGAGTGTTGACTTAACATGGACTCTGGACAATATTCATCAGGGAATAATGGAAGGACTGTTAAGGAGACATGGACTTCTCTCTCACTCCAGCGAGTCTACACTACATGTGTGGCCACTTAGTAAACAAAGGTAGCTTTTAGGGCATTTCACTTCAGGACAGAATACACACACACACATGGAGCATCGTCCCACACACACACACACACACACACACACGGACCATCGTCTGCACTCTACATATACACACACAAACATACAAATCTCTGTACATAACAAACTTGTCCCTTTTAAAGCCAACATGCCTCATCAATATAGAACATGAACATAAATCTTAAAGGAATTGATATTCTGCTTCGAGACGCGTGGAGGAATTAGTCAAGGAGAAGCAACGTGACCATCCGCTTTACATAAACACACAGGCAGCCTCCTCCTCCTCCTCCTCTCCCAATTCCTCACCGCCTGGATATCCCTCCTCCTTTTTCCTTTTCCTACCTCCCGCCCTCCTTTTGCAGCTGTTTTTGTTTATTTCTTTTATCAATACTTGGAATTTATAATTTATGTGGGAAATGCACTCGAGTTATTAACATTTCTGGTTAATCACCAACTTGGCTCTTGAGTGTACAGTATAGCTGGGGGTTGGAAGTTGATTCTCAAACATTCTCACGTTGACTTGTACTTTTGGTGGTCTGGTTTTATTGTATATATTGTTTGGCTGGGTAGGGTTTTTTTTACCTGTGCATAACAATACAGACCTGGTGAGGGGTAGGGATGATGGGTAAGTAACGCTTTGTCACTGGCTAAGTTCAACTTGAAAAAACCTGATTAAACCGGAACACACTACAGCTACTATAACATCGTTTAGGTTAGGTTAAGTGAGGTTCAGTCTGCTGCCATAAATGGTTTAGGGTCCGTAGCTTCCATAACTTGGTGTTGTTGACGAGAATCATCGATCCTTCCTATGAAGACAAACCCTAGATGACCGAGCCTGACCAGGAGCGTGCAAAGGTTCCTCATTGTAAATTAAAAAAGTGAAAAACCGGACTCCAGGAGTGCGTTGCCACGAGCCAGTTTTTCCACCAGAAAATAAGATAAGAGGAGGCGTGTCTTAAGGTGGAGTTTCTAGGGTATATTGACGACAATCACGGCACGGGAAAGATTAACCAACGACGATTAGAAATATTAGTGGTGGTGTATAGCCCCCTGCTGCCTCTATGTAAATAATCGAAACGCGTAGCCTTAAAACAAAACAATCTTAATGGAATATAAATATTAACAAAGTAAATACACACCACTATGAAAAGTCATCGTAGAGATAAAAACAAATGAGCCAGTTGAACACGCCAACAGGGCTAAATATCGTTCCTTTCTCAGATTTAATGAGCCAGGATATGCTAGAACAGTCAACACTGTATCAGGCCGAATGAGACGTCTAAAGGTCAAGGACGTTTGGGTTTGGGGGCCAAAGCGGTTGGCCACAACATACAAAACCTAACCTAACCTAACTTCCGGTGGCCCAAACGTATCACCGTCAGTACACCACATGACCCATACTGCCCTGCCATTCAAAAAACTTTTGCTGGTGGATAAGCCGTGAGGTCTTTAGTAGTGCTGGAGTAAGATTCAAATTATTCCACCTAGAAGGTGTTAGTGTTATGGGGGGCGGCGTGAGGCTGGAAGTTCTGCATGGCAGGGTCGGGCTCACTGACGCCGTTAACGCTGTGATGGCGAGAACCAATCGGGGAACGCTTGTATCAGTTCCATTGTTACGTCGTTTGGGGAGGAAAAATCGTTGCCCGTCATCACATTAATTGGCCGTGGACACTGAACTTATTCTTCAGCTGCCTCAATGATGTTTCTTCCACTCTGACTTAAGATTCCCGTGAAGGCGCTCCCCATCAATGCCCTCGGTCGTCAGCATCAAACACCACAAACAAAGAACACACCTCCTTAGTGCTCCTGGTGACACCAGCTGCCCAGGACGTTCTCTATTGGGGAACCCTTGGAGGATGTGGTGATAACTCCTGACACTGACACATGACGCATTACCTGCCTATTAGGGAGCACAAGAACATGACCCCGAGGATCACCTGGGGATATCCTCACTACCCTCAGAGGAGGATTTTGGTTTGGCTAATGAGTTTACCACATTGGAAAGAAATCTGTGTTCAGCTAGAGGAAAACACACTTTGAATGTAAAAATCAATCGGGTTTGTAGGAAGGTGCCCGAGGTGAAGCTGGTGGATGGGTGGCACTGTGCCTTACTGAGGTGTGTGCTGACATACTGTAATGGCTTTACATTTCTCACATCTTTGATATCAACATATTATCAGGACATTTTTGTATCGACTTACATCAAAGCAATAATAAATGTGTCCGGGAAAGCAAAGGCTCGAGTCTCCTCACCACCAGCTGGTACACAGTATACTGTACTGAGACTGACAATATATACATGAGTATTAACACTGTGCATTTTGTACAGAAAGGAGACATGACTCATGGGAAGTGACTACACTTCACCCCACCAGAATCTCACATCACGCTTCTTCACTATTATTAATGAGGCTCTTCTCCTCCCAAGACCCCCTTCAGCAGCAAAGGGTTTTGCCCCCACCTATGTCCCCCAGCCATACCTTCCTACTCACCCATGACCAGTGCAATTCCCCAGCAGGCAGGCTGACCGCTCCTCCACCTAGTAGGGTCACGAAGACTCATTAATGCCGTCACAAGACTGGAAGAAAAATATATCTATCTGGGTGCCGCTGATGACCGGGTTGGCGAGGCATGTGTTCTCCGGCTACTCTCACGCACCCTAGTTATTTTTAATGCCTATTTTTACTGCAGGATATCTAATACCTTTCAGATTCAATATTTAATACCCACGTTAGCAGTTATTAGTATTATTACATTTTAGTGAAATTAAGCTTGAAGATAGTGAAAACCCCAGATTATTTCTTCACCTGATATTTAAACACCCGAATTAAACTCAAACTAAAACCTAACATACACCTACTCCAACACAACTCAACTAACTTAACTCCAACTCTAACCTAATCTAACCTCCCAGGTAGGGAAGTTTAGGACCATATCAGTAATCATCAGGTGAAATAAGAGGGCCAAATCAAGATGGCTGTCCTTTTTTTCCTTCATAAATCTGTAGTCGAACTGACACCATTTTGGAAGGTCATTAACACCTTCTCTCCCTTCATGTAGGCAGAAGGGTGTGGGCTGACCAGTTATTACCTGGCCATGGAGCCCTACACCTGCCTACCTGCCGGGGACCCCACACCTGCCTACCCTGCCGAACCCCACACTCGTTTCACCTGCCGTGGGGACCCCTACACCTGCTTACCACTTCCAAGCTGGGGGACCCCACACCTGCTTTTACCCGCCATGGAGCTCTACACCTGCCTACCTCCCACTCCAAGGACCCCTACACCTGCCTAGGCTGCCACGGAGCCCCACACCTGCCTACCTGCTGGGGACCCCTACACCTGCCTGGCCTCCTACCTGCCGGGGGACCTTTACACCTGCCTACCTCCATCTGCCGGGGACCCCTACACCTGCCTACCTCCTTTACCTGCTGGGGACCCCTAAGACCTGCCTACCTCCCACCTGCCAGCCGGGGGACCCCACATCTGCTCATCTCCTAATTGCCGGGGACCCCTCACACCTGCTGCCTACCCTCTACCCGTCGGGGACCCCACACCTGCCTACCTCCCACTCCACACAGGACCCCACACCTGCTCATCTTCCCCACCTGCCGGGGACCCCCATGACCTGCCTACCCTCCCACCTGCCGGGGACCCCACACCTGCTCCACCTCCCACCTGCCGGGACCCTACACCTGCCTACCTCCCTCCCTCAACAGGGACCTTGCCACTACTACCCCTCACCACTGGTAGAAGTAACAAGGTCCCCAGTCCTAATAGGCCCCATCTTCTAAGAGAGGGCCCCAATCTAACCTAACTCTAGCATTAGTATTAGCCTGCTGGTCACTGTGGTCCAGAGGCCTGTGGCCTCTGACGTGCCACTGTCATTAATCTAACATCTCGTCACTTCGACTGTCTCTAGGTTCGTTCTGGCCACTTCAACCTCATATAGGGTGATGCTAATGCTGTACTGAGCATTCACATCAATAATACCGTACTTGTTCTCGGTAAAGTGATTTATGCGTCGCCCTGTATCTCTTCACGTGTTCAAAGACGGAAGAAAAGTCACTTAAAATACTTGTTGTCGCTGTACTCTGTCTTATGTACAGACAGAAAAATACAGACACATGTGTATAAGTTAATAAAGACATACATGAAAGTGCACACACCCAGATAGAGCGACACACTGGTGGCAAGGCGAGCGAGTGTGTGGATTTCACCGACAAAATTAAAATAAATAACCATACGGGTGGCACAGGGCTACCACCTCTGCCACACACACACAGCGTTAAATACAGACACACACACAGTCAGAGACACACACACACACAATAGACAGTCAGAGACACACACACACAATAATAGGACAGCCGTGTATACATACACACACAATAGACAGTCAGAGACACACACACACACACACAGACAGTCAGAGACACACACACACAATAGACAGTCAGAGACACACACTTCATAACACAGACAGTCAGAGACACACACACACAATAATAATAGAGACAATGGAGACACACACACAATAATAGACAGTCAGAGACACACACACACACAATAATAGACAGTCAGAGACACACACACACACACAATAATAGAGCAGTCAGAGACACACACACACAATAATAGACAGTCAGAGACACATACACACAATAATAGATAGCTGAGACACACACACACAATAATAGACAGTCAGACACACACACACAATAACAGATAAACAGAGACACACACTACTAATAACACAGATGCCAGTCAGAGATTAATACACTTACAATAATAGACAGTCAGAGACACACACACACACAATAGAGCAGCCGAGACACACACACACAATAATAGACAAAATAGAGACACACACACAATAATAGACAGTCAGAGACACACACACACACAATAGACAGTCAGGAGACACACACACACAATAATAGACAGTCAGAGACACACACACACAATAATAGACAGTCAGAGACACACACACACAATAATAGACAGTCAGAGACACACACACACAATAATAGACAGTCAGAGACACACACACACACACAGACAGTCAGAGACACACACACACAATAATAGACAGTCAGACACACACACACACACAATAGACAGTCAGGAGACACACACTTACACACAGACAGTCAGACACACACACACACACAGAGACAGTCAGAGACACACACACACAATAATAGATAGTCAGAGACACACACACACACACAATAGACAGTCAGAGACACACACACACACAATAATAGATAGTCAGAGACACACACACACACAATAACAGATAAACAGAGACACACACACACAATAATAGACAGTCAGAGACATACACACAATAACAAAACATTCAACACAACAAGAAGAAGTCAAAAAAAACATACTGACAACGGTAAAGAAGTTTCAGATTGGGTGGGTGGCATTGAAGGTGGTCACACATTTGTTAGACGTCACACTTACCACAACATTTCTCTAACACATTACCCTTGGTCCCAACATAATACCTACTAACACAATACTTTTTAACATAACATAACATTTTAACATAACATTTACTAAAACAATAATACAACAAAATACTTTACTTAAACTAATTATTAAATGAAGGTTGTTAACTGAGGAAGGAATGCACAGGTTGCAGTTGACAGATGGTGCCCTTTACTAGTGTGTTTACAGGGCTTGCTGGGTTTTGTGAGTGTGTAACGCTGTGTTTGTTTACATTCGACAGAAATAAACTGGCAATAGTAAACATATTCTATGGAGTCACAGTAAAAACAATATTAAAAAAAATCTCAATGTTATGTTTACTGTATTGACGAGCCTCTGTAAACGCCCTAGTGAAGGGACTGTGATGGTGTGTCTTCTCGTTCCTCTACAGTACACCCAGGAGAGAGATGACAAACAGTAAATATGTAGGAGCTGTATGGCGGACACACGACAAAAACTTCTTACTGAGGCGACGCTTATTTATAACCTGTTTTAGTCATCACCACACTACTGAGGTGCGCCTATTACGCCTACCCCTGAAACACACACACGCAGACACACACACACTACACACAGCGAGGGAGTCTGTGTGTAAATAAGTGACTCTGGGTGTGTGATGTGTATGTATCCCAACCTATGTGTACAGAGGCGCACCTGGCATGCGTACATTAATACGTCCTGACACGAGTGTAAACAAAGTTATAAAGGATGAAGTTTATCATTTTTCCTCAACGTCTTTATTATTACCCACGCCTGGTGGTGGTGGTGAGCTGCACAATAGGCAGGCTAGGTGGGCAGGCGAGTGAATACTTGTGATGGAAGGGTGGTGGCAGGGTAGTGGTGGGGACAAGAATTTAGGGAAGGGGGGAAGGCTGATAACTGGGCAGGGATGGACGAGCGAGGCTAGGCAGTCTATAGGCAGGGCTTAGACATATTTTAACTATGGGCGAGGGTAGGCCAGAGCCTGTGGGTGGTAGGGGCAGGGTAGGCGAGCTGGGTGGTGGGTGGGGAGAGCCTGGGTGGGTGGTAGGGGTGCAGGCCAGAGCCTGGGTGGGTGGTAGGGCAGGGTAGGCCAGAGCCTGGGTGGGTGGTAGGGCAGGGTAGGGCCAGAGCCTGGGTGGGGTGGGGCAGGGGTAGCCAGAGCCTGGGTGGGTGGTAGGGGCAGGCAGGCCAGAGCCTGAGTGGGTGGTGGTAGGCAGGCAGGCCAGAGCCTGGGTGGGGTAGGGGCAGGGTAGGCCAGAGCCTGTGGGTGGTAGGGGCAGGTAGGCCAGAGCCTGGTGGGGTGGTAGGGCAGGGTGGTTTGAGCCTGGGTGGGTGTAGGCAGTGGCAGGCCAGAGCCTGGGTGGGTGGTAGGGCAGGGCAGGCCAGGAGCCTGGAGGGGTGGTAGGGCAGGCAGGGCCAGAGCCTGGGTGGTGGTAGGTGCAGGCAGCCTGGAGGGTGTAGGGGCAGGGCAGGCCAGAGCCTGGGTGGGTGGTAGGGGCAGGGCAGGCCAGAGCCTGGGTGGTGTGGCAGGTAGGCCAGAGCCTGGGTGGTGGGGAGGTGGGACAGAGCCTGAGGGGTGGGTGTAGGGGCAGGGGTAGGCCAGAGCCTGAGGGGTGGTAGGGCAGGGTAGTTTGAGCCTGGGTGAGTGGTAGGGCAGGCAGGCCAGAGCCTGGGTGTGTGTGGGGCAGGGTAGGCTAGAGCCTGGGAGGGTGGTAGGGCAGGGATGCTAGAGCCTGGGTGGGTGGTAGGGCAGTGGGTTTGAGCCTGGGTGGGTGGTAGGGCAGGGCAGGCCAGAGCCTGGGTGCGTGGTAGGGGCAGGCAGGCCAGAGCCTGGGTGGGTGGTAGGGCAGGCATGCTAGAGCCTGGGTGGGTGGTAGGGCAGGGTATGCTAGAGCCTGGGTGGGTGGTAGGCAAGGCAGGGCCAGAGCCTGTGGGTGGTAGGCAGGGTGGGTAGAGCCTGGGTGGGTGGTAGGGCAGGGTAGGTTAGAGTCTGGGTGGGGTGGTAGGGTAGGTAGGTTAGAGTCTGGGTGGGTGGTAGGGCAGGGCAGGCTAGAGCCTGGTGGGGGTGGTGGAGCAGGGTAGGCCAGGCCTGGGTGGGTAGAAAGGGTGGCAGGCTGAGCTCCGGTGGGTGGTGTAGGGGCAGGGTAGGCCAGAACCTGTGGGTGGTAGGCAGGGCATGCAGGGAGCCTGGGTGGGTGTAGGCAGGACAGAGCCTGGGTGGGTGGTAGGGCAGGGTGAGTTAGAGTCTGGGTGGGTGGTAAGGTAGGGTAGGTTAGAGTCTGAGTGGGTGGTAGGGCTGAGTAGGTTAGAACCTGGGTGGGTGGTAGGCAGGTAGGTTAGAACCTGGGTGGGTGGTGGGACAGGGAGGTTAGAGCCTGGGTGGGTGGTAGGGCAGGGTAGGCTAGGAGCCTGGGTGGGTGGTAGGGCAGGGTAGGTTAGAACCCGGGTGGGTGGTGGGCAGGGTAGGTTAGAGCCTGGGTGGGTGGTAGGGCAGGGTAGGTTAGAGCTGGGTGGGTGGTAGGCATTGTAGGCTAGAGCCTGGGTAGGAGGTAGAGCAGGGTTGGTTGGTGGAGCAGGGTAGGGTGGTAGGGCAGGACAGGTCAGCATAATTGGGAGGTAAGGCAGGGTTGGTTGGTAAAACAGGGTAGGGTGGTAGGGCAGTGCTAGATGGTAGGGTTGGGTGTCTGGGTGAGTGGTAGGACAAGGTGGCAGGTCAGACGGTGGCCCGGTGGATCACTTCATCATGT
The DNA here is from genome assembly GCF_018991925.1 of Homarus americanus. Lineage (NCBI taxonomy): Eukaryota > Metazoa > Arthropoda > Malacostraca > Decapoda > Nephropidae > Homarus > Homarus americanus. Next base: position 894,438 of record NW_024742238.1, read on the forward strand.
TTGTGCATGATAAGGCACTCATTGACGACGGTCTGTACCAAACAGCACACCTGATGTCCTCACGACCACCACCACCACCACACCACATCATCACTCACCACCACCACGACCATACCACCACCACCACCACCATCAGCACCACCAACACCACCACCACTACTCACCACCACCACCTCACCACCACTTCACATTCTCCACCACCACATTATCCACCACCACCACCTATTCTCCACCACTAGTACCACCACCACTTTCTTCGACCACAACCTAGTTCACAGCACCCACCACCACCACAAAACAATAGGTGGGGAGAAGAGGGGTGACTGGTGGTAGGGGAAGGTGACAGGTGGTAGAGGGAAGGGGTGTGACAGGTGGGAGGGAAAGGGTGACAGCTGGGGAGGGAAGGGTCTGACAGGTGGTAGAGGGAAGGGTGTGATAGTGGTAGAGGGAAAGGGTGTGACAGGTGGTAGAGGGAAGGTGTGACTGGTGGTAGAGGAAGGGTGTGACTGGTGGTAGAGGGAAGGGTGACTAGTGGTAGAGGGAAGGGGTGTGACTGGTGGTAGAGGGAAGGGTGGACTGGTGGTAGAAGGAAGGTGTGACTGGTGGTAGAGGGAAGGGTGACAGGTGGTAGAGGGAAGGGGTGTGACTGGTAGAGGGAAGGGGGTGACAGGTGGTAGAGGGAAGGGGTGGACTGGTAGAGGGAAGGGGTGTGACAGGTGGTAGAGGGAAGGGGTGTGACAGGTGGTAGAGGGAAGGGGTGTGACAGGTGGTAGATGAAGGGTGTGACTGGTGGTGAGGAAGGGGGTGTGACTGGTGGTAGAGGAAGGGGTGTGACTGGTAGAGGGAAGGGTGTGACTGGTAGAGGAAGGGGTGTGACTGGTGGTAGAGGGAAGGGGTGTGACTGGTGGTAGAGGAAGGGTGTATTGTGGTAGAGGGAAGGGGTGTGACTGGTGGTAGAGGGAAGGGGTGGACAGGTGGTAGAGGGAAGGGTGACAGGTGGTAGATGGAAGGGGTGGACAGGTAGAGGGAAGGTGTGACTGGTGGTAGAGGGAAGGTGTGGACTGGTGGTAGAGGGAAGGGGTGTGACAGGTGGTAGAGGAAGGGTGTGACTGGTGGTAGAGGAAGGTGACAGGTGGTAGAGGGAAGGGTGTGGACTGGTAGAGGGAAGGGGGTGTGACTGGTGGTAGAGGGAAGGGGTGTGGTGGTAGAGGGAAGGAGGTGACTGGTGGTAGAGGGAAGGGTGTGACTGGTGGTAGAGGGAAAGGGGTGTGACTGGTGGTAGAGGGAAGGTGTGGACTGGTAGAGGGAAGGGGTGTGACTGGTGGTAGAGGGAAGGGGTGGACTGGTGGTAGAGGGAAGGTGTGACTGGTGGTGGAGGAAGGGGTGTGAGTGGTGGGAGGGAAGGTGCGAGGGAAGGGGTGTGACTGGTGGTAGAGGGAAGGTGACTGGTGGTAGAGGGAAGGGTGTGACAGGTGGTAGAGGGAAGGTGTGACTGGTGGTAGGAAGGTGACTGGTGGTAGAGGGAAGGGGTGTGACAGGTGGTAGATGGAAGGGTGTGACAGGTGGTAGAGGAAGGGGTGTGACTGGTGGTAGAGGAAGGGGTGTGGCAGGTGGTAGAGGGAAGGGGTGTGACTGGTGGTAGAGGGAAGGGTGTGACTGGGGGTAGAGGAAGGGGTGTGACTGGTGGTAGAGGGAAGGGGTGACTGGTGGTAGAGGGAAGGTGGACTGGTGGTAGAGGGAAGGGGTGTGACTGGTGGTAGAGGAAGGGGTGTGACTGGTGGTAGAGGAAGGGTGTGACTGGTGGTAGAGGAAGGTGTGACTGGTGGTAGAGGAAGGGGTGTGACTGGTGGTAGAGGGAAGGGGTGTGACTGGTGGTAGAGGGGTGTGACTGGTGGTAGAGGGAAGGGGTGTGACTGGTGGTAGAGGAAGGGGTATGACAGGTGGTAGAGGGAAGGGGTGTGACTGGTGGTAGGGAAGGGTGTGACAGGTGGTGATGGAAGGGTGTGACAGGTGGTAGATGGAAGGTGTGACAGGTGGTAGAGGGAAGGGGTGACTGGTGGTAGAGGGAGGCACCACCTGTTAGAAGATAACCGGCGGGTGATCACAGAAGCCCCCCCTCAGGACCGGCCCCCTCACCTGCAGTTGATTCAGGAGTACAGGTAAGCCGCAGATAGTGAGCCTCCCACCTACCTCCAGTTACATTCCTTTCCACTACTTGTACGCTAGGGGGAGCATTAGGGCGCCAGCTATCTAAATGGTGTCTTAGAGGGTAATGTAACACACACACACACACGCACGCACGCACACATACACACACCTTCACTACGAGACGCCACTCTAATTATTTCATTTGAGTAACGCGAAGCGAAGTGTAAAACCCGACCCATATTCTCACATTCTTACCGCAATAACAAAAAGTTGTAAGTGAAGGCGGAAAATCCTTGGCGAGGTTGTGTTCAGAGCTTAGATCATCGTACGAGGAAAAATAATCAAGGAGTGAGGATTACACCCGCCCACGCTGCAACCTTCACTCCACTCCCGGCGAGACAAAGTTCACAGAATGAAAAGCTCATCCATTACTTTACGCACAACACTGCTTTATTACTCACTCACGAAGACGGGGTTACGTGAGTAGTGTGTGTTTAACTGTGATGTCGGCGGTGTGACTCAACAACGAGAACATCTACAAACTTCACACAAGACAATTCCTTAGAAACAGTTTATTTTCGGTGTCAAAGGTCAAGGTCACAACTATGAATGGCACCGCTGGGCTGAGTTAGCATCATGTTATCTTGTTTACACGTGCCTTGAGGTTAACATGAATTGCATTCCTAAACTGAGGTTCTATATATAAACGCGGATGTCGCGCCTCTCTATGTCATCGTTCCAGGAAGTGTAATACGGCTGATTAAAATAACAGATCAGGTTTAGAGTGTCAGGGTGCGGTGGCGGCCCTGGCAGACGACCTTGGCACTGTGTATATAATCAGTGTGATCATGCAGTCCAGTTTGTTGAGACAAGTGCTTGACACACTGCCTGTGTCCCCAGGGTGACTCAGCACACCCATCAACTGTCCACTGTAAATGTTATCTATTGCGTTGTGAGGCCCAAGATGAGCAAGGGCAAGTGTACCTTCCACACCCTGGAGGCAACGGTGGCAATGATGACAGCAGCAGCGGCTAATGGCCATTTAAGTAACGACGATGTTATTAGTGGTAGCGACAGTGGTAGTAACAGTAGCAAAGTGCAGGGGTTGTGGCAACAACAGTAGCAACAGTAGTAGTGGCAACAACAGTAGCAGTTGTGGCAACAACAGTAGCAGTTATGGCAACAACAGTAGCAGATGTTGCAACAACAGTAGCAGTTGTGACAACGACAGTAACAGTGTGGCAACAACAGTATCAGATGTGGCAACAGCAGTAGCAATAACAGTAGCAGTTGTTGCAATAACTGTAGTAGTTGTGGCAGGAGTGACGGCAGGAACAATGATCACGTCGCTGGTGTCTGGTGCTGGTTAGCCTGATTTATGCAACGTGTTTCCTGTGTCAACCAAACTGTCCTGCAGAGCTGCGGTGTGAGCCCCCCCGAGATGTGATGATCCTCCACCAAGGACTACAGTAGAGCGTGGTGTGGTGTGGTGTGTGGACGCAACTATACAGTATGTATAGTGTGTGCAAAGGTCCCCGTAGACGTAACTTTATGGCACAGGCCCCTTCGTTTGTTCTGTAGATAGAGGAACTTATACACGTCTGAGATAAAGGACCCGGGAGTTTGTCTGTGAAGAAGAGTCCTCAGCCAAGTCTATTAAGAAGGTCCAGTATTTTTTTTCAGGTGTCTCAAATTCCGGGATAATAAATCAGACTACAACCTAATTTGCATACGACAAAAACATTCAAAATTTCAAGATGCCACCAAAAGTACGTGTAGGAGCCGTGACGCGAGTGCATTGAGAGAGAGAGAGAGAGAGAGAGAGAGAGAGAGAGAGAGAGAGAGAGAGAGAGAGAGAGAGAGAGGCGTAATACCTCATGTCGGTGTGAGTTAGTACAACACTTCCTGCTGACGGAACTGACCTTCCCCCTCCCACGGCCAATCTGGTGCTATATCCTCCCCTCGCCGCTCACACTTCCCATACACTTACGCCCCTCAACACACTCACGCCCCCCAACACACTCACGCCCCCCAACACACTCACGCCCCCTAACAATCCCACCCCTCACACTATCACGCCCCCCAAACACAATCACGCTCCTCAAACACACCCACCCCCCCATCACACACCCACGCCCCATCACACATCTACGTCCCATCACACACCCACGCCCCATCACACACCCACGCCCCCCCAGGACTTAAGTTTCGTATGTTTAATTGAATCTCCAGAAAAATATCCCCCCGCTTATTTCACCCCAAATTTAACCAACCTAACATCGCCTAAGCTAACCTAACTTGACTTAATCCAACCTAACCTAACTTGACCTAACCTAACCTAACCTAACCTAACCTAACCTAACTTGACTTAATCCAACCTAACCTAACTTGACCTAACCTAACCTGATCTAATATAACCTAACCTGACCGGACTACAGAATGGATATAGAATCCCTAGAAAGCATACAGAGGAGAATGACAAGACTAATCCCGGGCATTAGGAACCTTGAGTACAGAGACAGGTTAAAGCATCTTAATTTGCACTCCCTCGAGAGACGTAGAGTGAGGGGCGATATGATAGAGGTGTATAAATGGAAGTCAGGGCTAAACAAAGGTGATATAATAAAGGTAGTCAAACTATCCAACCAGGAGCGAACTCGTAACAATGGTTTTAAATTAGACAAATTTAGATTTAGGCGCGAGATAGGCAAACATTGGTTTGGAAATAGAGTAGTGGATGAATGGAACAAGTTACCAAACATCATCATTAACTCGAATACGCTGGATAGCTTCAAACATAGGTTGATTGGATATATGAGCGATAGGGGTTGGGTGTAAACGGGACTGCCCAGTATGAGCCAATAGGCCCACTGTAGTTTCCTCCATTCTTGTGTTTTAATGGGTTTTTTTATGTAACTAATATAACCTAACTAAACCTACTCCTCTCTAACCAAGCCTATTCTAAACCTAACTTTAACTAACGATAACCTAACCTTACCTTGACCCAACACTAACCTAACCTAACCCCTCCAAGGTAGCCTAATCAGGTGAATTAAATTAGGGTGATCTGTTCATTTTTCCTCATAACAGAAGACGTAAGAAAACACCAGAAAGTTCATATTTAAGATATATTATAAAATGAAAGTTCCACACAACATCAAAATTACATGAGAGAGAGAGAGAGAGAGAGAGAGAGAGAGAGAGAGAGAGAGAGAGAGAGAGAGAGAGAGATATCCTGCATTTTCGTTTGATTTTTTTAATCTGAGTGAAGGTCATGTTTTTAATTGTATTATTTAGTTTTTCTTTCTTTCATCGCCGTCATCATCACAATCATCATCACCACCACCGTCTTCACTGGCATCCCCACCACTATTACCACTACCATCATCATTGCCATCATCACTGCCATCATCACCACCATCATCACAATCATCATCACCACCATCATCACAATCATCATCACCACCATCATCATCATCACCACCATCATCATCATCACCACCATCATCACCATCACCACCACCACCACCATCACCACCACCACCACCACCATCATCACCACCACCACCACCACCCCCACGCATCGTTCCACTTATGTTAATAGTGATGCCAGCGTCTTACAGCCTTTTTCACTACTACAGTAAATGTTTGTCTCTGCTCAGTCCATCACTACTGGGAGGAGAGCGTCACTGGTAAACAACTCCTTCACAAAGACGGGTAAACTCACTTGTGAACAGTAACATCAACCCACATGACTCTGACCTATATATACTGTTATTGAATATGATGTATTTCTTTGTGTATGAACCTCTGTCCTACGTGGCAGTGAACAGTGATACCACCCTCAGTGTCAAGACCTGACTGAATTACTCAATAGGCAAACTGTACTACAAGCTTTGTCAATAAATTTGTTAAACTAAAAAACTTGCCATCATCATCCTTCTCCAAAACTTGGCATAATCATTTTTTTTCGTTATTTTGGTTTTATTCACTTGATTTCTCGTTCCAATTGGAATCGTCTTGTCTGTTATAGATTACTTTTGGGTATAGTATCTTTTAGTGGGTGGGGGTGAGAGGGTGAGGGGGGTGCGAGGGTGAGGGGTGATGAATGGGGGGTGGAGGAATGGTGTGAGGGTTGGGGATAGAGGGTTGTATTGTGTATTCATTAGTACTGGACTGGCTTCGTCTAGTTCCTTTTTATGTACCGCTAAATCTATTCTCGTGGTCGTGGCCAAAACAGCAGCTCGTTTTCCACTGCAACCGTGCGTAAGAAATTTTTACCAAACCTAACCTAACCTTAACTACTCAACCGATGAACTAAAATCTGGTATACATAATCTTAGGGACGGTGCAATTCAAGTTTACCCGAGCGATGTTACTCCGGACAAAAAAAAAAAAAAAAACACGGCAGTCCTATGCAAATCTGAATGAGGGATTTTTTTGTGTCGTCATATAAACTGGAGGATTTCAGCGTTGAAGATTTATTCCCAGAGGTTTATGAGAGGGAGATATGAAACGTATTTATGAGATTATTAGTTAACTCCTTTATTGCATACAACACTGGCGGTACCTGAGGGCCTTGAGGGATGCCCACTCATTTATACAGGTCTCAGGTACAGTTCGTGTTATACAAGTGTTCCTACTGGTGAAAATCTGACAAAAGTTTATCCGGTACTGTTTCCATAAGTGTGTTATTAAATGGCTGGCGTTGATAAGTGTTGGAGGTGGTGCTGTGTACAGGGTATGGATGGACCTATTACATCTAGATAACATAACGGCGGCAAACGTTCTTCAGCTCGATCAGTCCCTGGTAACACCCGTGTTGGTGGTGACACAACACTCAGCACACCCACCACCCGGTATCTCTCTGTGGTGCAACATGATAAACAACCACTTACTGCACCTAACAGTCATCGCTGCTTTCCAGGTCACGTGTACCTTTAGGTCAGACAAATAACCCAGGTCACAAATATTGGACCAAGGAAATACATAATGACCCCGGTCACAGATATCATCCAGGTCACACACATCAGGTCGCAGTTACATTCACTGGTTTTAAGCCAATAGGTGTGGCTACCACCTTGTTGTCACAGGGGACTGAGACTGAATTTTCATAGATTGTGTTTGTTAAATTATTCTCCTGAATGAGGATGTTGGTATACTTGAGTCTAGAACAACTGGGTAGGAGAAGGACCATATTTCCCGGGATAGAAAGGTGTCACATTACATAAGACAAATAACAAGATAAGTTCTCTCATCCCCATTAAGGTGAATAAAATATTAGCATACGAATCTTAATAGGATCACATTACAGGCACGACTGACCACCCGTGATGACGTTCACCGCTCAGCCGCGTCTCATCACCACCCGTGTATGTACCGAGACACCTACAACCTCACCTTAACAAGACGCACAAAACACGAGAGAAAGCCATACTTCTACCTCTATTACCTTCTAAAATTTACATACAAGCACATTTACGTCTGCAACCTGTACTTGGAGTTTAACGGGAGATAATAATTCAGGGGTCTCGGGTAGGCTGGCGACCAACCTTCCCACGTTAGCACTGGATCAATCTCATCAAGGAGAAAACTTAAACATCGTGTTATTATTATGAGGGGATAATGTACTCCCTTGTAAGAGTCCATTATGATGCGTCAAACAGTTTACAGAGTGTGTGGGGGAACAGTGCCTCTCAGCCCGGCGGCCACAACACGCCTGGGTACACAAGTAATCTGGGTAACCTGATCCTCGCCTGGGAATTACTCTTTAACACGACCCTTTCACACGAGAACAGTTGGTGGCCCTCAGGCTCACCCACCTGGCACTGTCACCGCCTCCACATACTGCACTATACATGAAGAAAAACATGGCTAAGTCATTATATACAGTATATACAAGAAAACAAAGAATAACGAAGAGGAAAAAATACCATATTATCACACAGCGGCAACAGGTGTACAGCCAGTAAGCTCCCCCCATTCATGCGAGTGAGCATTAGTAAACAAACCACGTAGCTGTACCTCCCATTATTATCTTCCAGTAACTTGTATACGCGGGAACCAACTCCCTCAGGCGACCACACCATTACGTTATCACATTTAGTACAACTATATACAGTACGGTCTGTTCTCACACTACAGATGGGTCCCAGTCTTCCCCCTACAATATCTAATTTCAAACTACACGTCTTATATTAATAAATAAGATGTCACGTCTAACCCCCTTCCTCCCTTCCTTCCATATCCCTCGTTCAGTGTTAAACCTTTAATGTACTGTATCCATACTGAGGCCTGTGTGTGTGTGTGTGTGTGTGTGTGTGCGTGTGTGTGTGGTGAAATCATTTCCGAGACAACAAATTTTGCTGTTCATTAATTCACGGTCGGGAAGAAACGTGTTCATTGTGCTCTTGTTGGGACCCTTCTGTGTGTATGTGTTAGGCTCAACGACTGAATTCACTCACTAACCGAAAAAAGACCACAACGCGTTGTAAACGATTTCTAAATAACCAAAAATTTAAATTTTGCTTCCTGGGTTTTTCATAGCCACATCGCGTTTTGGACGGTCTCGAAATTCCTCTAATTTAATCTAACCTAACCTAATTGAACCTAAACTAATCTAGCCCATACAAATTTAACCAAACCTAGTCCAACTCAACCCAAACTAACCTGAACAAGCCTAATCTAACCTAACCGATAGTGAAATTTCGCTCTCTCGATATTTTGAAAACGTATCCAAAGCTCTGTTTTTTTTCCGTTTCAGTGAGCGAATTCGTTCTTTGAGCCTAACATATAGGCTTCCTTCCCTCTACAGTATACAGTGTGAGCCAGCACACATCTCTCCTACACTTCTTCAAAAACAACGTCATAAAAGGACCTTCCGTCATGACGTAATTAATAGTCTTGGGGCCCACGAGGTGAAAGGCAAACTAAGTGTAATTACAGGAGACAGTGTGAGGCGCATCACAAGTGTGTCGCTACTGCCAGGTGTATCTTGATCAAATACTTTCTACAACACCTGACTGGCCAAGAAAGTTTACCAAGGTCTTATGGAGATACCTGTCACTAAACCTTGACACAGTCTTCATACAACACGAGACAGACCAAACCATCGTAGTCACCACCACAGTTTATAACATGTCGCGTCAGCTGCCTCACTAGTAGCACCACCAGCTAACACGTACTGAAGGCCACCCGTGTTTATAACGAGATCATATTAAAGGCTGCTGGATAAATAATTGCTGGACAAAAATGGCTTTCCTGCCTGCCTGCCTCCTTCTCTCCCTTCCTACCAGTTTGCCTCTCTCCCTATACCTGCCTGCCTGCCTACATACCACCTGCCTCCCTACCTACCTGCCTCCCTGACTGCCTCCTTCCCTCCCTGCCTGCCTCAGGGAAATTATTCAATGAGAAACCGAGCCAATTAATTACTTAGATCAGCTTTACTGCCAAGGCTAAAGAAAACTCACTTGTACGATGACTTTTTCGAGCAGCTGATCATTAATTACTGCCTGGTGATCCACTCCACACTCATAGTAGACGATCACTTACCAACTTTCTGCCTCAGGTGAAGCTCTGTAGTGGCAGGAGACAGTGTCTTCCCTACACGTGTGTCTACATGTACTGTACAGTATAGGAAAACTTCCTTATAGGAAATACGAGGTCAAGATAATGTGATTTTCTCCCACAGGGCAAATTTAGAATAAAAACCTCATTTGAACCTGACATACGAAAAACTATTTTACAGTTGGTCGGAGATGGGAGGGAGAATATAATGTGGAAATACTCTTAAGCATTGCACAACCTACCGGATGTTATTGAGACCTTCAGTGCCACCAAACTGTCAGTTGATATTAATTATATTTATCACATGAGCGTTCATCCGCCTTCTCTGACACTGACGATCTTTCCTGACGCCAACAACCAGCTGATGATACACAGAGAGTCCTGGTGATGGTCGACACACTGTACCTGTGTCCACCATGTTCCCCTTACACAGGTGTAGATATTGCCGTCCAGGGAGTGTTCCGGCTTGTCTTCTGACAGAAGAAGGCGCTAAGGCAGCACCAGCAGTGTTATCTGTATACAGCATTATATTATAAAATGGCATCACTGCTGGCAGAGGTCGAGCGAAAATAAGTCTGTCACAACTGCCATAAGCGTGTAAGTGTGGGCAGCGCCAGGCAGACCACTGATGACTGCTCGTGCTGGTGTTGTTTTATGACGCGGCACTGATGAAGGAGAGCTAACATCCGCCTCAAACACGTTTCTGAACATCCCCAAAAAGATCTGAGATTTCATGTCGTTACAATATTCTGAAATTTCCATATTCTGAGATCAGTTCCCTGCGAGTCAGATAGTGAGACTGATATTATGAATCGAGTACGATAATATTGGTAGTTCAACAGCTTAGGAGTCCAGTACACGAGGACCCAGTATATTAAGGGTCCAACAAGGCCACAAATAGTGAACTCTACTCAAACACCCAAGTTCATATCCACATTAATCCACACACAATACCTCATAGTTCAAACCTTAAATCTATCCACATAACAATATTGTATCTCTGCTTGCACGCGGCTGCCTATGCTCTCTCAGCGAGGTTCAATAACCACTATTTCTCTGTCCATTCAAAGTCATAATGTTGTTTAAGAGTTCTGCTTCGATAATGTATTCTCAGTAGGTTGTTACAGCGCCGGGGTGGTCATATAAGGACCCAGTGCTCGTGTGTCATGTTTTACGTGGGTCGACCCTTGGCCTCCCTGTCACCTCCTGCACCCACTAACGCCACTCTTTTCAGACAAGACCTACTGCCACCATAAGCGGTAGTACTGTGTGTGTGTGTGTGTGTGTGTGTGCGCGTTATCTTGTTATTTCACTGTTACTAGACCATCACGTACAAATACAAAGCTCACTGTAACTCTTAATTGCTCCTCTATGTGGTAATTACTGTATCCTGTATCCCAATCACTAGTAATGATAAATAAATAGCTGCGGTAGGTTACAGTGATGGCTCCCTTAAGGATATTACTGTACCTGTACCTACACCTGTACTGACGTGGAGGGATTTTCCTGAAATATAACAGAGACGTTGTGTCCTCCTCCTCCTCCTTCTCGATTTCCTTTTGATTTTCTTTCCTTCCTCTTCATTCTTTTTTATCTCTCCTTCCTTCCTTTTCCTTCCCTACTATCTACCATCCTCCTCCTCCTCCTCCCTTTTGATCTTCCTACCTTCTCCGCCTCCTCATTCCTTTTGACCTCTTCTTCCTTCCTTTCGCCTTCCCTTAGATCTTCCTTCCTCCTTAACCATCCATCACTTTCCTCCCTCCTATTAAACCTTCTCTCTTCTCTGTCTTATCAGCCTTCTCCTCCCTCCCTCCCTTCCTCCCTCCATCCATTCCCTTCCCTCCCTCCCTCCTCCATCAATATTCATAACTCTTCCCTCCACAACATGGTGACTGGTCAAATGGGCCCCATTCCTAATAGACCCTTGGTCCTATTAGACCCGTGTCCTAATACACCCCTGTACTAATAGGCCCCAACTTGATTTAAACTGTTTATTAAGGTCCAGTCATTATGGTTTGAGTTCTCATAGACCCGTGCTAATGAACCTCAAAGCTTAACTATAACATAATCGTTAGCAGTAGGCCCCCAGTCATTAGAAACCCTAATCCTAATGGGCGCTTAACTAATAGGCCTTAAACTAACCTAACCATTGGAACTGCTGACCAAGTAATTAAAGTCTCCAATTTTTATGGAACACCAATAAGGTAGTAGATATTAGGCAGATACCAAACAGGGAGGTACTACCGCCTGGGAAGATCTTGGAAGTATAATGTGTTGTCTAATGGTAGACCCTGCTGCTGCCATATGGCATCACAAAAATTGTGACCAAGTCCCAGGTTCCTGATCTGACTTTCTGCCTCATTTACACACAATTGCAGGGTCTCAATTGTTTCTCTTACTTAGACAACACAACATACATATATTGTTTCTCACTTTTGATCTTTTTCATTTTTGTATTTCTTTATGGTTCTTTATTATTATTATTATTATTATTATTATTATTATTATTATTATTATTACATTTTCGCCCACCAGGCCCCGATGAGGGTTAGTGATCTGTGCCCGGGTGGGCTAATCCCCGTAAAAAAAAAAATATATGAAATTCTAATGGAACCTAAAATTGGGTTAAATCAAGCTAAATTGAAGCTTACTAATAATGGGGCCCATTAGACATGGGGCCTATTAGGACTGGGGCCTATTAGACCTTTATCCCTAAACCATCAATGTAATCAACACCTCACAGTACGAGAGGCTTTGTGCTTGTCATCGACCAACAATAAGGCCTCGTTGAGATTCGAACCCGTGTCCCGTCATTCTGGTGATTGTTGACGACACCATCTACCACACCACCGAGGCTGTGATCACTGACTGGTCCCAAGTGTCTTGAATGACGGGACACGGGTTCGAATCTCAACGAGGCCTTATTGTTGGTCGATGACAAGCACAAAGCCTCTCGTACTGTGAGGTATTGATTACATTGATGGTGAAGGGATGGAGGTCTAATAGGCCCCAGTCCTAATAGGCCCCAGGTCTAGGGATTACAAACTATCCGGCCATTGGTGGTACACTATCCGGCCATTGGTGGTACACTATCCGGCTATTGGTGGTACACTATCCGGCTATTGGTGGTACACTATCCGGCTATTGGTGGTACACTATCCGGCTACAACGGTAAATAGCAATCATTTATGAAGGAATATCAATCATAAATGAAACAATGGCCGGATAGTATACCACTAATGGCCGGATAGACTCATAAGCGCTGTCCTATAAGGGTCAAATCCTAACTGGCTTTGGTCAGAAGTGTCTCCAGTCCTCAGAGGCCCCAGTTTTAATGGTTAGGTTAGGTTAGGTTAGGACGGTGTCTATGAGGACTAGGGCTCATTAGACCTGTAGCCAAAAATGAAGACCTGCACCACTGTGAAGCTTAAGCAATAAAGTTACATTACAGACAATATTTTAAATTATTAAGTGAGGAAGTGACCCCGTCCTTATGATAACACACCACTTGAACGATTGTCTGTTTTATGTTATATAACGTAACGTAACGTAACGTAACCTGACCTGATTTGACTTTAGCAAACCTGGCCTAACTTAACCTAACCTAACTTAACCAAACCTGGCCTAACGTAACCTGACCTGACTTAAGCAAACCTGGCCTAACTTAACCTGACCTAACTTAACCAAATCTAATCTAACCTAACCTAACCCAACCTAACCTGACCTGACCTGACCTGACCTAACCTGACCTGACTTGACTTAACCCAATCATGTAACTAAAAGAAATCGCATAAAAACAGTCGATCGTCCGTATGGGAAGACATCGACCTTACACACAACACTACAGTACTCACCTTCACCACCACACACGCACTCAGTTGTGGTGGGAGCTCTGTAACACACACACACACGCACACCAGGAGGGGAGGGGAGGGGAGGGGGGGAAGACGCACTCACCTGGAAAATAAAAGAAAGCAAACGTTAAGAATGTATTAAGTTTGTGTGTGTTTGAGTAAGGAGTGTGAGAGTGGGTGGGTGTGTGGGTGGGTGGAGTGAGTGCGGATGTGGGTGCATGGTGTGGGCGTGAGTGTCAGTATGAGGAGTGAGTGTGGACATGAGGAGTGGTTGTGAGTGTTTGGGGTGAGTAACTATGAGTGTGTGGTAGAGGAGCTCAGCAACACCCTACCATTGCCGGCCTACAAATGCATTAAACATATTCAAGGGCATAAAAACAGATGCAAATGTCCGCTTGTTAGATGGCCGACGCAGAGCTTTGAGAAAACCCCTTTTTTACATGTACGAGTTAAGAGTCGTATAAATCACTACGCTAGATTACCAGGCGGCCTCACCATCAAATTATATGACAATGGTGAATTATTTATAGCCAATCAATGCTCGAGGCTGACCACCACGGGCCAACAGCATCACCTCCAACTTACCTGTGTGTCCATAATTACACCTGGACAACAAATTAATAATGATTGTAATAACCTTTTGTTTACTACACTCTCTATGGGGGGTGGGGGGGGAGTTATTAATGGAATGGTTTATTTTTGGCAGTGGTTATTAATAGCTCAGTTGATGTCCTCAGCCAGCCAGCCAGTCAGCCAGCCACAGCCTTAAGTCATTTTCACTCCACACAGCCGCCAAAATGTCTAGTCTGGCCTATTTTATCTTACTCATCTACATCCTCACAGTATGCTGCCTCCGCCCACCTCCACTCCACCTCTTCCACGCCCCACCAGACTGGCGTTATATCATTACCCTGGGACAAGGCGGGATGGCTGGGCTGGGCATGGAGGGATGGGCTGGGCTGGGCATGGAGGATGGGCTGGGCTGGGCATGGAGGATGGGCTGGGCTGGGCATGGAGGGGGATGGGCTGGGCTGGGCATGGAGGGGGATGGGCTGGGCTGGGCATGGAGGGGATGGGCTGGGCAGGCATGGAGGGGATGGGCTGGGCTAGGCATGGAGGATGGGCTGGGCTGAATTAGACACCATCAGCGATTCAGAACGTGACTGTGTGTGTTGCCCTTCTTCCTCACCACCACCCTATCCTCCTCCCCAGACCTCTCCTCGCCACCTTCCCTCACCACCTTCCCTCACCCATCTCTCCCTGCCTCCCTTTTCTCTCCCTCCCCCCCTTGTCATCATACAGGACCAATTTCTTCGCTCATTACCATTACCCCTCACACCTCCTTACCCCTCCACACTCCCTACTCCCTCCCTCCCTACCCCCTCATTCCTTACCCCCACCTCCCCTACCCCCTCATACTCCTTCCCCTCCACCTCCCCTCTCCTCCTCCCCCTCCACACTCCCTACCCCCCTCACCTCCCCTACCCCTCCCACCTCCCCTACCCCTCACCTCCTTACCCCCTCCCTCCCCCCTCACACTCCCCACCCCTCCCTCCCCTACCCCCTCCCCACACTCCCTACCCCACCTCCCCACCTCCCTACCCCTCCCACACTCCCCCCTCCCTCCCCCCCTCACACTCCCTACCCCTCCCACCTCCCCACCCCCTCCACACCCCTCCCCTCCCTCCCTACCCCTCACCTCCCTACCCACTCCCTCCCCTCCCCTCCCCTCCCCACCCCCTCCCCTCCCCTACCCCTCCCCTCCCCCTCCTCCCCACACTCTGTACCCCTCACACCTCCTCCCCCCCTCCCCTCCCTACCCCTCACCTCCCCTACCCTTCACGCCTTTGTATGATCAGAGGGTGACGAGTGAGTAAGGTGTGAGGGCCTGAGAAGGTGAAGAGAATAACAAGTGTGGGAAGAGTGTTGGACGGAAAGGAGGGTTGGACGGAAAGGAGGTTGGACGGAAAGGAGGGTTGGACGGAAGGTTGGACGGAAAGGAGGGTTGGACGGAAAGGAGGGTTGGACGGAAAGGAGGGTTGGACGGAAAGGAGGGTTGGACCAATAATGGTGTTCTGTTGTCATCTTCCCCGCTTGTTGCACACACACACACACACACACACACACACACACACACACGAGGAAAAATCATAACAAGAGCGACAAAAAATTGGTCATAATAACAGTTGGAGGATTATTACCCTGTGTATATAACATTGTTTACAAGATTACAAACACTATTATTATTCTCAAGAGCAAACCACTACTGATGACGTCACTGTGGGGGCATTACACGGCACTCAAGCGTCGTGTCACATTACGGCGGATAGTGCCAGTACCGTAGTTGTGACCTTGACCTTGACCTTGACCTTTACACCCTAAAATAATCGTGATGGTGACGGTAAGTTGTAGTTGTTGACGTTCTTGAGTTAGTCTAAAGACATACATACAGACGTGGCACCAAGCGTCTTATTCCCGCTGTCACGATGGACCTCAGATATTTATGTGCCTGTAACTGACACCTAATATTTTTAACTGCTTGATTGATATCTCAGAATAAACATTGTGAGAGACGACGTGAGGCGGACGTGGCTGCTCGACGCCTCACAGGACCATTCACTATGTACAAGCACAACCCCCGCCGCCTCAACAGGAAGCTGGCCCCAGACTTACTGTGTACTGCTTGTTCAGTGCACCACAAACACACACACACAAGCTCATTACCCAACTTATTCATACTACCACTTCACACACCACACCACCACCACACACCTACCACACCACACCTCACCACTACCAGACACAGTGAAGCACCACAAAGTTACCGTCAAGGAACTGGGGACAAACAGAACACTTTACCGCACTTGTCCCTCCTCACCCTTCCCTCACCCTCAACTTGAATGTTTTTAATTCTGGCCTCTATACATTTATAGCTGTTAATGATTATGATGTATTTCTTTGTGTATGAACCTCTGTCCTGCGTGGCAGTGAGAAGTGATACCACCCTCAGTGTCAAGACCTGACTGAATTAATCGGAAAAGGCAAACTGTACTTCAAGCTTTGCCAATAAATTTGTTAAACTAAAACTAACTCACCCTCAACTCCCTAAGGCATTCCTAACACTCCCCTTTCTCTTCGTCCGGTCGTTTGTTCTCAATAATTTACGCATTTTTCCTCTCCAGCTCTCCCCCAGCCTCCCTCCGCCTCACCCCAGCACCTTCCCTCACCAGCCCCCCATGACCCCTCAAGACCTCCTATCCCTCAGCTCTACATGACCCAGAACTCCTATATCCCTCGTGACTTAATCTTCATCTGTCCCTCAACACCCGTACATCCCCTCCCACACCTCACCACCCCTACATCCCCTCCCACACCTCACCACCCTCCTCACCTCACCACCTCTACTTCCCCTCCCTTCCCCCACCACCTCTACATCCCCTCACCTCCTTTACCCAGATGAAGGACTCAGGTGCAGGTGTGGGGACGTGTGTGCGTATATGTTAACGTGTGTCATCCACGTGTTTACGGCAGCGTCTGGAGGAAGGAGGAGGAGGGGGGGAGAACTGGCGTGTGGATTGTAAAGGATTGGGGTCGAGGGAGAGAGGATATGGGGTAATGAATAAGTGATTGTGAGGGGTAATGGAGGGGTGGGTGGGGAGGGTAAGGTGGTGAGGGTGGGGTGTTTTTGTAGAGAGAGAGAGGGTGAAAGAAGATTAGCGGTGGAGGAAGGAAGTTAAGGTTTCGAAATTGAAGAAATTTAGGAGGAGGTAAGAGAGGGCGGGCTGGCCGCCTTGCCGTGGGTTAGCTAAGCTAATAGTGTGTTAGAGTTGTGTCATGGGTTAGTTATTGTTTGGACAGGCCTGGACAGCCACCCTATCCTGAAGAAAAATCGCGAGCACTAGATGGACAAAACCGAAGGGAAAATAGAAAGGTAAATAAAATCAACCAGTCTCCTGAAATTCACAGTGATACCTCATGTAGAAAATCCATTAGTAACAGATGCTGAGGCACCTCCTGGGCCTGCTTATATCCACGACAGGTTACTCCCATCATGTCCACACCAGGAAGAAAAAGGCAAAAAGAGCTGAAAAACTATACCCCTTAACGCGCCTCTCGAGAAAATACAACTCCAGCTGGTGACATCACTTATAAGTGATATTAACTTACCCAGCAGTCACCCTTCATACTATGAACACCATCCAATAAAATTACAGGTGGTCCAAAATGAAGCCCTGAGATTCGTCACAGAAAGATACCCCTTCACCAGAACCACAGATATATCTGAGAATGAAACCCATCAACCAGCAGAGTTTAAAAGATAGAACAATCAGAGCAAGATCTCCTTCAAAGACTCCCACCAAACAACGACAACGTACATGGTTCCCAAAAAGTTGGATCAAATAGGACCATTACCACTCCCGATCTACACGGCCAGGCAATGGACAACCTCCCTAGACCAGCATCCGCCAGTAGGGTCGGCGGAATATGAAATAAGGCCCTCAAAACTCCCATATATGGGATAGGGTAGGCTGTCTAGTGCCTGTACCGACAGACAATAACTAACCCATAACACAACCTCAACACACTATTAGCTTAGCTAGGCGGTCAGCCCACCCTCTCTTACCTACTCCTAAATTACCTTCAATTTCCGAACTATAACTTCCTTCCCCCAACTCTAATCTTCTTTCACCCCTCCTTTCTACACACACACACACAAAATTAAAATAAATAAACAAATATATGAGGGTTGGGGTTAGAGGGATGGATGGGTTGGTGGAGGTGAAGCACCATGAGTACGATGACACTGTACTCTGGACGTAAGGTCATCGTACTCAAGGGGTGAAACAATGGCAGTATTCATAACTATCACACCTGTGTCTCAACTACTGTACTCATACCAGGCAAACTTGGACTCTGAGGGGCGTGTAGTGATGGTTGATGGTGGTGGTAGTGGTTGTGGTGGTTGTGGTTGATGGTAGTGGTTGTGGTTGTTGCTGGTGGTGGTTGGTGGTGGTGGTGGGGTGGTAGTGGGTTGGGTAGGTAGTGATTGATGGTGATGGTGCTGGTTGTGGTGGTTGATGGTGATTTGGATGAGTGTTCAAAACCGGTGATTTCAGTTGATGGTGAAAGGATGGTGCATATGTTGGTTTGATAGTGGAAGTAGTGGTTGTTTGATAGAGTGGATGGAGTGGTAATTAGTTTGTGGTTGATAGTAAGAGTGGTTGGTGTTGTCTGGAGTGGTGATGCATGGTAATTGGCTGTGCTTGGTGGTGTGATAATGTGTTGTGTGGTGGTGTGGTTGGTGGTGTGAGTTGTTGTTGGTGGGTGTAGTAGTGGTGGTGGTAGGGTGGTAGTAGTGGTTGTAGTAGTAGTGGTGGTAGGGAGGTAGGGGATGGTAGTGGGGATGGTGTAGATGGTGGTAGTGGTGGTGGTATGGTGGTAGATGGTGGTAGTAGTGGTTGTAGTAGTGGTGGTGGTGTGGTGGTAGGGTATGGTGGTAGGGGATGGTGGTAGGGCAGGACAGGTGGTAACAATCACCATCTCATGCCACGTTGAGCCACCCTGAGTAAACTCAATCAAGGCCACGACCACAGTACTGCAGGTGGCCATGGGGAGGTGCGGGGAGAAGGGGAGGGGGGGGGAGAGGGGGAGAAGGCGGGAGAATGGGGGAGAGGAGGGAAGAGGCAGGGAAGGGAGAGAAAGGGAGAATGAGAGGAAGGGAGAAAGGGCCGGGGAGAGGTAGAAGTGAGGGAAGGGAGGAAATAATGAAGGAGAGAAGAGGGTGAAATCAGGTGGAGGAAAGGGAAGAACAAGGAGCCGAGAAGGAGAAATGAGGGAGGAGAAGATGGAGAGGGAGAGAAATGGAGGAGAAGAAGATGGAGAGGGGGAGAGAGAAGTGAGGGAGGAGTAACTAAGAGGAAGGGGTGGAATGAGAAAGGTTAAAGAAGAATGAAACCAAAAAATAAGAGTAGAAGGAGACATCGTACTCACGGGATTAAATTATCGTACTCTGGTGATCATCGTACTCAAGGGGTTAATATATCATCCTCGGTGTACTCAGTCATTGTACTCAGGGGTCTACATTGTACTCAAGGGGTTAATATATCATCCTCAGTGGACTTATTCATTGTACTAGGGATATACATTGTACTCAAGGAATTCACATTAATTAGCAGTTTTTAAAGACAAATTCAATTCTTTTAGCATATCTACTTTTATCTCTTCTTCACACTAATTATCCTTAGTAAATAGGGAATAGGGATAACATCAGATAAACTAAAGTAAGAGCCTAAAACTATTGGATAACTGAATGAGTAAAGACGATTAGAGAAGAGAGGGAGGAAAGAGGGAGGGATGGAGGAAGGGAGAAGAGAGAGAGGGGGAAGAGGGGAGGAGGGGAAAAAGAGGAGGGAAGGAAGGAGGGAGAGGGAGATGAGAGGGAAGGGGAGAGGAGAGGGATAAAAGGAGGGGAGATAATGAAAAAGAGACGACAGAGCAGCTAGAAAGGCGCAAGAGAAAAGGCGACAAAGGAGAAAAAGTCATAAGCAGGGAAGGGGACCGTGGCGAAGGGGTAAAAAAGGGGGTAAAGACCAGACAGGCGAGTGCGTGACGCAACCCAACAGTCTAACACTCCATGGTTCATCAACCGACATCTTCCCCTATCCTAGCAACGGCACTGACGGCAACAGCTGAAGTGGCAGCCTTATGTAACCTCTGCCAGCAGGAGTTGCCAGCCACCACCACACTTCTCAGTCTCCCATTCAACCTGGACCATCTTTCTCCGCCTGATGGTAAGTATAATACTGTTTTAAGATGCATTAATGGCGGGATTTATTATGTTGATTTTTACGGTGTTCAGGGGACTTGATCCTCACCCGAAACAGGATCTTAACTCCTCTACATGATCAGTGTTTATTGACAAAATCCCGGTATTAGTGTGGTGTGTCTGCAACATTATAGTGGAGCGTCACCCCTTCACTATGTCATCATATACCAGCCCAGCTACAGTGAGTGTTGTGTTAGGTCATCACCTTACACCGTGGTGCTGTGACAGTACTGTCCGGTGGTGTCACCCCACCAGCCACGTACCGCTCCACCATCCTCACTCACCCTCAGGTCACTACTACTGTACAAACACATAAAGCAGGAGTTGGCGGCGTTATATAATCATGTCCGTGAAGCATTATTTTCCTTACGCTTTATGTACAAAAACGAAACGAGTGAGACGATAATCATGTTCTAGTTTTATTATCTAATAAATATAACTCATTTCGGAGATCCATTGTACGACCACGCCCGCTAGACCATGGACCCCCTGAGACTGTCCTCACCATGCTCCACTGGTGTATCTCAATGTACAGTCTGTGGCAGTCAAGTCAATCTGTCAAGTCCCACGTCTGAGGGTCGGCAACCATGGCCCTCCACTCCAAACCGTCCCCTGGTTGTCTATACTAATTACATTCAATAGTAAATTTCAGGAGCCTTTTATGACACACTAAGATCAATGTCCCTCTTAAACAGGTCTCTAATACCTGCTGTTTTCCTTCCATTATTTCTTATATTTCCCATCACAACTTAAAAACCTTCCCAAATACATGAAAATCTCTACCAGTTTCCACATTATCTATCACAATATCTTAGGATTTAGCTTTCATTTATAAACAATCACAACTTCCACCTTGACAACAATAACTGTAGGTACAAATTCTTCACCTCGTTCCACTAATCAGGTGACCAGTTTTTGTTACAGCCTCTTAATCACCAGCAACAATAGCATCATCATCTATACCTGGCCAATATTTACACCACCTTCCCTTGAACTTTTATTCATTTATCGTTACTTAATGATGGTGATAATACACAGCCTTGTTTATGTCCGCGTCTATCAGTAAACTTAATAGTGAGTTCGTTGTTTACATTAACATTGTTGGCGGTAAGAGACTAAAAACAACAAAAACAATATACAGGAATTGATATTGAATTCCACGTGCAATATACTCCCTGTCCCCGACACTCACTGGTCCCCGGACACTCACTGGTCCCCTGACACTCACTGGTCCCTGACACTCACTGGTCCCCGGCACTCACTGGTCCCTGACACCACTGTCCCTGACACTCACTGGTCCCCGGCACTCACTGGTCCCTGACACTCACTGGTCCCTGACACTCACTGGTCCCTGACACTCACTGGTCCCTGGCACTCACTGGTCCCTGACACTCACTGGTCCCTGACACTCACTGGTCCCTGACACTCATTGGTCCCTGACACTCACTGGTCCCCGGCACTCCACGGCCCCCGACATTCCTAAGGCCCCGACACTCCCTGGTCCCCGACACTCACTGGTCCCTTGACACCTCACTGGTCCCTGGACACTCACTGGTCCCTGACACCACTGGTCCCTGACACTCGCTGGTCCCTGACACTCACTGGTCCCTGACACCACTGGTCCCCGGCACCCACTGGTCCCTGACACTCACTGGTCCCTGACACTCACTGGTCCCTGACACTCACTGGTCCCCGGCACTCACTGGTCCCTGACACTCACTGGTCCCCGGCACTCACTGGTCCCTGACACCACTGGTCCCTGACACCACTGGTCCCTGACACTCACTGGTCCCCGGCACTCACTGGTCCCTGACACTCAATGGTCCCTGACACTCACTGGTCCCTGACACTCACTGGTCCCCGGCACTCACACGGCCCCCGCGACATTCCTTGGCCCAGACACCCTGGTCCCCGACACCACTGGTCCCTGACACTCACTGGTCCCGGCACTCACTGGTCCCTGACACTCACTGGTCCCTGACACTCACTGGTCCCCGGCACTCACACGGCCCCCGACATTCCTTAAGGCCCCGACACCCCCGGTCCCCGACACTCACTGGTCCCCTACACCCCCGGTCCCCGACACTCACTGGTCCCTGACCTCCCTGGTCCCCGGCACTCCACGGCCCCCAACATTCCCTGGTCCTCCGGACACCCCGGTCCCCGACACTCACTGGTCCCTGACACTCCCTGGTCCCCGACACTCACACGGCCCCAACATTCCCTGGTCCTCCCGACACTCCCTGGTCCCCGACACTCACTGGTCCCTGGCACCCTTGTCCCCGGCACTACACGGCCCCCGACATTCCCTGGTCCTCCCGACACTCCCTAAGGTCCCCACACCACTAGGCCCCGACACTCCTGGCCCCCCAACACCCTGGCCCCCCTGACACTCCTTAAGGCCCCTGACACCCCTGGGCCCCGACACTCCCTAAACCCCCGGACACTCCCTGGACCCCCGACACCCCTAAAACCCCCGACACTCCCTGGTCCCCGACTCCCTAAGGCCCCTGACACTCCCTAAGGCCCCGACATTCCCTAAGGCCCCGACACCCCAGGGCCCTCCGACACCCCTGGGACCCCTGACACTCCCTGGGCCCCCCGACACTCCCTGTGCCCCCCGACACAGCAGAAGGTAATCAGCGTGTCTTGGGAGCGTCTGACCCACCCTACAAGAGGCACGGTGGCTGTGCTTGTTGACCTTGAGACACCCTGGCCACTCGTTTTTCCCCCCATAGTCGGGGCGGCGCGCGTCACGACCCTTGATGTTGGCCCTCACAACCCTGCTGCTGCCACCATCACGTCAACCCACGGAATGAACAATGAACAAACCCACTAAATGAACAAACCTAGATGAACAATGAACAAACCCACTAAATGTACAACGAACAAACCCACTAGATGAACAATGAACAAACCCACTAAATGAACAAACCCACTAAATGTACAACGAACAAACCCACTAAATGTACAATGAACAAACCCACTAGATGAACAATGAACAAACCCAAAAATGTACAATGAACAAACCCACTAAATGAACAATGAACAAACCCAATTAAAATGAACAAACCCACTAGATGAAGCAATGAACAAACCCACTAAATGTACAATGAAAACCCACTAAATGAACAATGAACAAACCACTAAATGAACAAACCCACTAGATGAAGCAATGAACAAACCCACTAAATGTACAATGAAAAAACCCACTAAATGAACAATGAACAAACCCACTAAATGTACAATGAACAAACCCACGGAATGTACAATGAACAAACCCACTAGATGAACAATGAACAAACCCACTAAATGAACAATGAACAAACCCACTAGATGAACAGTGAACAAACTCAAATGAACAAAGAACAAACCCACTAAATGTACAATAGACAAACCCACGGAATGTACAATGAACAAAGCCACTGAATGAACAATGAACAAACCCACTAAATGAACAATGAACAAACCCACTAGATGAACAATGAACAAACCCACTAGATGAACAATGGACAAACCCACTAAATGAACAATGAACAAACCCACTAGATGAACAAAAAGAACAAACCCACTAAATGAACAATGAACAAACCCACTAAATGAACAATGAACAAACCCACTAGATGAACAATGAACAAACCCACTAGATGAACAATGGACAAACCCACTAAATGAACAATGAACAAACCCACTAGATGAACAATGAACAAACCCACTAAATGAACAATCAACAAACCCACTAAATGAACAATCAACAAACCCACTAGATGAACAATGAACAAACCCACTAGATGAACAATGAACAAACCCACTAAATGAACAATCAACAAACCCACTAGATGAACAATGAACAAACCCACTACATGAACAATGAACAAACCCACTAAATGAACAATGAACAAACCCACTAAATGAACAATGAACAAACCCACTAAATGTACAATGAACAAACCCACTAAATGAACAATCAACAAACCCACTACATGAACAATGAACAAACCCACTAAATGAACAATGAACAAACCCACTAAATGTACAATGAACAAACCCACGGAATGTACAATGAACAAACCCACTAAATGAACAATGAACAAACCCACTAAATGAACAATGAACAAACCCACTAAATGTACAATGAACAAACCCACTAAATGAACAATGAACAAACTCACTAGATGAACAATGAACAAACCCACTAAATGAACAATGAACAAACCCACTAAATGTACAATGAACAAACCCACGGAATGTACAATGAACAAACCCACTAGATGAACAATGAACAAACCCACTAAATGAACAGTGAGACTCGGTAACAGTGAGACTCGGTAATAATGAGACTTGGTAACAGTGAGACTCGGTGACAGTGAAACTCAGTAACAGTGAGACTCGGTGACAGTGACTCAGTAACAGTGAGACTCGGTAACAGTGAGACTCGGTAACAGTGAGACTCGGTGACAGTGAGACTTGGTGAGTGAAACTCAGTAACAGTGAGACTCGGTGACAGTGACTCAGTAACAGTGAGACTCGGTAACAGTGAGACTTGGTAACAGTGAGACTCCGTAACAGTGAGACTCGGTAACAGTGAGACTCAGTAACAGTGAGACTCGGTGACAGCGAGACTCAGTAACAGTGAGACTCAGTAACAGTGAGACTTGGTAACAGTGAGACTCGGTAACAGTGAGACTCGGTAACAGTGAGACTCGTTGACAGTGAGACTCGGTAACAGTGAGACTCAGTAACAGTGAGACTCGTTGACAGTGAGACTTGGTAACAGTGAGACTCAGTAACAGTGAGACTCGGTAACAGTGAGACTTGGTAACAGTGAGACTCGTTGACAGTGAGACTCAGTAACAGTGAGACTCGGTAACAGTGAGACTCGGTGACGGTACTCTCTTATGCAACACCAATACGCTGTACGCAACTCATTGTGACAGCTGTTCAGTGTATTTCCTCGCAGCTGTTACTGGGAAGGAGTGTAGCGGCACCATTGTACTTGTTACCATGAAGCGGCACCATTGTCCTTGTTACCATGAAGCGGCACCATTGTCCTTGTTACCATGAAGCGGCACCATTGTACTTGTTACCATGAAGCGGCACCATTGTCCTTGATACCATGAAGCGGCACCATTGTCCTTGTTGCCATGAAGCGGCACCATTGTCATGTTACCCATGAAGCAGCACCATTATCCTTGTCACCATGAAGCTGGCACCATTGTCCTTATCACCATGAAGCGGCACCATTGTCCTTGTCACCATGAAGCAGCACCATTATCCTTGTCACCATGACAGCACCATTATGCTTGTTACCGTAAAGCAACACCATTGTCCTTGTTACCATGAAGCAGCACCATTGTCCTTATCACCATGAAGCGGCACCATTGTCCTTGTCACCGCCAAGCGGCACCGTGTACTTGTTACCATGAAGCGGCACCATTGTACTTGTTACCATGAAGCAGCACCATTGTCGCCTTATTACCATGAAGCAGCACCACTGTCCTTGTATCTCACCATGACGCTTTCGTGTCCTTGTTACCATAAAGCAGCACCATTGTACTTGTTACCGTGAAGCGGCACCATTGTCCTTGTTACCGTAGAAGCGGCACCATTGTCCTTGTTACCATGTGAAGCGGCACCATAGTCCTTGTTGCCATGAAGCGGCACCATTGTCGCTGTTACCATGAAGCGGCACCATTGTCCTTGTTACCATGAAGCGGCACCATTGCCCTTGTTATGAAGCAGCACCATTGTCCTTATTACCATGAAGCGGCACCATTGTCCTTGTTACCATGAAGCGGCACCATTGTCCTTGTTACCATGAAGCCTTGGCACTGCGCACCATTGTCCTTGTCACCATGAAGCGGCACCATTGTCCTTGTTACCATGAAACTGGCACCATTATCCTTGTCACCATGAAGCAGCACCACTGTCCTTGTCACCATAGAAGCGCACCATTGTCATGTTACCATGAAGCGGCACCATTGTCCTTGTTACCATGAAGCGGCACCACTGTCCTTGTTACCATGAAGCGGCACCATTGTCCTTGTTACCATGAAGCGGCACCACTGTCCTTGTTACCATGAAGCGGCACCATTGTCCTTGTTACCATGAAGAGGCACCATTGTCCTTGTTACCAGGCAGCAGCGGTGTGGTACTCGCGTTACTCATAGACGTGTCATAGAGGTCAGAGACGTGTGTGTGTGTGTGTGTGTGTGTGTGTGTGTGTGAACCTCCCTCTTAAGAGTCAGTAATGAAGGATTGCTTACGGTAACTCAACACTGAGGGGCGTCTTGCCACTCCCACCTGTTTGTTACTGTGTGTCGAAGTGTATGTCTGTCCATCACCTTACGTAACCCACATGCCACCCACACGCCGCCACCCATCCCCACCCACACGCCAACCGCCAACTAGCCAACCAGCCACGCGTGCTCCAACCACCATCTTAACGAACGCAATGAGCATCCACCACAACTATTCTAATCTGTCTAAACTACTCCAACCACTCACCACAATTACTACATCTACCACCACAATTACTACATCTACCACCACAATTACTACATCTACCACCACAATTACTACATCTACCACCACAATTACTACATCTACCACCACAATTACTACATCTACCACCACAATTACTACATCTACCACCACAATTACTTCACCAACCACTACAACTAGGACACCTACCACCACTACAATTACTTCCCCAACTACCACTACAATAACTACAATCATTAGCTCGACTACAACAACCACTCACCACAGTCACTAGCTCGACTACAACAGCCACTCACCACAGCCACTAGCTTGACTAACACAGCCACTCACCACAGCCACTAGCTTGACTAACACAGCCACTCACCACAGCCACTAGCTCGACTACAACAGCCACTCACCACAGCCACTAGCTCGACTACAACAACAAACACTCGCCACAACTACAACAAACACGGTCTCAGCACCACCACCACCACCACAACAAGTAACCACCACGGAACTCATCAAGATAGCCATCAGGCGTGAACGCTTAGGAACAAGTAACGTCAACAAGGAACATATTATGAAGAACAACATCCTGCTCTCTGCCTCAACCCTACCACTTGAGTTTTATGTCCCAGGATGATCAAGACCTCGAGGAACATCATTATTGTACCAGGATGAACAAGAACACTTCAAACAGCGTCAATAATCATAGTTATATTTTCTTATTTCAGCAGATATAATAAATCTTTTACTATAGAGAAAAATTCTTTATGTTTAATAGTTTCATTTTCTTTCGATTTTTTTATTTAATTTTCAGAGTTTCTTCCCCACACCGTGATGGAAATAAACATCAATAAAGACACAATTTCTTCTGTCTTGTCATCCGTGTTCTGTTGACTGCCTTACCAGACGTGTTGTGTTGTGCTGCGTAACACTGTCAGTAGCTACAACACATTAACACTCAACACAAACCCATCATGGTAATAATCCTGAGGCTCAACCATTGTGCTCTAGATTACTAAATAGGTGTAATCAGACACCTTCTTTACTTCAGGGTCACATAAATAAGTGTAGTCAGACACCTTCTTTACTTTAGGGTCACATAATCTCAACGGTGAAATGTCATCTTCAAACTGACTCAGATCTGTCATTATATATTTAGCTAAAAGGTCATTGGGATATTTTATGGAGCTTCTGTTAAATAATCCAGGTCCCGAGGCCACCTGTGACCTGTTCCTGAGTACCTGGTGGTTGTGTAGGGGCGTGGGGAGGGGAGGGGGCTGGTAGGAGGAAGAAGGGTGGGGGAGGGGAGAGCTGTGGGAGGAAGGAAGGGTGAAGGGAAGAGGGTGGGAGTGAGGAGGGTTGGGGAGGCTTAGGAAGGAAGGGTGAAGGGAGGATGGGTGAAGAGATGGAGGAAAGGGGTTTAAGAGGGTGGAGGGAGAGAGGGTGGGTTGTGGAAGGGAGACGGAAGATGGAGGCTAAATTATCTTCCTTAACCTTCTTCCCATAATCTCTGTCTCCTCCATCACTATCCTCCTCCTCCTCCTCCTCCTCCTCTCCCCCCCTCCTCCTCCTCCTCCTCACATTATCACCCCCCATCTCACCTCCATCACCGGCCTCCACTATACCCTGTCTCCTCACCACACTATTCTCCCTCACCTCTCACCATATACCTCGCTCACCACACTATACCTCCCCTCACACACATACTCTCCCTCACCATACATACTCTCTCACCACACTACCTCCCCACCACACTATACTCTCACCATACCACCATATACTCTCTCCCTCACCACCATACCTCCCCTCACCACACTATACCTCACCATACTATCCCTCACCATACTATACCTCCCTCACCACACTCCTCCCTCACCATACTATACTCTCCCCACCATACTATACCTCCCTCCCACATACTCTCCCTCACCACACTATACCTCCCTCACCATACTATACCTCCCCTCACCACACTATACTCCTCACCACACTATATCAATCTCCTCACCACACTATACTCTCCCTCACCACACCATACCTCCCTCACCATACTATACTCTCCCTCACCACACCATATTCTCTCTCACCACACATAATCTTCCTCACCACACTATATTCTCTCTCACCACACTACCACTACCTCATATACACCACACCATAACTCCCCCACTATACCTCCCTCACCACACTATACCTCCCTCACCACACCACACTATACCTCCTCACCACACTATACACCACACTATACCCTCCCTCACCACACTATAATCTCCCCACCACACTATACCCTCCCTCACCACACTATGCAATCTCCCCACCACTACCCCCCACCACACCCTCCCTCACACTTCCCTCACCACACCATAACTCCCCCACCACACCTCCCCCACCCACACTATACCTCCCTCACCACACTATACCCCTCACCACACTATACCTCTCCCTCCCACCCACACTACTCACTCCTCCCTCACCACCCATACCTCCCCTCACCACACTATACTCCCACCACACTATAACTCCCCCACCCACACTATAATCTCCCACCACACTATACTCCTCCCTCACCCACACTATACTTCTCTGGTCATTCAATCTCTACTGCCAGTGTAGTCAGGCACCTTACCCTTCCCACACCCCTTCCTCCTTCTTTCACCCTTCCCCATACCCCTTTCCTTTATCCCCACCCCTCGCCTTACCCTCACCCTCACCCATCATCTTCACCCCTCACCTTACCCTCACCCATTATCTTCACCCTTCCATCACCCTCCTCCCTCCTTATAAATCTGGTCTCGGCAAGTCGTTCTCAGTCCCACCTTAGTACCAGGGACGACACGCTAATGAAGTGCCAGTACTGCAGGGTATATTCCCTAGTGTACACACACACACACACACACACACACACACACACACACACACACACAACACACACACACACACACACACACACACACACACACACACACACACACACACAAAACAGGGAAAGATGATGATAAAAGGATCACCTGCCCCCCAAAGATGATGCGGACACCTCCTCTCACAGACCCAGAGGAGGTGGAGAGGGCTGGGTGGAGGAGAAGACACCACTCCCTCTACGGCATAACTGAGGATAACATCTACCCTCTAAGATGATAACACCGTGTCAGCCGAATCTTGTCCTCTTGAGAAAAAAAATGAAGATTTCCCCACCCGGGTCAGAAATTGAAACCTACCTCCTGTGAGATATAAAACCAAAGTTTTTTTTTCCTTTTGTATTTCAGTTTTACCTCAGTCAGAAAACGAGATTTGCCCTCTTGGAGAGCTAGAATTCCCGAGAGCTAGAATTTACCCCATCCTCTCTGGAGAGCTAGAATTATACCCCCTGGAGCTAGAATTTATACCCCCTGGAGAGCTAGAATTTACCCCCTTGTTAAGCCACGCTCTGCTTCCTTGTGAGAGATAATATTAACATTATTGTAGAGTCAAGATTCAGATTTACGTCTTTACGGTGGCAAAAATATTTAACCCTCTTGGCTTGAGTCGAAACCTACCCCGTTGTGAGAGCTAAATGTTACCCCCCTGTGATCTGGAGGTTTACCCCTTTTGGTGTATTATACCCTCGGGGAGGCCACCTCCTTACACTCTGTCTTAACAAACAAACTTTACCTGGAGTGGCACCTGAGACGTGACTCATAGTGTCGCATCACCTTACATGCTTCCATTACGACCCATACCTGGCCCCCTGTCCCATAACTCATACCTGGTCCCCTGTCCCATAACTCATACCTGGCCCCCTGTCCCCTATCTCATACCTGGCCCCCTGTCCCATAACTCATACCTGGCCCCTGTCCCATGTCCCATAACCCAGACCTGGCCCTATGTCCCATAACCCAGACCTGGCCCCTTGTCCCCTATCTCACACCCTGGCCCACTGTCCCATAACTCATACCTGGCCCCCTGTCCCATATCCACCTGGCCCAGTCCTGCATAACTCATACCTGGCCCCCTGTCCCATAACTCATACCTGGCCCCCTGTCCCAGCTCATAACCTGGCCCCTGTCCCATAACTCATACCTGGCCCCTGTCCCATAACTCATACCTGGCCCCTGGTCCCATAACTCCCTGGCCCCCTGTCCCCACTCCATACCTGGCCCCTGTCCCTTAACTCATACCTGGCCCCTGTCCCATACCCAGACCTGGTCCCTTGTCCCCCTACCTCATACCTGGCCCCTGTCCCATAACTCAGACCTGGCCCCTGTCCCATAACTCATACCTGGCCCCTGTCCCAGACCTGGCCCATGTCCCATACCCACCTGGCCCCTGTCCCATACTTGGCCCCCCTGTCCCTTACTTGGCCCCATGTCCCAACTCATACCTGGCCCCGTGTCCCATAACTCATACCTGGGTCCCCCAACCATAACCCATACCTGGCCCCTGTCCCATAACTCATACCTGGCCCCCTGTCCCATAACTCATACCTGGCCCCGTCCCAAACTCATACCTGGCCCCTCATACCTGGCCCCTGTCCCATAACTCATACCTGGCCCCGTCCATAACTCATACCTGGCCCCTGTCCCAATACCTGGCCCCCTGTCCCATACTCTGGCCCCTGTCCCTGCTCATACCTGGCCCTGGCCCCTGTCCCATAACTCATACCTGGCCCCCTGTCCCTGCTCATATAACCCATACCTGGCCCCTGTCCCATACCTGCCCCCTGTCCCATAACTCATACCTGGCCCCTGTCCCATAACCATACCCCCTGTCCCATAACTCATACTGGCCCCCTGGCCCCTGTCCCTTAAACTCATACCTGGCCCCTGTCCCATAACCCAGACCTGGCCCCTGTCCCATAATATACCTGGCCCCCTGTGTCCCTGGACCTGGCCCCCCTATACCCTGGCCCCTGTCCCATAACTCATACCTGGCCCCTGTCATAACTCATACCTGGCCCCTAACTCAATCATATCTGGCCCCTGCCCCATAGCCCAGACCTGGCCCAATGTCCCTACTATTCCTCCCTGCTATCCTCCCTCCCCCTTCCTCCCTCCCTATCCCTCCCTGTAACCCCCCTCCCCCTCTACCCCCTCCCTCCCTGCTATCCTCCTCCCCTTCTCCTCCCCTGTAACCCCTCCCCTTCTACCCCCTGCTATCCTCCCTCCCCTTCTACCCTCCCCCCTCCCCAGCTGTAAGGGTTGACGGGGTGAGTGACAAACAATACTAAGGCGACCGAACTTTAAAATGAACCTCACAGAGCACAGCCTCTTGATATGATCGTGAACCCTACCTTACCTGCCTACCTGCTCTTCCCACCTGTCTACCTACCCATTTGCCTACCTACCTTACCTACCCTTCACACCTGGCTACCCTACTCATCTACCTATTCATCTTACCTGTATACCCTATTCATCCACCTACTCTACCTATACCCTATCCACCTGCTTACCCTTACCCTATCCTATCTACCCATCATTCTATCCTCCCAAAACTTACCCAAAAGATTTCGTCAAAAAAAAATAAATAAATAAAATACAAAATCCCAGACACTCTTCCCTAAACGCATATAATATGACCAGGCCTTGTGTGGTTGTGTGGTGGTTGTGTTTTGTTTTGTGGTGGTTGTGTGGTTGTTTTGTGGTGGTTGTGTGGTGGTGTGGTGGTTGTGTGGTTGTTTTGTGGTGGTGTGTGGTTGTGGGTGTGTGGTGTGTGTGGTGTGGTGGTTGTGTGGTGGTTGCGTGGTTGTTTTGGTCTTATCTCCGTTCCCCACCTTATACATACATTCATACATACATACCTGCACATATATACAAACATACATATACATACATAGTGTGTTAAAAGAGTCAGGGTCACAGGAGGCCGCTGGGACCCTGCTCACGGACATATACATATTCATACACTACTCAGTCCTCCACACTTTATATTCCCCTCGTGGATGAAAACACAAATTAACGAAGGAGAATTTATCATACATTAACATACATCATACATTTCATACATTGTTATATACACTTTCTTACATATACATTCATACATTCCCAGAAGATCCTTAACTGAATCCCACGACATAATAAAAGACCCACATGATGTTTAGCTTATAAATGGATGAATTATACCAAGACGCCCAGTGGTACTTGAGAGGCAACAGAGACTCAAGCTAGAACACTGAGACACTATATAGGAAAGATAAACAGATAAACAACTGAGAAAAAAAAAGAGAGAGAGATATATCCGATTGTGAGAAACATTTAAGAGTAATGATACGGAAATATTTGGTTTGGAAATAGAGTAATGGAACAAGTTAGTAAACACCGTTAACTTGTACTCTCTGGGGGGCTTCAAATATACTGTAAGTTGGACAGATATTATGAGTGATATGGGTTGGTTGTAAACAGGGCTGTCTAGTATGGTCCAAAAGGCCTGCTAGTGTTCTCTTCGCAGTTATGTTCTTATTTGGGGGGGACATTCTACTCATCAGTGAACACGGTGATGATGATGATGATGATGATGATGATGATGATGAAACACTCACATACACATCAAGCTTCATCATTAATGGCTTCTCAACTGCCTGGGAGAAGTGAAGCTCGTTTGGACAAGTACATAAGTAATAATTGACCGGTTGTGTTGAGTAAAAATTCATTAAAATATCATAACTCCTTCCCCTGGAAACAAAAGGACATCTATCAATATATCTCTTATCGGATGTAAACAAACAATTCAATCGTCACTTTGTTTAATAAAATCAGCTTATCCGTATCACCTGTATTTCCCTATAAACTCTATTGTTTACTTAAATCAGCTGATCCGTATCACTAATCTTTAACACCAAACTCTCCAGCTTCCCATAACATTATAATCTTTCCTTTGTTTACCTAAATCAGCTGATCAGTATAGCCCGCCTCCCCTAAAGGCATTCAGGTATCTCGACCAAGACCAATTTAACACCCAACTGAACACGTCAAGCCTGAAGTTATGTGGAGTCTTACCTGTAAATGCTGTATATTAGATCCATACAGGTATTAGTTGAACGGATCGGCCTGGAAGAGTACCATGAGGGGTGAGCCAGGTACCATGAGGGGTGAGTCAGGTTCCATGAGGGGTGAGCCAGGTACCATGAGGGGTGAGCCAGGTACCATGAGGGGTGAGCCAGGTACCATGAGGGGTGAGCCAGGTACCATGAGGGGTGAGCCAGGTACCATGAGGGGTGAGCCAGGTCCATGAGGGTTGAGCCAGGTACCGCCAGAGGGGGGGTGAGTCGGGTAACATGCGGGGTGAGCCAGGTACCATGAGGGGTGAGCCAGGTACCATGAGGGTAAGCCAGGTACCATGAGGGTGGGCCAGGTACCATGAGGGTGAGCCAGTACTCATGAGGGTGAGCCAGGTACCGAGGGTGGGGTGAGTCAGGTAACATGCGGGGTGAGCCAGAAGTACCATGAGGGGTGAGCCGGGTACCATGAGGGTAAGCAGGCACCATGAAGGTCGGGTTCCATGGTGAGCCAGGTACCATGAGGGTGAGCCAGGTACTGCCATGAGGGTAGCCAGGTACCATGAGGGTGAGCCAGGCCATGAGGTGAGCCAGGTACCATGATGGGGGTGAGTCAGGTAACATGCAGGTGAGCCAGGTACCATGAGGGTGAGCCAGGTCCCAGAGGGGTGAGCCAGGTACCATGAGGGTGAGCCAGGTACCAGAGGGTGGGGTGAGTCAGGTAACATGCGGGGTGAGCCGGGTACCATGGTGAGCCAGGTACCATGAGGGTAAGCCAGGTACCATGAGGTGGTGGAGTTCCATGAGGTGAGCCAGGTACCGGGGTGAGCCAGGTACCATGAGGTGAGCCAGGTACCATGAGGGTGAGCCAGGTACCATGAGGGTGAGCCAGGTACCATGAGGTGAGTCAGGTAACATGCGGGTGAGCCAGGTACCGGGGTGAGCCAGGTCCCATGGTGAGCCAGGTACCATGAGGTGAGCCAGGTATCATGAGGTGAGCCAGGTACCATGAGGGGTGAGCCAGGTACCATGAGGGGTGGGGTGAGTCAGGTAACATGCGGGGTGAGCCAGGTACCATGAGGGGTTGAGCCAGGTGCCATGAGGGGTAAGCCAGGTACCATGAGGGGTGAGCCAGGTACCATGGTGAGCCAGGTATCATGAGGGTGAGCCAGGTACCATGAGGTGGGGTGAGTCAGGTAACATGCGGGGTGAGCCAGGTACCATGAGGGGTGAGCCGGGGTACCATGAGGGTAAGCCAGGTACCATGAGGTGAGCCAGGTACCATGAGGTGAGCCAGGTATCATGAGGCGTGAGCCAGGAACCATGAGGGGTGAGCCAGGTACCACGAGGGGTGAGCCATGTAACATGAGGGGTGAGCCAGGTACCATGAGGGGTGAGCCAGGTCCTAGGTACATCATCCACTTACAAGCTGAGTCACATCAGGGGTGAGGTGAGGTCAGCCAGGTACAGTACCATAAGGTTCAATCCAGGTTAGTGAGGCACCAGCAAAGGGTGAGAACAGGTGTAGCGTCACCAGTGATGACCCGGGAGGGAGGAGAGAGCCGGACACAAGCAGAGGCACCACAGACACCATCTTCACGCATGACCTTCCATGCGTCCCCCACACCATCGCCTGCTCTAACTTTACCCGCCAGCTCCTGCAGCGTCAGGCGAGGAGACGCTCTCTGCTGCGGCAAGTTACTGACCTCGCTCCTCCTCCTGGCCTCTTCCAGCTAATCTGTCACTGCTTGAGCCCGTAATAGTCATGTGAGCAGAGCTGTCACCGCCTCCTCTATCTTTCCCATTATCTTGCTGCATGTGTCGGCAGCACGGTGAGACCTACAATGTCCTTACTTGGCCTTTATAGTCATGATGACCCCTCCAGACACCCTGATTATAGAGTCAAAATGTCAAAAGGTCACAAAACTGATAAAGGCACCAGGCCGTGAGCTGGTTGATCAGGTATATTGTCCAGATCTCTCGCCAACAGACTCACACTGCTGGTCCGGCCATGAAGGGTCTGGTACAGGAGCCTCCACCCCACCGTGTCGCTACGCCACTGTTTTTCTTGAGAACAGTTTAACACTTTGTCTTGGCTGTCGTTCCCTCGGTGGGTTATTATCGTTTACTACGCGTACAATATATAACACAGTCTTAATTATAATATATACTGAATACATAGTGAGGTCTTTTAGGAGCTTAGACTTAGTGAGTGTGTTATCAGTGTGGGTAGTGTGGGTGATGCAGTATAGACAGATGACTCACACAGCCCCAGCATGCTAACCTCCACTCCCCGCCACCCCACGTTAAGACGGGGCGGGAAGGTACGCAATCTCACTAGAGGGGTAAAACTAAGCTAACCCGGCGGACCAATCGACCACGCCACTAATGCAACCATTAATGCCATTAAGGGTGCATTAGTGGCCTTATCACATGGCGCACCAGCTGCTTTTCAGTCCTTATTATCTGGGATACATAGAGTTCGATCCCTTACGTCACCTATTTCAACTTGCTATCAGATTCTCATAGACTACACAAGGAAGTAGTTCGAACCCTCCTAAGGTGACCATTTTAATAAGGAATTAGACCTCACGAAACAGAATCTTCCCTGAAGGTAAACTTAGAGTACAACCCAGAAAAAGGTGTTCATTTGTGACACCTGTTATTGAGATAAGTGATGTACACAGTCACTGAAACTCGAGATAATTTTGACAGATCTAAATGAAATGGAGATATAGAGTACAGAAGAAGAAATAGCAGCAGTAGAAGTAGCAGCAGTACAGGCAGTAACAGGACACTTAGAAGAAGCAGTAACTTTATTATATAATTACACGTAAATACTGGCTGGAGTAATTAGTGAAAATTAATGACACTCAACAAACTGGTTATGTATATTCTGTTTCATCATACTCTTCACCCCTGTCTCCCCCACCCATCAGCCCTCTCTCCCCTCACCTTCACCCTCTTGTCTCCCCCACCTTCTCTTCTCCCCTCACCTCTCTCCCCTCTCAATCCCTCTCTCCCCCCTCACCCATCATCCCTCTCTCCCCCTCCTCTTACCCCTCTCCCCCTCACCATCATCCTTCTCTCACCCCACTTCCCTCCTTTCTACCCTTAACCCTTCACACCTTTCTCTCCCCTCACCTTCACCCTCTTGTCTCCCCCACCCTTTACTCTTCTCTCTCCCCTCACCCCTTCACCTCTATCTCTCCTCACCCCTTTCTGACCCTTCACTGACGTCTCCCTTAGGGACATGCCACTATCCACCTCCTTTCAGATATGGCACAGTCCACCTTCCCTAGGGGTCGTGGCACCTCCCCGTCTGCTCCCGACCCCTCTTTCCCGTACCTCCCTGGCCCCTCCTGCCGCACCTCACAACAAAACTTCCTCCACAAAGGATCTGCCAAAGCGCCGCGTCATGCCTGCGTCTACCTGGCAACCGACCCCTGCCCTGGCCCCTACCCCTCCCCTGGCCTCCTGTCCCCACCCCCCTGCCCTCACACATACAGTACAACCCCCCAACGCTACAATGCCCCCCCCATCTACACAACCCCTTGCTCACCGACACATACATACAACCTCCTACACATACACACGGCTGCCCTGCGACCCCTGATATAACTTCCATCCTATAGTTAATTCGTATGTTCACTTCATGTTATTCTCTTTGGTATTGAGAACTTTTGTCACGTGACCGACTCCCTAATTTAACTTTACCTAACTCTTATCATCTCTGTTTATTTATTTATTTTATATTTCCAACTTTTTGAATGCCACGTTCTCTCAATAAATCGTTTATTATTATTATTATTATTATTATTATTATTATTATTATTATTATTATTATTATTTTATTATTACTTTTTTATTATTTTATTATTTTTATTTGTATTATTATTTTTATTTACAGCTCCATGCCTCAGACAAAAACCCCTGCTCTCTCTCACACACGCACAACCTCTACCTCTCGCTCACTACCTCCCCCACCCTATTACCTCTCGCTCACTACCTCCCTCAGTCGTGTGTCAGCGGGCAGTAAGTTGTGGCATACCATTAACCTCCCATTAGGCCCGGCTGGTGTCAGATGGCCTCACTCACTCAACTCTTATCACCCAAATGACTGGTCGTGTTGTCAGCTCACCACACAACAACTCTCACGGGTCTTTTGCGGCATCGTGGGCTGGTTTATGTGACTTAGAACCGTGTACTTATGTCTCGTTTCCCGTGTTCGTTATCAGGAGTTTGTACGTAAATTTGTCCTTGTGTACCTTGACTTAACTCTCGTGTACGTAAATTTGTCCTTGTACTTTACTTTTGACTTTACTCTTGTGTACGTAAATTTGTCCTTGTGTGTACCTTGACTTTACTCTCGTGTACGTGAATTTGTCCTTGTATACTTAAGTTTTTCCTTCTTTTCTTGGTTTTATAACTGTGTTTAGTATTGAGGACAACTCCAACAACATTCCACAAACACCCCGTACCCACCACAAACATCCGTACCCACCACAAACACCCCGTACCCACCACAAACACCCCCGTACCCACCACAAACACCTCCTTACCCACCACAACACCCCATACCCACCACAAACACCCCGTACCCACCACAAACATCGTACCCACCACAAACATCCCATACCCACCACAAACACCCCATACCCACCACAAACACCCCATACCCACCACAAACACCACATACCCACCACAAACACCCATACCCACCACAAACACCCCATACCCACCACAAACACCCCATACCACCACAAACACCACCCCATACCCACCACAAACACCCCATACCCACCACAAACACCACCATACCACCACAAACACCACCATACCCACCACAAACATCCATACCCACCACAAACACCCATTTTCCATACCCACCACAAACACCCATTACCCACCACAAACACACCATACCCTCCAAACACCCCATACCCACCACAAACACCCCCATCCCACACAAACCACCCATACCCACCACAAACACCTCATACCCACCACAAACACCACCATACCCAACAAAACACCACCATACCCACCCAAACACCACCATACCCACCACAAACACCACCATACCCACCACAAACACCACCATACCCACCACAAACACCACCATACCCACCACAACACCACCATACTCACCACAAACACCACCATACCCACCACAAACACCACCATACCCACCACAAACACTACAATATGGTCTGCACCACAAACACCACCATAGCCCACCTGGCTGCTAAATACTCATACCTTTATACCTAATTTTACAAAATACTCACTATATTTCACTACAAATACTCACTTATACCTACCTACTAAATACCTTTCACTATACCCACTACAAATACCACTATACCTACCTCATTAAATACCTTTTCACTATACCTTATCACTATAAATACCTTACCTTCATACTCTACCTTACAAATACCAATTATATTTCACTACAAACACTACTATACCTAATTAAGCATAAATACTCAATTATACTACTCATAAACACTAATTATACCTTAATTACATTAAACACCAATTATGTTCTACCACAAAACACTCAATTATACTCTAATTACAAATAATTTCTACCATACTCCACTACAAACACCTCTCACCTCTCATGGCTCCACTACAAACACTCACCTTATACCTACTCACAAATACCTCAATTGTACCTAATTACAACACCCACTATACCTACTCATAAATACCAATTTATACCTACCTACAAAATACCTGCCACTATACTTCCACTACAAAATACTCAATTATAATACCTAATTACAAACACTCATTATACCTACTCATTAAATACCACTATTATACTCCACTACAAAATACCTCTATAAAATTCCACTACAAATACCCACCATACCCAATTACAAATAATTGCTAATTATATCTTAAATACAAACACTTACCTATACTCTCACCTACTAAAATAATTACAATTATAATTTTAATTCATTAAACACCAATTATACTCCAATTAGCTAAACACTTAATTATACTCACCTTACAAACACTAATTATACCTAATTACAACACCAATTATACCTAATTACAAACACTAATTATACCCACTACAAATACCCACTATACCCATAAAATACCCACTGTACCTACCCATAAATACCACTCATACCTTTACCATAAACACCACTATACCTAACCACAAAATACTACCTATGCTATACCTACTCATAAAATAATTAATTATACCTGCATCTACAAAGTCACCAATTATACTCTTACTCATAACACTAATTATACCCACTACAAAATACCCACTATACCTAATTATTAAATTCAATTATACTCACTATTGTAAACACCACTTTTTATACCTTACCCTCACAAATACCACTATACTCCAATTACAAAATAATTCAATTATACCTACCTACAACACTCAATTACATACTTCCACTACAAACACCCACCATACCCACTACAAACACCCCATACCCACCCACAACACCACCTATACCTTAAACACTCACCTATACCTACCTACAAATAATTTAATTATACCCACTACAACACCCACTATACCTACCTCACAAACACTCACCTATACCTACTCACAAACACTCCACTATACCCACTATTAAATAATTACAATTATACCTACAGCACATGCCTCACACCACCTCATCGTCACGCACCACCCAGACAACGTGGGATGGGCGACTTAGCTATGAAGGTGGGCCTTAAGGAACGACTGAACTCACGGCGACGCCACTCAGTTCCTCCCTTCCACCACTCACCACTCATTATTGTTCCTTACTCATTCATTCCTTCCCGTGAACCCACCTGCACAGACAATTAGCTCTACCTTACCTTAGCTGGTCCGACGACGCAATAATCCGACGATTTTGTCCGACTTTAACTTACCCAGGTATCTGACCAGGGGCTGCACTACTTCCTAACAGGGTCTTACCTACCTCTGCGCAGAGGCTTACCACTGCATCCAATCATGGTTATGTCTCCCCATCATATTCCTCGACCATGTTCTCACCATACCTCCCAATCATGCCTCACCATACTCCCCAATCATGCCTCACTATACCCCAATCATTTTCATGCCTCACTATACTCCCAATCATGGTCACGCCTCACTATACCTCAATCATGGCCATGCTGCCTCTCACTATACCTCTAATCATGGCTGGCTGCCTCACTATACTCTTAATCATGGCCACCTCACTATAATTTAATCATGGTCATGCCCCTCACCATAAATTTCAATCATGGCCACGCCTCACCATACTCCCACCGCGGCTATGCCTCACCATACCTCTAATCATGGTCACACCTCTCACCATACCTCTAATCATGGTCACGCCCTCACCATACCCCTGCACCGCTGCCTCACCATACCTCTAATCATGGTCATGCCTCACCATACCCCAATCATGGTCACGCCTCACCATACTCTAATCATGGCTACGTTCCCTCACCATACCTCTTAATCATGTATTCTTCACGCTCTGTCACTATACCCCCACCTGATGCCACACCCTGAGGCTCACACTGTCACTTCCCACCTCTTGCCCAGTAACGGATGACATTCCTTAAAGCCTTCTACCTCACCCCCTTCCTTGTCCCCACCTCTCACACTGCCCCCTTATTGTCCCACCTCACCTGCCCCCTCATTGTCCCACCTTCACACTGCCCCTCATTGTCCCCACCTCTACACTCGCCCCTCATTGTCCCCACCTCTACACTGTGTCTCATTGTCCCACCTCTACACTGCCCCTCATTGTCCCACCTTCACACTGCCCCCTCATTGTCTCACCTTCTACACTGCTCCCCTATTAAACCCCTAATTTTCACATATTACCCTTTACGAAAACCTTTAATTTCACCTTTGTCCTTTGCACTCTTCACACTGCCCTATTGTCCCTACACTGCTCCTCTATTGTCCTTGTAATTTCACACTGCTCCCTCTATTGTCCCCACTCTCACACTGCCCTTATTGTCCCCACTTCCTTACACTGCCTCTCTCATCCCTTTACTCTTCACACTGCTCTATTAGCATTACGTAATTGAACGAAGTATGA
>NW_024742238.1:936465-1022276 GCF_018991925.1 Homarus americanus
AAACACCACCATACCCACCACAAACGCACCATACTCACCCACAAACAGCCACCATACCCACCACAAACACCACCATACCCACCACAAACACCACCATACCACACCACCAACCCACCACCCACCACACCACCACCCACCCACCACAAACACCACCATACCCACCTGCCACCACCATACCCACCACAAACACCACCATACCCACCACAAACACCACCATACCCACCACAAACACCACCATACCCCCCTACACCTCATCGTCACACCACCCAGACAAACGTGATGTATTGGCTCAGTTTATGAGGCATGTTAAGAACAAGACTGACCACTACGTGACCCACTTCCCTCCCTCCACCACTACCACTCATTATTGTTCCTACTCATTCATTCTCTCCCCGTAGACCCTCCTGGGCTTTCTCAATTAGGGCTCTACCTTACCTTAATAAGTCCTACCTTACCTTAAATAAGGTCTACTTTACCTTAAAAGTCCTTACTTCGTGTAATACCTTAACTTTACCCATGGTAGGTATCTCAATCAGGTCATAATTACCTCTAACAGGGCCTACCTTACCTCAAGCAGAGCTTACCACCGTATCCAATCGATGGTTTTGCCCTCATCATATTCCCAATCATGCCCCTCACCATACCCCCAATCATGGCCCTCACCATACCCCCAATCTGTCCCCTCACCATACCCCCAATCATGGTCATGCCTCACTATACCCCCAATCATGGTCACGCCCATCACCATACCCCCAATCATGGTCACGCCCTCACCATACCCCAATCTTGGTCACGCCCTCACCATACCCCCCAATCATGGTCACGCCCTCACCATACCCCCAATCATGGTCATGCCCTCACCATACCCCCAATCATGGTCACGCCCTCACCATACCCCCAATCATGGCCATGCCCCACCCACCCCAATCATGGTCACGCCCTCACCACTCTCCCAATCATGGTCATGCCCCTCACCCATACCCCCAATCATGGTCGCCCCTCACCATACCCCAATCATGGTACGCCTCACCATACCCCCAATCATGGTCACGCCCCTCACCATACCCCCAATCATGGTCACCCTCACCATACCCCAATCATGGTCACGCGTCACCATACCCCCAATCTTATCCCTTTCACATTTTCTTTCACTAATCTTCCCCATATATTCTACACTGGGTCACTCCACCTCTTGGTGTCTAGTAACGAGTTTATCTTCCTTAAAGTCTTTCTCTCCTCCCCCCCCTTCACTTGTCCCCACCTCCCACACTGCCCCCTCATTGTCCCCACCTCTCACACTGCCCCCCCTCATTGTCCCCACCTCTCCTGCCCCCTCATTGTCCCCCTCTCACCTGCCCCCCTCATTGTCCCCACCTCTCCTCATTGTCCCCTCTCCCCCTCCCCTCATTCCCCACCTCTCCCTGCCCCCCTCATTGTCCCCACCTCTCCCCTCTCCCCCTCCCCCCTCATTGTCCCCCCTCTCTCCCCCTCATTGTCCCCCTCCCTGCCCCCTCATTGTCCCCACCTCACCCCCTCCCCCCCTCATTGCCCCACCTCTCCCTCCCCTCATTGTCCCCACCTCTCACCCCTCCCCCTCATTGCCACCTCTCACCTGCCCCCCCTCATTGTCCCCACCTCACCCCCTCCCCCTCATTGTCCCCCTCTCCCCACACTGCCCCCTCTTGTCCCCTCTCCACTTGCTCCCCCTCCACCTCTCACACTGCCCCTCCCCCTCATTGTCCCCACCTCTCCTGCCCCCCCCCTCATTGTCCCCCACACTGCCCCCCCCATTGTCCCCACCTCACACTGCCCCCCCCTCATTGTCCTCTCCTTCCCCTCCCTCCCCCTCCATTGTCCCCCACCTCTCACCCCCTCCCCCCACTGCCCCCCCTCATTGTCCCCTCTCCCCCTCCCCTCCTTTGTCCCCCCCTCCTCATTGCCCCCTCATTGTCCCCACCTCCTGCCCCCTCATTGTCCCCACCTCTCACACTGCCCCCCTCATTGTCCCCACCTCCCACCCCTCCCCCCCTCATTGTCCCCCCCCCCTCATGTCCCCTCCCCCCCTTTCCCCTCATTTCACCTCTCCCTCCCCCTCATTGTCCCCACCTCTCCCTGCCCCCCTCATTGTCCCCACCTCTCCCCCCCTCTTGTCCCTCCTCCTCCCCCTCATTGTCCCCCTCTCCCTGCCCCCCCTCATTGTCCCCACCTCACCTCCCCTCATTGTCCCCCACCTCTCCTGCCCCTCCCCCAGTGTCTTACATCACACTTTAGTCTTCTATTTATTTTGACATTTTTTTGTGAGTTTTTATTATCATTGTTATTATAGTTATTATTATTATTATTATTATTATTATTATTATTATTATTATTATTATTATTTATTTGTTATTACTTTATTATTATTATTATTGTTATTATTATTATTATTATTACTAATTATTATTATTATTATTATTATTATTATTATTATTATTATTATATTATTACTTTTATTATTTATTATTATTATTAATTATTATTATTATTATTATTATTTATTTATTATTATTATTTATTATTATTAT
Source organism: Homarus americanus (assembly GCF_018991925.1). NCBI lineage: Eukaryota > Metazoa > Arthropoda > Malacostraca > Decapoda > Nephropidae > Homarus > Homarus americanus. The sequence continues at coordinate 939,030 of NW_024742238.1, forward strand.
TATTATTATTATTATTATTATTATTATTATTTGTATATTATTATTATTATTATTATTATTATTATTATTATTATTATTATTTATTATTATTATTATTGTTATTATTATTATTATTATTATTATTATTATTATTGTTATTTTATTATTATTATTATTATTATTATTATTATTATTATATTTGTCTTATGATTTGAAAACAAATTGTCAGTTGCATACATTTGAAACCTGTTTCTGCATTAAGTAAGTCTGATTTCCAAATATAGCACCGGTTTTTCTACAGGTCTGGTTTTGTTGCGGTGAGTTACCTACCATTTTACTACTATATATAGTTGAACTACCATATACTACTTAAAATCTAAACCAACACAGAAATTCAAGTATTTTAGTACTTTTATTTACCTTAAGCATATTTGGATTCATCAGTGGCTTTTGTGACTTATTCAGGTTGCAAACTTGCGTTTAATGGGCTGTCTTGAATATCGCCTCTCAGTGCAGTCTCTTTGACATACACTTATGTACATGTATCTTGATGTCCCCTTGACAATACCTGTCTTCCCTTGGCTTTGATATCCTGGTAGCGTTCACCTTGCTCATTCTCATCCCCCATTTGCGCAGTTCAGGATTTATTTCTAGAAATGCATCTTAATGCTCATTTGCAACTAACACATGGAACTTTCACCAAAATTCAACTGGCACTTATGCTCTGATTTCCTGTTTTCCTGTGCAAATATCCCCATGCATTTCTCTCAACATCAGTCATGGATTGAGTGAAGGCTTGGTCTTTAATCAGCGTCCTAATTTGAGGGCCGTCGAAAATACCTGCTTTGAGTTTTTCTAGCGTTAAACCAGGGAACACTTCACACAGATACTTAAAACAGTCACTGTCAGTATCGAGCGCCTTGACAAACTGTTTCATAAGGCCCAGCTTGATGTGAAGGGGCGGGAAAACATTTTTTTCACGTTCCACTAGGGGTTCATAAATGATGTTCTTTTCCCCAACATTGAGACTTTCCCTAACTGGCCATTCCTTCTGAATCCAGTGTCTGTCTTTAGCTCTGCTGTCCCAGAGGCAGATAAAGCAAGGAAATTTTGTATACCCACCTTGCTGTCCTAGCAAAAAATTTACCATTTTTAGATCAACACAGATGATCCATTTGTGTTCTTCATATTTGAGTAGCTCCAAAACCGTTTTGATGTGTTCATATTTTTCTTTCAGGTGTACTGAGTGTCCTATGGGTATTGCGCCAAAGATGTTGCCTATATGTAATAAAACACACTTCAGACTCCGCTTAGAGCTATCTATAAAGAGGCGCCACTCTTTCGGATCATAACCTGGAGCTCCCATCGCGGTGACTAATCCAGAAATATCACAACAGTAGACGAAGTCAAATTTAGAATCAAAGAACTGTAAGAGGTTCTTTTCTCTGTTGCGAAAGAATGTTACCTTTGTGTCTATTTTCAGCAAGTTTTTATCTTTTAACCGTGAAGCCAACAATTCTGACAGCTTTTTAGACAGACCCAGATCTCGAACTAAGTCATTGAGTTCTGTTTGGCTAAATGTTTGCGGTTCTGTTGATATGCCTGCAAAATCTGAGTCACTATTTCTGTTAGTTGACTCCTCTGTGACCTCAGTGTCATATTCACTGTCAGATTCAACGGAAGCAAGTTGAGTGAAGATAGGCTTTGGAACATCATCTGAATGGGGCACAGGCCTGATTGCTGAATCTAGACTAGGGTATGTGATAAGATAACTAGACCTGATCTGCACAAACGAATGCCATTTTCAGAATCTGTGACCTCAAATCTACCAGAATCAAGTGTCAGAACTCATGCAACCGAAAGTGTGTTCCCCAGTGTTATTGTTGGTGTTACAGGAGATGGTCGTGATATATAAAGTCTTCTTCTATGGGTCCAAGTTTGTTATATCTTATGGAATGTTTGTTTACGGGATGATGGTGGCGGTCTGAGAACAAACAGATATAAACAGAGAGTTTATGTATGTCAACGTTTTACTACGCTGGTTTATATCTCAATTCACACACACACACACACACACACACACACACACACACACACTCCAGCTCTCCATCAAGTTCTCCCTGACCCATGATTCCCCCTCTCCTTGCCTCACATCAACACCAACCAAGGCCCTCCCCCTCACCCCACTCCGTACCTCTCTCTCCCCTTCACCCCACTCTGTAACTTTCCCTCCCTTCACCCCACTCTGTAACTCTCCCTGGTAGGGCGAAGGGGGTGGTATGAGGGCCCATGAGGAGAGGAAGTTAGGTGTGAGGGGCAGGGAGGAGGAGGAGGAGGGGGGGAAGCATCTCACCTAATGACCTTTACCTGTAATACTCCAGTCAAAACACTTGTGCCTTGAGGGGGTGTTGATTCAGGTACCCCCAACGAACCCCCCTCTAGTACCGCCACCCACCCTCTCTGCCCCCCCGCCACCCCCACCAACACCCGCCATCCTTAACTTGCTGATCCAGGTTCCTTTCCTCTTCTGCCCCCACCACCTACCCACACCCACGTAATCACCACCCACCTGCGCCAATTACCATCCACCCACAAGCACCAAGAGAGAGAGAGACCCCGGGCAGTGAAAGCTCAAGTGTTAACAAGAAAAAAAAACAATGCAATTTAAAGTTTGTTGTGTCATGGTTATGGTAATGAGTGGTGGTGGTGTGGTGTGGTACCAGTGGTAGTAGTGGTGGTAGTGGTGGTGATGGTGGTGATGGTGTTAGTAGTGAGTAGTGATAGTGGTAGTGAGTGGTGATGGTGATATCAAACACAGAGAAAAGTGTACTAGCAGAGATCGAACCAAAGAACCTCCCTTCCCCACCCTTTTCGACCCCCCAAAGCAAGACCAGACTAAAGACCAAAACCAAACAAAGAAGTAAAAAATAGACCTCTTCCAAAACAGACCAAAAGATTCGAACCAGAACCAGGGACCAAGAGGAAATATAAAAAAGTAAAAAAAAACATAAAAAAAGACCTTAGAGGACAAACATCCTCCCTCCCCTAACCCTAACCCCACCAACCCCACACCACCTAACCCCCACCAACCCCACCACCTAACCCCCACCACCCTAACCCCCACCAACCCCACACCACCTAACCCCACCAACCCCCAAACCACCTAACCCCCACACCACCTAACCCCCATACCACCTAACCCCCATAACCCCACACCACCTAACCCCACACACCACCTAAGGACACCTACCCCCACCAACCCCACCACTAAACAACTCCCCCCGCCACCTCAAGGACCACCTGCCCTCACTCCTAATCACATTATCATATCATTCCCAGGCGTGAACCACCCACTCAAAATGCAAATCACCTGAAACACCAATCACCTTGAATTACTGTGCAATTACCGTTTTTTTCTATAAATTATTAGCTATGCATTTACTTGTTGTATAATTTATTACTGAACAACGATGTATTAATCACGACCCTATAATTGTCTTCTATATTCCATAAACTAATTCCTACTGTATTATTTACTGTATTTCATTAATCATCCACTACTGTATTACTGTATTATTTTTTGTACTTCATAAATTACCCACTACGAACTTTTCTCTCCATATAATCCGTTAGATTTTTTTTTACATGGATTAGCTCACCCGGGCACAGGTCACTGACCCACACCAGGGCCTGGGGGGCCAAATGTAGTAGTAGTAGTAGTAGTAGTAGTAGTAGTAATAATAATAATAATAATAATAATAATAATAATAATAATAATAATAATAGCAATAATTACAAAAATGAAAAAAAGATAAAAAATGAGAAACAATATATGTATGTTGTGTTGTCAATAGTAAGAGAAACAATTGAGACCCTGCAATTGTGTGTAAATGAGGCAGAAAGTCAGATCAGCAACCTGGGACTTGGTCACAATTTTCGTGATGCCATATGGCAGCAGCAGGGTCTACCATTATGCTTCCAATATCTTGAGGTTTCACATCTTACGGACCCTCGATATAACGGACTTTCCTCCCCATACATGATAATACAGCAATAAATATTGAAAATACAAGAAAATACAGACATACATAGGTAAACACAAGATAATACAGCAATTAATACTAAAGATACATGAAAATACAGCATTAAATAGGAGAAATACACCAAAATACAACACAAATAGGGAGATACATGTGAGATATATAAGAATTCTATACCAAAATATATAGACCCAATAGGGAATGAAGGGATATAGTCTAAGGTATTTATAGCTAATTGTATATACGGTCCATGAGTGTGAGTGTGTGTGTGTGTGTGTGTGTGTGTGTGTGTGTGTGTGTGTGTGTGTGTGTGTGTGTGTGTGCCTGTTAAATATTGGTGGTAATTGGCCCACTCCCTGAGCATCCCCCCGCCCCCCCTAACCTGACCAGACCTACCCCATGCCCAGAGCCCTTAACCTGACCAGACCTACCCCATGTCCCAGAGCCCTTAACCTGACCAGACCTACCCCATGTCCCTGAGCCATTGACCTGACCAGACCTACCCCATGTCCCAGAGCCCATAACCTGACCAGACCTACCCCATGTCCCACAGCCCATAACCTGACCAGACCTACCCCATGTCCCTGAGCCATTGACCTGACCAGACACATCCCGTCGACTCCTCAGCACCAAACATAATATAACACAGTGTAACACCTTTATACTGTGAGATAAATATTAATTAACGTCAGGTATATAAACTGCATGACGTGTACCTTGAGGTTACGAGGTGTAGGAACCTTTTATATATATATACTTTGACGTTACTTATATATTTTGAAGGTAGTGGGTTCACCTTTAAGAATCTCCACCTTAGTTTATTTCACTTGAAGGTTAATCACCCTCACCCTAACGCTAACCTAACCTAACCTAACCACGTAATGTTGGGTAGAATACATATTTTAAATACCTAAAAACATCATCATCACCACCATCATCATCATCATCACCACCATCACCACCACCACCATCATTATCACTATTATCATCATCACCACCACCACCAATATCATCACCACCACCACCACCACCACCATCACCACCACCATCATCACCATCACCATCACTAGGGTCAGTCAAGGGTCGGCCCTCACTACTCTACTGGGATTATCCCCAACGCTTCTCACGACCCTCCTTCTCTACCTCTCTTCATCTAATTCTCTCCTCTACTTTATTCTTCTACCTCTATAATCCTCTTCTCTTCCTCTCTCCTCTACCTTACTCCTCTTATCTCTCCTCTACCTTACTCCTCTACTTTGTTCCTCTGCCTCTAATCCTCTTCTCTTCCTCTCTCCTCTACCTTACTCCCTCTTATCTCTCTCCTCTACCTTACTCCTCTTCCTCTCTCTACGGTTCATTTTACTGATCTACTTTATGCACTAACAACATTACATTCCTCCTTCTCATTTTCCTCCATTTTTCTTCTTCCTCTTCTCCACTTCTCTTCATTATTATATCTTATCACTCTATCTTGTCGTCTACCCCTCCATATCCTAACTGCACAGTGCACCATCTACACACCACATCACCACACCACCACCACACCCTCCTTCCCTCAGTGTATCACCACTCCCCTCTACCTCCTTTACCCCGTGATGGCTCCTAACCTTCCAGGTGTACAGCACCTCAGATCTACCTGGGATGCGCCCCACAATAGAGTGACTCTGGTCAGGGCGGCGGCAGCTGGAACAACACAACCTGCAGACACTTATGGGTTCACAGTCACGTGTCTCTCCTGGTCAGTCTCAGGTAACTAGTAACTGGTCATTCTCAGGTAACTAGTAACTGGTCAGTCTCAGGTAACTAGCAACTGGTCAGTCTCAGGTAACAAGAAAGTAACTGGTCATTCTCAGGTAACTAGTAACTGGTCATTCTACTCAGGTAACAAGTAACTGGTCAGCTCAGGTAAGTCATCCCTCCAGTGTTACTTTATAATACGTGGACGAGTGTCGAGATTTAGTGGTGTCCTGTCGGTTCGTTAAATCACCTTCATTGTTTCGCCAGACGATCGTTCGCCGTTCCTTTGACTACCATGCAGGTCTCTGGTTATGGTACGAGTATAAATGATGTTTTGCGAGACGTTGTTTGCTCATACCGGAGGTGAGTGAGACCGTCCACGACACTGGAGACTCACCAAAGCGTGTCACCCCACCGAGAGCCTCTAAACACCTACATGTGATTAATGACAGAGATTATTCACCTGTAGTCACTCACCATCACCACCTGGCCTCACCACTTGCACCCTGCCCCTCCACCACCACCACCACCTGTAGCCCCCACCACTTCAGTACCTGTAGCCCCACCACCACCACACCACCACCTGCCCAGCCCTCCACCACCACCACCTGGCCTCTCACCTGTAGCCCCCTCACCACTTCCACCTCACCAGCCCCTCACCACCACCACCAGGGCCCTCACCACCACCACCTGTGGCCCCTCCCCACCCACCACCACCTGTGGCCCCCACCACCACCTGCCCCTCTACCACCACCTGGCCCCTCACCACCACCACCACCTGTAGCCCCTCACCCACCACCACCTGTAGCCCTCACCACCACCACCTGTAGCCCCTCACCACCACCACCACCTGTAGCCCCTCCCACCACCACCACCTGTAGCCCTCACCACCACCACCTGTAGCCACTCACCACACCACCAGTAGCCCCTCACCACCACCACCACCTGTAGCCCCTCACCACCACCACCTGTAGCCCCTCACCCCCACCACCTGTAGCCCCTCACCACCACCTAGCCCCTCACCACCACCACCTGTGGTCCACCTCACCACCACCACCTGTCACCACTTGCCACCTTCCCACCACCACACACCACCACCACCTATACCCCTCACCACCACCACCTGTAGCCCTACCACCACCACCTATAGCCCCCCCCACTCCGTTCTTCTTTTAAGATGACCTCTGTAAGCCCCTATTTATCACTCCCCCTTAACCCACGCAAGCTTGGTCCCTCTCACTGCCTACCTCCTCTCGCTCCATTCCTCCTCTCACTACCTCCCTCCTCCACTGTCTTCCTCCTCTCCCTCGTCCCTACGTCCCCATACCTCCTTCACCAGCCTCCTGTACACGTCCGTCAGCCACATTACCTCTGCCCTTGTCTAGACTGTGTAGGTATGTTGCCCTTACACCTGTCTGTACCTGCCCACGACCACCTCACCACCACATCTCCTCCCTTCCTCCTTCCCTACTCTCTGTCTTCCCTCCCTGTTTCTCGCCCTTTTTTCCCTTCCTTGCCCTCATTCCCTTTCTTTTTTCTGTCATTTCTACGTATTCCCCTTTTCCTATTTCTTCCTTCTCTCCCTTATTCCCCCTGTCCCACCCAAGTTCTCCCTTTCCATATCCCAGGTATTTTTCAGTTGCTTCATTTCCCTGCTTTCTTACTACCTCATCGCCCCTCGCCTTCTATTCCTTTTTCTCCAGCCACCTCCCCTCGTCTAAGGCTGCGGCGGCTGAGTGGATTTACAGCTTGTCTCCTATACTTAGGGTCGCTGGATCGCACTCAGGGTACCCCCAGTCCACCAAGCTGTGAATGGATACCTAACATTACAGTTCGGGAAGTAAAGGCGGTCTAGTGCAGTGCCAGCCACACCAGCTCTGTGTGTTAACGAAGGCGTCCCTAACGAGTCATCAGGCGTGTGGGACCTACTTGCACTGTGTTCTTTCTTCTCCTTCAGGTGATAAGATATTTCCTCCTCCTGGGCAGATACACTGTATCCAGGGGTTGACGTCTTACATAAGGAGTTAATGGTGAGGAAGCTGGTGTTTACCTCAACTCATATGAGGGATGGTCCACCACACAGCTGGTTGTTGTGGTTACCAGGTCGTCAGCAGTGTCTTGTATAGCTGGCTGTTGTCACGACAAACATGTTCACTGTCATAATTCTAAAGTTATAGGATGAAGCCAGATGTAAAATAACCAAAAGTATCCAAGCTTTGCTGACCTTCAACCTTATGTATACGGTGAAGGAGACTCAAGCACAGAGACGCAGAGGTCCAGATCGAGAGGAATTTTCTTACTCTGACGTCACCGACTGTGTCCGGTGGTCCCTAATGACTGCTGGCGATAACCTCTCGCCCTGCCACGCCGCTAACAACGTGAAGTCAGAAAGTTGCCCCCCCCCCCCACACGAGAGTTGTGAACACTGGCTACACGATGCCTCTGTCAGCCTCCTTCACCCCTCCACTTCATCCCTTTGCCCCTCCCCCTCCCCGCCCCTAACGAGCTCTCCCCCAGCTAGTGGACATCAAGTAGTGTGCCTGACCGCTCACCTACACGCACGCACCCACGCAGACATGCACGCAACCTTACCATCATGCACACTTGTTGACTCCCTGGTTGACAGCTTGGTCCCTCCCACGGTGAACCCTGCCGTCACACCACGATAACAATCCCGAGTACCATTACTTGAGAGTACGAAATGTTTATCCCTCGAGTACAACGAGTTAACCACCTGACTAAATCTTCATCCCTCGAATACGACAACGACAAATCTTAACTACAACCCGAAATCTTCACCCTCGAGAACAAGCACCTTAACCCTCGAGTATAACAACCCATCAACTACTATAACATCGAGAACGACAATTTAATCCTCAGAGTACGACAACACATCCCCTCCAGTACGACACTTTATACATTCATGAACGACAATATAAAATGGCTTTATCATCCCAGTACGACTATTTAACCTCTCGAGTGCGACAGCTGACACCTACGGTACAAGAATTTAACCTCAAGGTACGACACTTTATACCTAGCGACAGACACACGTACGATACACTACTAGAAGAGGGTACAGGAGGCTACGAGGGCAGTGCGCGGGGAGACACAGAGGAGGAGGGAGGCTCGAGCCGGGGCTGTCACGGGAGGATTTGAACGAAGATGAAGTAGTGATCAGGGAGGAGTGGTGAGGGGGGAAGAGTGGTGAGGGGAGGATAAAGAGGTGTGACGATGATAAAGAAGAGATGTGAGGAGGATAAAGAGGAAGAGGTGTGAGGAGGATAGAGAGGAAGAGGTGTGAGGGGAATTAACAGTTGCTCACACTGGGGTATAATAACGAGGTTGTAGATCAAGCTGACGCCATTCTTAATAGGTCTCACCCTAACCTAACTTAACTATTAAGCAAGACTGGGGACCATTAGGACTGGGGACCATTAAGACTGGGGACCATTAAGACTGGGGACCATTAAGACTGGGGACCATAAGACTGGGGACCATTAGGACAGGGAATCAACTGACCAATCAGTTAACAGCAGAGGTCCAACTACCTTATGAACCTGGACATTCAGAAGTAGACTTTATTGTTGTTGTGCTAGATTTAGGTGTTACCAGTGATATCTCTCAGGCGTGTATCACCCTACTGCCAGTACTGTAGTGAAGTATATCTCAAGTCATGTATGCACCCAGCTGACCACACCTCATGGATGAACTGACTCGGCAATATAGAGTGTCCTAGAAAAGTGTCCCTCCCTCCCTCCCTCCCTAAGACACTGTGAGTTGGAGGGAGGCAGGGAGAGAGGGAGGAGGAAGTGAGGGAGGGAGGAAGGGAGGGAGGGAGAGACACCCTATACAATAAGTACTGAACTTTTTGGAAGGTCGAAAGTTCATTAACATGGTCAAGCAAAGTTAAAAAATCAATTATTTTTTTGGGCGATAATTTAAGATTGAATCATGGTAGAAGGACGAGACAGGTTGTGTTACATCACCTCAACAAAAGTGTAATCAAAGGTTTGTTTTTCTATAACGTCACGTTCCTCTACATATACCACAAATTAAATCATCTATTATAATTACCAGTGAATACCCTTGACAGCTCAGAGATAAAGGTGACAATAAAAAAAAAAAAAGTAGAATATTATTTATTTCATTATATCTCGGACACTAGTACATAATATAGACTCCTCAACACTGGTATAGAGACTCTTGTAAGGCTCCGTCGGTTCATGAACAGTGAAATGAAGGTTTAATCATGAGGGTGTACTTGTAGTTGTTGTTGTTGGTGGTGTTGTTGTTGTTGTTGTTGTTTTTGTTGTAGTTGTTGTAGTTGTTGTTGTTGTTGTTGTTGTTGTTGTTGTTGTTGTATGTGTTGTTGAATGTGTTGTTGTTGTTGTTGTTGCTGTTTTCAGTGTTTTAACTGCCACACAACGTTTATATATTATAGCTGACAACACACAACGTTTATATATTATAGCTGACAACACACAACGTTTATATATTATAGCTGACAACACACAACGTTTATATATTATAGCTGACAACACACAACGTTTATATATTATAGACAACACACAACGTTTATATATTATAGCAACACACAACGACAACACACAACGTTTATATATTATAGCTGACAACACACAACGTTTACATATTATAGCGACAACACACAACGTTTATATATTATAGCTGACAACACACAACGTTTATATATTATAGCTGACAACACACAACGTTTACATATTATAGCTGACAACACACAACGTTTATATATTATAGCTGACAACACACAACGTTTATATATTATAGCTGACAACACACAACGTTTACATATTATAGCTGACAACACACAACGTTTACATATTATAGCTGACAACACACAACGTTTATATATTATAGCTGACAACACACAACGTTTATATATTATAGCTGACAACACACAACGTTTATATATTATAGCTGACAACACACAACGTTTATATATTATAGCTGACAACACACAACGTTTACATATTATAGCTGACAACACACAACGTTTATATATTATAGCTGACAACACACAACGTTTATATATTATATAACACACAACGTTTACATTATAGCTGACAACACACAACAACACACAACGTTTACATATTATAGCTGACAACACACAACGTTTATATATTATAGCTGACAACACACAACGTTTATATATTATAGCTGACAACACACAACGTTTATATATTATAGCTGACAACACACAACGTTTACATATTATAGCTGACAACACACAACGTTTACATATTATAGCTGACAACACACAACGTTTATATATTATAGCTGACAACACAGAACGTTTATATATTATAGCTGACAACACACAACGTTTATATATTATAGCTGACAACACACAACGTTTACATATTATAGCTGACAACACACAACGTTTACATATTATAGCTGACAACACACAACGTTTATATATTATAGCTGACAACACAGAACGTTTACATAGTATAGCTGACAACACACAACGTTTATAGCTGTTTTAATGTCTGCTAGAAAGTTCATTAAGAATCGGTTAATATTTTTGTAGTTAATTAAGTTTCAGGTGCTTGAGTACAATGACTTAACCCTTGAGTACGAGGACTTACCCTTGAGTATGATGGCCTAAACCTTGAGTGTGATGACCTGAACCTTGAGTACGATCTCCTAAACCTTGAGTACTATGATTAAACCCCTTGAGAACGAGGACAACATCTTGAGTACGATGGCCTAATCCCTCGAGTACGATGACATAACCTTTGAAAGAACAGTGTCGTTGTATTCCAAAGGTTAAACACCGTTCTTCAGTCATCGTTTCTCAGACAAATAATTTTTACAGATTATAGTTGGCAACGTGGAGGAGGGAGGAGGGAGTGGGGGAGAGGGGGGAGAGGAAGGGAAAGGTGAAGGGTGAGGAAGTGAGGGAGGTGAAGGGGGAGGCAGTGATGAAGAGAGTGAAGGAAGTGAAGGAGAATGGGAAGGAATGAGGAAAGGATGGGATGGGGAGGGAATGAGTGTGGGAAGGAGTGAGAGGGGAAGGTGAAGGGAGTGAGTAAGAAAGGAAAATGGGAAAGGAGTGAGAAAATTGAAAAGGAAGGAAGTGAGTGAGAGGAAGAGCAAGGTAATGGGAGTGAGGGAGGAAGGTGAGGGAAGGGGGGAAAGGTGGGGGGGGAAAGAGGGGGGGGGTAATGAACAGAGAGAGAAAACCACAGAACTATTTATGTGAAGCGCCTGAAGAAGAAAGCAGGTCAAGAAATAATGATTGCAGGTAGAGGAAGGCGTACACACACACACACACACAGACACACACACACACACACACACACACACACACACACACACACACACACACACACACACACACACACACACACACACACACACACACACACACACCTACTACTCCACGTGATGCCCTCATAACGCCATCTGTGAGGGAGTTACTGCACTACTTGTCTGCTGTTCAACACCTCAGCTCACATGATCTACGTGACCTCCGCTGTAAACATTAATCTGTATGTTCACTGTATGTTCCTTTACCTTTCTCTAATGAAGGCTTTTGTTAAACCACCAATGTATGTAATAAGTCATTTATGTCCAATGTATATTTTCAGCATTCGGGCTGCAGAACTTTTCAATAAACCGTTAATTATTATTATTATTATTATTATTATTATTATTATTATTATTATTATTATTATTATTATTATTTATCACACACACACAGATCATCAACCTCATTTGTATCACACTGCATTACCGGGTGGAAGAGGAGAGGTGAGAAAAGAGGGAGGAGGAGGGAGGGAGGGAGGGAGGGAGGAGGGATTAAGGAGGTGATGAGGGGTGAGGAGAGAGAGAGAGAGAGGCACAAGCACCAAGCACTCGTGCAGGAAACAATAAAATGCCCCGCGTCCGCCAAAGAAAGCAAAACTGGCGCATGATGTGCTCGAGTGCCTAGTGGGGGGAGATACAGGAGGGTGAAGTGGCAGGGTGGCGGGAGAAGTGGTAAAGTGGCAGGGAGAAGTGGTAGAAAGAAGTGGCAGAATGGCGAAGGGAAGTGATAAAGTGGCAAGAGAGTGGCGCCAGGGTGGTGTGGTAGGGTGGTGGTGGGAGGAAGTGGCCGAGTGGCCTTGGCAGACCGGCAGGGGTAGTGTGGTAGGGTGGTAAGAGAGTAGCAGGGTGGTAGACCTGGCAGGAGGTAGTGTTAGGGTGGTAGAGGAAGTGGCAGAGTGGTAGACCGGCAGGGAGGTGATCAGGCAGGTGGTAGGAGGGAGGTGGCCAGTGGCAGACCGGCAGGGGTAGTGGTAGGGTGGTAAGAGGAAGTGGCAGGGGTGGTAGACCGGCAGGGAGGTAGTGGTAGAGATTGGTAAGAGGAAGTGGCAGAGTGGCAGACCAGCAGGAGGTAGTGTGGGGTGGTAGGGAGGGAGTGGCCAGTGGTGGTCGGCAGGGGAGTGTGTGTTAGGGTGGTAAGAGGAAGTGGCAGGGTGGTGGAGACGGCAGGGGGTAGGTGGTAAGGGAAGTAGAGGAAGTGGCAGGGGTGGTAGACCGGCAGGGGGTAGTGTAGGGGTGGGTAGAGGGTGGCAGAGTGGTAGACCGGCAGGAGGTAGTGGTAGGGTGGTAGGAGGAAGTGGCCAGCAGACCGGTGGGGTAGTGGTAGGGTGGTAAGAGGAAGTGGCAGGGTGGTAGACCGGCAGGAGGTAGTGGTAGGGTGGTAAGAGGAAGTGGCAGAGTGGCAGACCGGCAGGAGGTAGTGGTAGGGTGGTAGGAGGAAGTGGCTGGAGTGGTAGACCGGCAGGGGGTGGTAGTGGTAGGGCGGGAGGTGGTAGGAGGAAGTGGCAGGTGGTAGGTGGGAGGAGTGGCCAGGCAAGAGGTAGTGGTAGGGGTGGTAAGAGGAAATGGTAGGCAGAGTGTAAGGGTGGTAGAGGAAATGGCAGAGTGGCAGACCGGCAGGAGGTAGCGCCAGAATCAAGAGGGGAAACAGCTAAGTGGCAGACGCAATGGAATGTGGTAAGAAAGAGGCAGACGTGAGGGAAAATGCAGAGGAGCGAAAATGGAAATAGGAACAGCAGGGAAGCAGAGACAGGGGGGGGGAGTTGCTGGGGTAAAAGGGGCAGTGGCTGGGGTATGGGGAAGTGGCTGGGGCAGAAGGGGAAGCAGAGGGACTGGGAAAAAGTGTCTGGGGAAAAGGGAAGTGGCAGGGGGAGGGGGGAAGTGGCTGGGGAAGGGGGGAAGTAGCTGGGGAAGGGGGTAGTGTCTGGATAAAGGGGGGTGTGGTGCAGGGGAGTCCAGTCTGGTAGTGGTAATAACATGAGTGTGTGATATCTTGTCAGGCGACTCACTGTAATAACTCCTCCAACCAGTCAGTTAACTAGAATGACTGGCTAATCCACCAATCATTTAATTGGAAAGTCTAGCTCATCTACCTGTCAGTTAACTGTGATGAGTGGCTAGTCTACCTATCAGTTAACTGAGATTAATGGCTAATTCACCAGTCAATCGCGATGACTGGCTAATCCACTAATCAGGTAATTGGAACGACTGTTTAATCCGCCACTCAGTTGACTGTGATTAATGGCTAATCCACCAAACAAAATAGGTTATCTTCACCAAACCGAACCTTTAATAATAATAATAAAGAAAAAGAACCTGGTTGGTGGAGTTTCAGCGTTAAATAATTTGGTTATTTCCACTGGGGATAAATCGGTCCAGGGATAAGGCAAATTTAAGCTTCTCTTAGGGAGCCGGATGTGGCGTGGTCAACCATGGATGGATAATGTTAACTCAGATCTAGAGTTAGTCAGAGTGCAAGTCATCTGAGGAAACCAAACCAGTCACAGTACCTTTTGTTAACGGACCCACAGTATCTTTTATTAACGGACCCACAGTACCTTTTGTTAACGGACCCACAGTACCTTTTATTAACGGACCCACAGTACCTTTTGTTAACGGACCCACAGTATCTTTTGTTAACGGACCCACAGTATCTTTTGTTAACGGACCCACAGTATCTTTTGTTAACGGACCCACAATACCTTTTATTAACGGACCCACAGTACCTTTTATTAACGGACCCACATCCAAAGGTTTTAATTTTTTATACTGAAATTTCTTTTAGGAGATTAAGCGTTTTACTACCGAGCCGTAACTAAAAAGGCAAAAGTGTTTAAGAAACTGGTTTGGAATCCTGTGTGAGGAGGTACTCTGGAGGTCGCACTTGACTGATCCCGGCCATTACCACTTGAGGTTTCACCACTACCAACATGAACTCAAGTGTCTGTTCATTCATAAAGAAATTCATGAAATCGTTGGTGGGAACATTCCTGATAAGACCAACAACTACTTTACGTCTCAAGTAATGATGGTAGGCCCCACTCCTAACAGGGCCAACCTACCCAAGTATCAGTTGAGGCCTCATTATGACTGCGGTCCCATCTCACGAGTCATTACAGTGCTGAACATGTTTGCGTCTCTGAGTGAATCACTTAAGGTGGAAGGCTTCGTGAGATAAATCAGTGGCAGTAAAAGTTTAGTACAGGAACAATAATTTACAAGTGATGACAATACGTACACGGTGCTGGAAATAGATAAGATATATTTACATCTATAACCTATGAAATGTAGTCAAGTACACTTCGTTATAACATTAGACTGAAGCAACGACTTTTAATACGTATAAGTTTAGCAAAAAATAAGAAAGTAAATGTAATTAACACTTGTACAGTTCTAAATACAACTGTACAGTCTATGCTAGAGTGTTAAGGCACAGCCCGGGCCGTCTGACATGTGTCTCACCACAAACTCTCGCCTCCGGGGTCATGGCTGTTGTGGCAGAGGAGAGCCGCACTGGTCAGGTCGGGTCGTGAGAGACTATTTACTTATGAGTCTACATTACCCACGTTCCGTGCCACTGCACCTCACCCCCCCTCCCCCCATTACCTTCACAAGTGTCGCGGACAGTATGTAAATCACTCACTCAATAAGACACAGCAGACGAATGATCTTGACAGCCTTACCGAGACAACATGAGTCGTATTATTCATTCTGAAATTCATGAGATTCCTCCGTAAAGATACTTTCTGGAGCAAGTTACTACGTATCATGTTGCCCCCCTCTTCATCTCGTCCCCTAGCTGGCTGGCGTCACACCACCGTCCTCTCAGCAACTCTGTCTCACTGTTATCATGTTCAGGACGAAGACGCTGTTTTACATTTATTAAGACAACATATTTTTAAGGAGTCGTGACAGAAGATCTTTTATGTACTTTTTTTTATGGCTGTTGTTTCTATGAATACAAGATCCTCAAAATGAAACTCGGTATCCCTGACTGTCGGCTTAATAAAAATACAGTGTACAGTAAACACCCTCGAGCAGGGGCGAAGGAGACAACGACCCCCTTGGAATACTTTGGCTCGCAACTCTATTCTTACTTCCATTATTTTATTATTATTATTATTGTTATTATTATTATTATTTAGAAACGCAAATCTAGACTGATGTTTTAAGTGAACTTTTTGGAGTCAGGGATAAACACAGGTCAGCGGCAACATTATTGTAATATTTCTTGTCCTCGCTGGTGTGTCTCCCACTACAAGGACACACAAGCTACAGGAACAGTGTTAATAAAATCTGTCTATTAACAACAACAACAACAAGAAACTATCGTTAGATTATTTTTTTCCGACCACAAAAATAAGTTTACTCTTCTAAGTCAGTATTTTTTTCCCTTCCTCTCCCCCACCCCACCCCCCTCCTGGCTTTCCCCGGGTACGCCACTACACGAGTTCGCTTGGCCAGTTTCACGAACCTTTGGCATTAAGACCGATAGCTATCATCTAATTATAGCTGGACTACACCAGTCATGTTGTGCTGCTCTCAGGGGAGACCAGCAAGGCACTACACAACCTGTCTCATGTCTCACCACCTCCTCACACCTTGACGGCCACTCCATCACCACCAGGTGTGGCCCTCTGACACATGGCTGGGGAGGTATACAGTGGCCAACGCACTCCTCAACACCTCCTTTAAGTGTCCAGAGGCCCCCTCCTCCCCACACAGGCAAGAGTCGTCCAGCTAGACATTTTTAACACGAATCCTTCAGACATTAAGATTTACAGAGTTCATATACAAGGATCTGACGATAGTGGAAACGTACAAAACGAAACTAAATAGACACGAGAAGAGAACTAAAGAGTAAACAACAATAGGAAAAGTAAGAAAGAAAAAAAAAAGATAAATAAAGTGTAGTTACGCATGGAATGAGAGCCAAGTTTCGACCTGGGCCAATAAACATGGAGAAGATTTCAGGTGAAGCAGACAGGGGTCTCGATCCCTCTCGGAACAGGTTCATGAACTCGCAGCGTGAATCTTCTGACTAACTCAAGCACCACACAAGACCTCACGAAGCAGCTACAGTATACAGACCAGCCTTATGTACAGTCCCCTTCACTAGTGCGTTTACAGAGGCTCGTCATATAAATAATCCACAAATCATTACATTGAGATATTTGTTTTGCCATTGTTTTACTTTGATTCCATAGTATGTTTACTATTGCGATCACAATAACATCTTCAACTACGACCACAATAACATCTTCAACTACGATCACAATAACATCCTCAATTACGACCACAATAACATCTTCAACTACGACCACAATAACATCTTCAACTACGATCACAATAACATCCTCAATTACGATCACAATAACATCCTCAACTACGACCATAATAACATCCTCAACTACGACCACAATAACATCCTCAACTACGACCACAATAACATCTTCAACTACGATCACAATAACATCCTCAATTACGATCACAATAACATCCTCAACTACGACCACAATAACGTCCTCAACTACGACCACAATAACATCCTCAACTACGACCACAATAACATCCTCAACTACGACCACAATAACATCCTCAACTACGACCACAATAACATCCTCAACTACGACCACTTAACATCAGAACTTACAACATATATTAAATTTTTACAACCACAACACTACTACCACAACACTACTACCACAACACTACGAACACTACGACCACAACACTACGACCACAACACTACGACCACAACACTACGACCACAACACCACGACCACAATACTACGACCACAACACTACAACCACAACACTACAACCACAACACTACGACCACAACACTACGACCACAACACTACAACCACAACACTATTACCACAACACTACAACCACAACACCCTAACTCCATGGGAAACACTGCCCCCTGTGCCCCCTCCCCCCCCTCTCTAAAAAGGTAATAACAACCACCTTAAATTAACTAACTTGAACTTCCAAAATAAACAACAACAACAATAACAACAACAGCAACAACAACAACAGCAACAACAACAGCAACAACAACAACAATAATAATTTCCCTAACTAATCTGCCCTCACGAACTAACAAACATGACCTCTTTATACCTCTACCTCCGAGATAAACAATCCCTAAAAGAAAACAAGGCTCTTCAGGTATATAAACAAGAACCTCCCAAGATAAACAATTTCTAAAAAAATAACTAGTCCTTAAAGGTAAACAATCTCTAAAATGCCCTAAAAGAAAGCAAAGTCATCAAGGTCAACAATCCTTAAGAAATCCCTAAAAGAAAACACGCCCCTTAGGGTAAACAATCCCTAAAAGAAAACACGCCCCTTAAAGTAAAAAATTCCTATGAAATCCCTAAAAGAAAACACGCCCCTTAGGGTAAACAATTCCTATGAAATCCCTTAAAGAAAACACGCCCCTTAAAGTAAACAATTCCTATGAAATCCCTAAAAGAAAACACGCCCCTTAGGGTATAAACAAGACCCTCCGAGATAAACATTTTCCTGAGCCAACATTAAAAATCCCCCACAGTTCAAGGAGCAGCTACAGGTACTAGAGCTTCGAGTACACTTCCCCCACCCACTTGAGGACGTGGTAGGCGTTGATAATTTAGATGAGGGGAGGGGAGGGAGGGAGGGAGGAGAGGATGGTGGCTATGAGGGGAAGGAAGGAGGGGATAGAGGGAAAGAAAAGGAAGGACTAGATGATGGAAGGAAGGATGGAGGGGGCTAGATGGGGGAAAGAAAGAAAGGAAGGAAGAAGGAAGGAAGGAAGGGAGCCATCAGGTGTGGGCCAAATCTCGTCACATTAGATAAAACTGATTGGTGACGCGCCTCAGACCGCTACACAAGATCTCGACCCATCAACGCCAGTAGCCGCGGTACTGGTGTGTGCTCTCACCATCTCCCGTAGGGGTGTGGCGAGTGAGCTGGGGGTAGAGGCAGTGAGCTGGGGGTAGAGCAGTGAGCTGGGGGTAGGCGGTGTGAGGCTGGGGGGTAGAGCGGTGGTGGCTGGGGGGTGAGGCGGTGAGCTGGGGGTAGAGCAGTGAGCTGGGGGTAGAGCGGTGAGCTGGGGGTGGAGCAGTGAGCTGGGGGTAGAGCGGTGAGCTGGGCGGGGAGTGGGGAGCAATGAGGCTGGGCGAGGGTGGGAGCAGTGAGCTGGGGAAGTTAGAGAGCAGTGAGGCTGGGGGAGGGAGGGTGAGCAATGAGCTGGGCGAGGGAGGGTAGAGCAGTGAGCTGGGGGAGGGGTAGAGCAGTAAGCTGGGCGAGGGAGGGTAGAGCAATGAGCTGGGCGGGGAGGGTAGAGCAACGAGCTGGGCGAGGGAGGGGTAGAGCAGTGAGGCTGGGGAGGGTAGAGCAGTGAGCTGGGGGAGAGGGTAGAGGAGTGAGCTGGGGAGGAGGGGTAGAGCAGTGAGCTGGGGGAGGGAGGGGTAGAGCAATGAGCTGGGCGAGGGAGGAGGTGGGGAGCAATGAGCTGGGCGAGGGAGGGTGTTAGAGCAATAGGCTACGGAGGGAGGTAGAGGCAGTGAGCTGGGGAGGGGGAGGGGTGAAACAGTGAGCTGGGGGGAGGGTAGAGCAGTGAGCTGGGGGAGGGAGGGTAGAGCAGTAAGCTGGGGGAGGGAGGGTAGAGCAGTAAGCTGGGGGAGGGAGGGTAGAGCAGTAAGCTGGGGGAGGAGACCTGAGATGGAACGACACTACCCATACTCCACAGGGTCACACTCGCCCTCATTACCTCCCTCAGGTGATCACAGGAGGTAAACATCAGCTGGTTTTCTTCCACTACCAAACTCATTAATCGTACGACCTTAAACGAATTATTGTCATGATTTACCCCCCCCCCTCCACAGCTTATTTTACCTTGTCATTAAACAACTTAACTTAACCAAACTTAACCTGAATTGACTTAACCTAACTTAACTTAACCTAACGCTAACCTGAATTGACTTAACCTAACTTAACTTAACCTAACACATATAACTACGACCCGACCCTACTGCCCCTGCACACAAACACAGATCACTTCCCCCACACTCCTTCACAACAGAGAGAGAGAGAGAGAGAGAGAGAGAGAGAGAGAGAGAGAGAGAGAGAGAGACAGAATTGAGACTCACCAGGTGTATAAATTAACCTCAACAAGGTGTAAATGATCGACACTTTCTGGCATGAGAATCTTATATCGACAATTCCTCTGAACCTGTTACCACACTTATTCCTTCCCCATCACCAACACCCCCATCACCAACACCCCCATCACCAACACCACCCCACCACCAACACCCCATGCAGCTTTACCCCCACCACCAACACCCCCATCACCAACACCCCCACCACCAGCTTACCACCCCCACCACCATACCCCCCCCACCACCAACACCCCCATCACCAGCTTACCCCCACCACCTCCAACACCACCCACCACCAACCACCGCATTCATGACACACCACCACTGCCACCATCATCCACCACCCACAACACCACCACATCACCCCCCTACCATCCCCACTCCAACACCCCCCACCCACCCCCTTACCCCCCACCAATACTTGTTAAGGCAATACAAGTCGCCCCCTGATCACCAACAAGTACTGAACAAAGGTCACACACTCTCTTACGTGATCTTGGAAGAGGGGGAAGAGTGAAAAAGTGATGACACGGGGAATAAGAGAGAATTGGTGATAACAGGCGTAAAAAAGAGACAAGATAACTAGACGTGGAAAGATAATAAGAGAGAATTGGTGACAACAGGCGTAAAAAAGAGAGAAGATAACTAGACGTGGAAAGGGAATAAGACAGAGAATTGATGATGCAAGGAAGAAGAATGCGGCGTAAACAAGAAGGGGAAGAAAGTGAGAAACAAGAAAGGGAAGAAAGTGATAAACAAGAAAGGGAAGAAAGTGAGAAAAAAAAACAAAAACGTGTTGATGTTTTTGTATTATCTGAAGATTAGTCCCCCCAGCGTAACACTACTTGGTGGGGTTAGGTTAGGTTAGGTTAGAATAAGGTTAGGTTAGGTTAGGTTAGGTTAGGTTAGGTTAGGTTAGGTTAGGTTAGGTTAGAATAAGGTTAGGTTAGGTTAGGTTAGAATAAGGTTAGGTTAGGTTAGGTTAGAATAAGGTTAGGTTAGGTTAGGTTAGATGTAGGAACTACCACTCCCTCCTCTCAACACCACCACTCCCTGATTAATAATGCATCAGTCACACCTGGATCTTAACATAGTGTTATTTTCAGAGTCGACAGTCGTGGTACATATACATATGAACTCTCTCAGTCGCCCCCTTTAAGACACAAGATCCGTCACGTTCTGGAGCAGCCGTCCATAAAACATTCCCTGGCGGATAATGATGGGGAAGGAGGGAGAGAGGGGAGGGAGGGAAGGAAGAGGGGAAGGGGCAGAGAAGGAAGGGGAGGGAGGGAAGGGAGAAAGAGAAGGAAGAGGGAGGGAGGGAAGGGAGAAAAGAGAAGGAAGGGAGGAAGAGGAGGAAGAGAAAGGGGAAAGAAGATGGGGATGGAAGTCAAGGGAGGAAGAAGAAGGGGGAGGGAGGAAGGAGGGAGGAAGGAGGAGGAAGGAAAGGAAGGAGAGGAGAAGGAAGAAAAAAGGGAAAATGAAGGAAGGGGAGAGGGGAGGGAGGAAAGGAATGGGGAGGACCAGGGAGAAGGAAAGAAGGGAGAAGGAAAGAAGAGGGAGGGAAGGAAGGGGGTGGGGGAGGGGTTAGATTATGGTTCACCAGGAGGAGGGGGAACCGCCAGCCGGTACAAGAAGGTCCTCCACTACCACACGTGTGAGCCAGGAGGAAGGACTCAACAGGAGGAAGGACTCAACAGGAGGAAGGACTCAACAGGAGGAAGGACTCAACAGGAGGAAGGACTCAACAGGAGGAAGGACTCAACAGGAGGAAGGACTCAACAGGAGGAAGGACTCAACAGGAGGGAAGGACTCAACAGGAGGAAGGACTCAACAGGAGGAAGGACTCAACAGGATAGACTCAACAGGAGGAAGGACTCAACAGGAGGAAGGACTCAACAGGAGGAAGGACTCAACAGGAGGAAGGACTCAACAGGAGGAAGGACTCAACAGGAGGAAGGACTCAACAGGAGGAAGGACTCAACAGGAGGAAGGACTCAACAGGAGGAAGGACTCAACAGGAGGAAGGACTCAACAGGATGAAGGACTCAACAGGAGGAAGGACTCAACAGGAGGAAGGACTCAACAGGAGGAAGGACTCAACAGGAGGAAGGACTCAACAGGAGGATGGACTCAACACTTCCAACTCTGTCAAAATTGTCTACTGGAGGCCACCATCACAGTAGATGACTCTCCATGGCTTAACCTCCACCTCTCCCTCCAGTATTAACCTCCACCTCTACCTCAAGTATTAACCTCCACCTCTCCCTCCAGTATCAACCTCCAACTCTCCCTCAGTATTAACCTCCACCTCTCCCTCAGTATTAACCTCCACCTCTCCCTCAGTATTAACCTCCACCTCTCCCTCCGGTATTAACCTCCACCTCTACCTCCATTATTAACCTCCACCTCTCCCTCCAGTAATTAACCTCACCACCTATCCCCCAGTATTAACCTCCACCTCTCCCTCAGTATTAGCCTCCACCTCTCCCTTCAGTATTAACCTCCACCTCTCCCTCCAGTATTAACCTCCACCTCTCCCTCAGTATTAACCTCCCACCTCTACCTCAGTATTAACCTCCACCTCTACCTCGGTATTAACCTCCACCTCAACCTCCAGTATTAACCTCCACCTCTCCCTCAGTATTAACCTCCACCTCTCCCTCCAGTATTAACCTCCACCTCTACCTCCAGTATTAACCTCCACCTCTTCCTCCAGTATTAACCTTCACCTCTTCCTCCAGTATTAACCTCCACCTCTCCCCTCAGTATTAACCTCCACCTCTACCTCCAGTATTAGCCTGCCTCTACCTCAGTATTAACCTCCACCTATCCCTCCGGTATTAACCTCCACCTATCCCTCAGTATTAACCTCCACCTCTACCTCCAGTATTAACCTCCACCTATCCCTCAGTATTAACCTCACCTCTCCCTCCAGTATTAACCTCCACCCCTCTACCTCCAGTATTAACCTCCACCTCTTCCTCCAGTATTAACCTCCACCTCTCCTCAGTATTAACCTCCCACCTCTCCCTCAGTATTAACCTCACCTCTCCCTCAGTATTAACCTCCCACCTGTCCCTCAGTATTAACCTCCCACCTCTACCTCCAGTATTAACCTCCACCTCTCCCTCCAGTATTAACCTCCACCTCTACCTCCAGTATTAACCTCCACCTCTCCCTCCAGTATTAACCTCCACCTCTACCTCCAGTATTAACCTCCACCTCTCCCTCCAGTATTAACCTCCACCTCTACCTCCAGTATTAACCTCCAACTATCCCTCCAGTATTAACCTCCACCTCTACCTCCAGTATCAAACCAAATACAGAAAATAAACACAAATTATGTGTCTCGCTTCAACTGGCCCGCCATTGTCAGACTCCATGCGATTCGTAAAGGTAAAAAAAATATATATTAAACAAAATATTAACCAAAAACGAATAGAGAGAAGTGGGTTATAACAGACCCCGGCAGACACCCATGAGAGGGAAGATGCAAGAGAAGGTGGTGGTGGCCTTATAATGGCCACCACCATAACAAGGCCATAACAGTAGCACTGGTAAGTCCACATGTGGCCCGGCAGAGACAATGCAGCTGCAGTGTTCAGTTTTCCCGACATTCTTAAGCTGGCGAGAACTTCCCCCGGCGGGTCTTCACAGTGTAGTGCCATACATCATGACGGCAACATCACTCCCCCCACCCTTCACCCCCCTCCCCCCCCCGCCTGTCACCCACCAGCACCAGCAATCCTGCGCCTTATCATACGGTGTCACAGAGCCACACACGTCTCACCCGCACCAAGATATACGGTTCTCTCTCTGGGGAAGTCGACTACCCACTAATAAGATACAGTCAAGATATTCATTTTTAACACACACACACACACACACACACACACACACACACACACACACACACACACAGTCATCTAGGCTCCTCAACACTGATACCTGATATTATGAACAGTAGTCGTGGGATTTGTACCGACCATCTGTCTGTCCGTCTGTCTGTCTGGTGTCGTGTTTTTTTAGCGTCTGTCTGTCTGTCTGTCCATCTCTCTGTCTGTCCATTTGAAATTGAAGGTAATTTTCA
Source organism: Homarus americanus (assembly GCF_018991925.1). Classification (NCBI taxonomy): domain Eukaryota; kingdom Metazoa; phylum Arthropoda; class Malacostraca; order Decapoda; family Nephropidae; genus Homarus; species Homarus americanus. The sequence goes on from NW_024742238.1 coordinate 963,389, forward strand.
AATTAAAAATAACTGACACAAATTGTCCAACAGCATAAGATTTATACACGAAATTGTCTTTTGGGAGATGAAGCGGTGTGTCTGTCTGTCTGTCTGTCTGTCTATGTTTATATAATAGTATGAACTAAGAAACTCGTAAGAACCCCTGAGAATATGTAAATATATATGATGATAATTCATTAGATTCATTGAAAATCCCGTATGATAGTTTGAGAACCCCAAGAATCAGAGAGAATCCGTAAGGGTCATTGAGAATCCCGTAAAAAAAATGGGTGTGTGGGTGGGGGACTCGTAAAATGAAACCCGTAAGAATCCTGAGCCCATAAGAATCCATAAGGCTCCGTCTGAGTCACCGAGATTCCGGTCTCAGATACCTGCAGACGCCTCCTCCTCCTCCCCTCCTCCACGAGACAACAAAGAGGGCGGATCCAGTGCCTCGCTCCTCTGTTCCGGCAGCTCTTGGGGGCATGACTCCCTCCTTCCCGCATTCCTGTTCCACTCTACGCCCCTTCCTCCCCGACGAACGCCCTTCCCCTCTGTTTTTCCCTTCCAGTTCTCATCTACCCCCTCCCTAACATCACCCTTCATCTACACATTTACCAATCCTCTCCTCTCCTCCCCACCCACCTATATTCCTCCCCATCAACAGATATCCTTTCCACATCTACATTATTTCCTCCCCATCACACTTTCCCTGTCTCCCATTACCATTCTTCACCTCCCTCTTCCCTTCCTCCTTACCTCTCTTCCCCTCCTCACCTCTCTTCCTCTCCTTATTTCTCTCTCTTCCTCACTTCTCTCTTCCCCTTCTTACCTCTCTCTTCCCCTCCTTACCTCTCTCTTCCCCACTTCTCTACGCCCCTCCTTACCTCTCTTCCCCTCCTCACCTCTCTTCCTCTCCTTATTTCTCTCTCTTCCTCACTTCTCTCTTCCCCTTCTTACCTCTCTCTTCCCCTCCTTACCTCTCTCTTCCCCACTTCTCTCCGCCCCTCCTTACCTCTCTCTTCCCCTCCTCGCCCCCCCCCTCCCCTCCGGCATTACCACTAACACCATACAGAACAATCAAGCAAAATTGTCCCGACACTTGAATAAATGATCTCTTGTGGGGGAAGATGGGGAGGGGAGGAGGGGAAGAGGGTGGGGTAGTAAGTAGGAAGGAGGAGGGGTAAGGGAGCGGAGGGTAAAGGTAGGGGGGAGGGGCGGTAGGTAGGAGGTGGGGAGGGGTCTTAGAATGCTGTCAGTGGAGGGAGAGGAGGAGCACTGATGGAGGGGGACCAGAATTAAGGCCAGGTAAGATAAGTGAGGTGAGTGGGAGTGGAGAAGGGAGTGGGCTGGGTGGGGTTGGTGGTATCAAGGTGGGTGCGGGATGGGAGTGTTGTTGGTGGGCGGCTGAGTGGGGTGGGGTGTATCAGGCACGCTTGTAGCATTTCATTAATAAATACCTGGGCGGCCAGACAGTGTTGCCACCACACCACACACTCCCTCCTCCACCAAGTCTACACATATCACCTTCCATTCACTCAAAACATTCCTGACTTTCTTTGTATACCCTCGTCAGTGTTGTTCCGTTTTACCTGTATTTTTTGCCCCGCCTCTCCCCCGCCCTGCCGCGCCCGCACTACATGGCGCGGCGTGCGTGGCGAGGCACAAATGAGGCGGCATTTCAACCGCTTCATCTTTCCATCAGTGTGGGAACAATGAGCAAGCCTTCCCGCGTCCGCCGCCCCTCTCTGCTCCAGGGGCGGCTACTGACCACCCACACACTCCCGCCCTTCACTAACACCACTATCAACACACTAACATCACTACTAATAACATGTCCTTGACAACACTATCATCTTACCCGCACCATCAAGCGCTACCATGTTCATGCCACCCCCACTACTACTGTACAGTGTGCACCAGACAGCGGCTTGGACACCTGCGCAGGGCACCCAAGTTCTCCTGACGTCAAGCAAAATGGTCAATGTTAAAAACGACAACAACCATAACGATAACACTAACTATAATTTCAGTAAACAATTCTGTTTTAACCTCGACAAAACTAACCCAGGAGTGTTAATGTGCTTTAAAAAATAGTTAAGCGGCCCTAAGAGACACAAAACTGTAGTGGCCGTTGTTCTACAGTCAGTCACATCATCCTCAACTGGCAGAGCAGATGAATGAACTGACCAACAGTCATACAGACACAACTGTGCCCACATCACAAACCAACCAACGAAAGGAATACTGTACACATAATAGTCAACGAAACTTTAAATGTTCGCTTTTAGGTGAGCCAGCAGGTGTGTGAGGAGCCGCTCGTCAGACAATGTGACTTGGGTGGTGGAACAAACTGATTTTCTAGCTGTGAAATGATAAAGGTCGAGTATGAAGGAGAAGAAGAGAAGAACGAGAGACTTGTCACTAAACACAACAAGTCAACATAACCAGCACCGACCTGGACACTCCTCGGCTGTGGTCGCCTCTACATCTCACACAACTCACCTGCAACAAAAATAAATAATTATTATAAACATAAATACAAAATCATAAATAAAAAAATATGTAATGACAGTAAAGATCCGTTTTTGTGCCCCCAGCTTAAAAACTCTCAAAGCTTACACCCTCGGGGCAAGAGCTTCGCGCGGCACCTGGCGACGGAACGGTGGAGGTGGATGAGGGGGGGGGGGTAAGGTGAGGTTGTGTGGGCCTGGTATTTATAACTTGTTGAAATCACTGAACAATTACCTCGGTGTGTTAAGATGGGTGACGGCTTGTTCCACCACCACCCACTTGGAGGTCAACTCACCACGGCCTCAACATAAACAAGAGAGACTGTGTGACGTTGAGGTATATACAGTACAGTGTTTAGTGGGGAGGTTAAGGTTATATAACATGTCTTACACACACCACACACACATACGATGTAGGGGGTGCCCAGCTAACTAGCCCCCGCACACACACACTATAAAACCGGTCTTCTTGTGATCCCCAAAATGTTCAGCGCCGCACATTAGGTCAAGATACTCGTAGTTGTGATCACCGACTACCACGCCTGTGTTGACGTCTTAAGAGTCGTCCAACACACTACACCTACACTGAACAAACAACAACACAACCAAACCTGTGCCAGCTACACCCCCACACCACCTACTACACCACCCTGTAAGCCTTGGCGCACACTGAGGCGCAGGCGGCACAGAGTAGGAGCAGGCCTGTGTCGAGCTGCGCGGCTTAGTCATTGAAAGTTTTTGCTCGACACTGCACGTGCCAGGTGTTTCAGGGCATAAAATCATAGATTTTTTTATATGACGGGGGAACTTACAGAGGCTGTTGGACACTGTATGACACGAGCCATCCTGACTACATAAAAACCAGCCTGAAGGATGACATACGGGGTGACACAACTGAACCTCTCAAGTTACAAGACGGTGAGTGTACAATACGATACTGCTAACTGAAGCAAACATTTAAAATCAATATTATAACTAATATTGACATGGAAGAAATCTACTTCATTATTCAGTACACGACTCTACCACGCAGTAAGACGACTGCTTGTCAATGTGCGCATCCCACCTGTGCTGCTGTGTGTACACTATACTGCGCTCACTTGCGTCTAAATGTGCACCTTGGCTAAGGTGTGTGTGGGCCTGACTCACTACCTCCCCCACACCACCCTGTAAGGTGTGTGTGTGGCTCACTACCTCTCCCACACCACCCTGTAATGTGTGTGTGTGTGTGGCTCACTACCTCTCCCACACCACCCTGTAAGGTGTGTGTGTGTGTGGCTCACTACCTCTCCCACACCCCCTGTAATGTGTGTGTGTGTGTGGCTCACTACCTCTCCCACACCCCCTGTAATGTGTGTGTGTGTGTGGCTCACGACCTCTCCCACACCACCCAGTAATGTGTGTGTGTGTGTGTGTGGCCTGGCTCACTACCTCCCCCTACCTGTCACTTCAACAACTAATGACCAACTGTCAGGAAAAGCTTCTCCGGTTACCTTGGCCAGGTTGTGGCAACTCAATAAAACTTTTTTCGTCTGTGTTCTTATTTCCGGATCACGTGAAGATTATATACCCAAGCTTACTTCACCTGATGATACAACACCCTGACGCTAACCTAACCTAACCCTCCAGTTAGGGAGGAATAAGCGAGGGTGACTAATCTTCAGGTGATCAGTATTTTGTTCGCCGCCGCCCAGGTGACGCTAAAATAACAGTAGTCACTGATAGTGTTCCTCACCCTCACGACGAGGCATTCAACTACAGTACAGTACAGTACAGCATCTATCTTTAGCTAAAGCTCGATTAAAAAAACTAGTGTGCGTGCGTGTAATAATAATAACAATAATAATAATAATAATAATATTATTATTATTATTATTATTATTAACAATAAAAATAATAATAATAAAAATAATATTAATAATAATAATAATAATAATAATAATAATAATAATAATAATGTTAATAATAATAATAATAATAATACAATAATAATACCGGTTTATAGAAAAACACAATAGCCATTTAACTGAATAGACACAAACGGCCAAAGTGGTACATTTAAAACAGTGACATGGCGGGGGGAAAGGGGGGGGGGGGGTTATTTAGCCAAACGTTCAGTGTACGGTAACACAAAAGGAAGATTGTGGAGATCAGTACGTGGTCGTAGGGCTGGATGCTGTTGTGGCGTCGAAGAGGAATTTGCTGACGGGAGATCTCAGGTGGGAGCAGGTGGCGGTAGTGAGGATGGTGTAGTAACTTTGTATGTATGTAAGTATGTATGAATGTATGTATGTATGTATGTATGTATGTATGAAATTATCATGTAAATAGATAAGTAATTACCATTGCAATAAACATAATTGCCAACTAGACATAATCCTGACAGCTCTGTCCTCTTGTTCAACCTTATTACTGTACAACCCAGGTTGTACTGCTCCCCCGTTATACTTATGTTTTCCAATTCCACTGTAATTTATTTATATGCTTATAATATAAATATAAATAATAAACTAAAAAAATAATAATGAATAAATAAAATAAATAAATATTGAAGTGATAACCGTGGTAACACTATGAGATGTTCTTATTACTACCATGCTATTGTACTATTCCAGATGATACTACATGTTACATAATACTTCCTTGAGATAAATGTATAGTATATATCAGGTGCCTAAAAGAGAGTTCAGGTTCTCAACTGGCTCAGCCATGTTAATATTGTTATTATTATCCACTCTGTATCTGTGTTTTTCTGGCTAAATAAAATGTTTCAATTCAATTCAAATACACTTCATTGTGCATGTACCACACGCACCCCACATTCCTCTCCTACTCCCCCTACCCTTCTAATCCCCTTACCCACCTACTCTTCCTAATCCTACCCCCCTACCCACCTACTCCCTTACCCACCTACTCTCCCCTGCAACTCTCCCCTACCCCTACTCCCCCTACCCACCTACTCCCCCTACCCAACTACTCCCCCTACCCAACTACTCCCCCTACCCTCATACATCAAGGACCAGCACCAACACAACAAGCAGAGTCGCGCACAACACTAGGCGTCAGATAGGGTGGTGGGGCGTACATCATCTTACAAAAGCAAACTGTGGGACATAAATCTATCTGTGTGGTGTGAGGGAGGGTGGGGAGGGTGTGGGGGGTGTGGGGGAGGGAAGGGTTAGGAATGGAGGGAAAGGTGAGTAAGAGGTGGATAGGGACCGCGACAATGAGAAGGGGCGGGAGGCAGATTGTGGGATGGGACGAGAGAGAGAGAGAGATTGTGTGATGGGAAGGGAGAAAGGGAGATTGTAGAATGTGATGGGAAGGAAGGGTAGAAAGTGATGCCTTACGAGATGGAATGGAGTGAGAGGTAGAGAGAACGAAAGTGAGAGGGAGAGGTTGAAAGTGAAAGGAAGAGGGGCTGAAAGTGAGAGTAGAGGGGCTGAAAGTGAGAGGAAGAGAAGTTGAAAGTGAGAGGACAAAAAGCTGAAAGTAAGGGAAGAGGGGGTGAAAGATATAGACAAAGTGATGGTGAGAGGGACTGAAAGTGAGGGGGGGGCTAAAAGTGGGGGGGAGGGGACTGAAAGTGAGCGTGGGAGGAGTGTCAAAGCAGCCGGGCAGTAAGGCGTGGTTGTGCAGGGTAGACCACAATGAACCAAGTACCCACGTACCAGAGTCAAACATACGCCCAGTTCCGGTGTGGAGATAGCCGGCCAGCCAGCCAGCCAATCAACCAGTCATTCATTCAGCCAGCCAGTCAATCAGCCAGACAGCCAATCAGCCAGTCATTCATTCAGCCAGCCAGTCAATCAGCCAGACAGCCAATCAGCCAGTCATTCATTCAGCCAGCCAGTCAATCAGCCAGACAGCCAATCAGCCAGTCATTCATCCAGCCAGCCAGCCAATCAACCAGTCATTCATTCAGCCAGCCAGTCAATCAGCCAGACAGCCAATCAGCCAGTCATTCATTCAGCCAGCCAGTCAATCAGCCAGACAGCCAATCAGCCAGTCATTCATTCAGCCAGCCAGTCAATCAGCCAGACAGCCAATCAGCCAGTCATTCATTCAGCCAGCCAGCCAGTCATTCAGACAGTTACCAAGCCAACCATCCAGTCAGTCATTCAGCCAGCACCAGTAAGAATCACTTAACCAATGAAAATCGCAGAGAACAAGTTAGAATCACAAAGAACCAGTTAGAATCACAGGCAACCAGTTAGAATCACAAACAACCAGTTAGAATCACAGACAACCAGTTAGAATCACAAACAACCAGTTAGACTCACAGAAAACCAGTTGGAATCACAGAAAACCAGTTAGAATCACAGAGAACCAAGCTAAGACTCAATCACCTCACAGTGCCATGATAAATGGCCTCAACTCTGGCAGCTTGGACTCCATCTACACTACACAGTCCACCTTACACCATCACCTGTCACCATCCACGGGGCGTCTGTCCTATAAGGTTGTCTCACCTGTCTCATTTATTAAGCTGGCGGTCACATGAGTTGAGTTTATTAAGCTGTCAGCCATATGAGTCCGGTTTATTAAGCTGACGGCCATATGAGTTGGGTTTATTAAGCTGGCAGTCATATGAGTTGGGTTTATTAAGCTGACAGCCATATGAGTCGGATTTATTAAGCTGGCGGCACCCACCATACACAATAATAATTAACAAATCATCCACTACACAACACTTATCATCCTCTACACAGCACTAATCATCATCTACACAACACTAATCAGCCTCTACACATCACTAATCATCCTCAACACAACACTAATCATCCTCTACACAACACTAATCATCCTCAACACAACACTAATCATCCTCAACACAGCACTAAACATCCTCTACACAACACTAATCATCCTCTACACAGCACTAATCATCCTCTACACAACACTAATCATCCTCAACACAACACTAATCATCCTCAACATAACACTAATCATCCACTACACAACACTAATCATCCTCTACACAACACTAATCATCCTCTACACAACACTAATCATCCTCTACACAACACTAATCATCCTCTACACACACTAATCATACACATCTAATCATCCTCAACAACACTAATCATCCTCAACATAACACTAATCATCACTACACAACACTAATCATCCTCTACACAACACTAATCATCCTCTAATCATACACAACACTAATCTCTACACAACACTAATCATCCTCTACACAACACTAATCATCCTCTACACAGCACTAATCATCCTCTACACAACACTAATCATCCTCTACACAACACTAATCATCCTCTACACAGCACTAATCATCCTCTACACAACACTAATCATCCTCTACACAACACTAATCATCCTCTACACAACACTAATCAGCCTCTACACATCACTAATCATCCTCAACACAACACTAATCATCCTCAACATAACACTAATCATCCACTACACAACACTAATCATCCTCTACACAACACTAATCATCCTCTACACAACACCAATCATCCTCTACACAACACTAATCATCCTCAACTTTAGCACTAATCATCCTCTACACAACATAATCATGCCTCTACCTTTCTAATCATCCTCCAACTTTAACACTAATCATCCTCCTACACAACACTAATCATCCTCTACAACACTAATCATCCTCTACACAACACTAATCATCCTCTACACAGCACTAATCATCCTCCTACAAGCACAATCATCCTCTACACAGCACTGTCATCCTCCTACACACAGCACTAATCATCCTCTACAGCACTAATCATCCTCTACACCAACCTCAAGCTCATCCTCTACAACACCCCTAATCATCCTCTACACAGCACTAATCATCCTCTACACAGCACTAATCACATCCTCTACACAACACTAATCATCCTCTACACCTTTCAATGCGTCACCTACACAACACCTAATCATCCTCTACAACACTATCATCCTCTACACAACGCAATCAGCAGCCTCCTCTACATCTTCATCATCCTCCAACACAACATAATCATCCTCAACATAACATAATCACCTTCCACTACACCAGCACTAATCATCCTCTACACACAACACTAATCTCCTTCCCCACAGCACCAATGTACTCTACACAGCACTTGTCATCCTCAACACAACACTAATCATCCTCTACAACACTAATCATCCCCTCTACACCTTTTAATCATCCTCCAACACAACACCTAGTAATCATCCTCTACACAACACCTAGCCATCCTCCACCACACAGCACTAATCTCAGCATCCTCTACACAACACTAATCATCCTCTACACAGCACCTAATCATCCCTCTGCACCAGCACTAATCATCACTACACAACACACTAATCATCTCTACAACACTAATCATCCTCTACACAGCACTATTCGTCCTCCTACACAACACTAATCATCCTCTACACAACACTAATCATCACTCTACCAACACTAATCATCCTCTACACAACACTAATCATCCTCTACACAACACTAATCATCCTCTACACAACACAAATCATCCACTACACAACACAACTCATCCTCTACACAACACTAATCATCCTCTACACAACACTAATCATCCTCTACACAACACTAATCATCCTCTACACAACACTAATCATCCTCTACACAACACTAATCATCCTCAACACAACACTAATCATCCTCAACACAACACTAATCATCCTCAACACAACACTAATCATCCTCTACACAACACTAATCATCCTCTACACAACACTAATCATCCTCAACACAACATTAATCATCCTCTACACAACACTAATCATCCACTACACAACACTAATCATCCTCTACACAACACTAATCATCCTCTACACAACACTAATCATCCACTACACAACACTAATCATCCTCTACACAACACTAATCATCCTCTACACAACACTAATTATCGTCAACACAACACTAATCATCCACTACATAACACTAATCATCCTCTACACAACACTAATCATCCTCAATACAACACTAATCATCCTCAACACAACACTAATCATCCTCAACACAACACTAATCATCCTCAACACAACACTAATCATCCTCCTACACAACACTAATCATCACTCTACACAGCACTAATCATCCTACCTTACTAATCATCCTCTACACAACACCTAATCATCCTCCAACACAACACTAATCATCCTCTACACAGCACCTAATCATCTCTACACAGCACTAATCATCCTCAACACTTTGTATGTCTCTCAACAGCACCTGTCATCCTCTACACAACACTAATCATCCTCTACACAACACTAATCATCCTCTACACAACACTAATCATCCTCTACACAACACTAATCATCCTCTACACAACACTAATCATCCTCAACACAACACTAATCATCCTCTACACAGCACTAATCATCTAATCATCCTCAACACAACACTAATCATCCTCAACACAACACTAATCAACACAACACTAATCATCCTCAACACAACACTAATCATCAACACAACACTAATCATCCTCAACACAACACTAATCATCCTCCTAATCATCCTCAACACAACACTAATCATCCTCAACACAGCACTAATCTTCCTCAACACAACACTAATCATCCTCAACACAACACTAATCATCCTCAACACAACACTAATCATCCTCTACACAACACTAATCATCCACTACACAACACTAATTAGCTATCACCCCTCCTTAAGCTACGCCACGTCAAATATTAATTATCAGCCACAGTAAACTTGATACAGTACAGGTCTGGCCACTCGACCCCACCCTCCCATAACTCTCACTTGTGGATAACCTAACCTAACCTTACCTATCCTTGAGAATAAACTAACCTAACCTAACCTAACCTATCCTTGAGAATAAACTAACCTAACCTAATCTATCCCTGAGAAAACTTAACCTATCCTAATCTAAACTATCCTAACTTAACCTAACCTATCCTTGAAAATAAACTAACCTAACCTATCCTATCCCTGAGAAAACTTAACCTATCCTAACCTAAACTATCTTAACCTAACCTAACCTATCCTTGATAAAAAACTAATCTAACCTACCTAACCTAAGCTATCCTTGAGAAAACTTAACCTAACTTAAGGTATCCCTGAGAATAAGCTAACGTAACATAACTCAGAATAACCTAACCTAACCCCGCACTTGCCAGGAATTGGTGGTTTTGGTCTATACAAATAACACGTGGTAATTATAGCCTAGGTGCAATGAACATGAACACATCACACAAAGTCACTCACGGTGTATGAAGAGACCAGAGCCACCAGACAGACAGACAGACAGACAGACAGACATACTACACTCCTACTATATAGATGGTCTAGCAAGATAATACCCAAGACCATGCAGAATCAGAGACCACAAAGACCGCAACAGAGCTATATACGAGTCATAAAAGCCACACTCAAAGAGACCATGAAAAACTACACCAACTCCACACCATCACGACGACAGATGAAGAAAAATGATATCCACAAGTACAGTTTCCTTCATAACAAGTGACGATGAACGAGGTATACCCACACACCCCTCCCCACCCTGATGCCCCGACATACCCTCATCTATATAGCCAAGAATTCCATTAACAAAAGTGCAATAAGATCAACGATAGTGCAACCGGCGTGCAACTGAGGCGGTGGTAAGCTGGTGACACATGTAACACTAGGAGGTGAAGACGACACAGCCCCGACATACAACAAAAAATAGAGGAGTTGGAACGTACAGTAAGTGAGTGTACAGTAAGAAGTCCAGAATCCGGGTGTCTCCTTCCACAACACCGCTATGTGCTGCTGAAACTTGAAGGTTACTCTCCCTCCCTCCCTCCCTCCCTCCTTCCCTCCCTGCAGTGTCTTCCCCCTCCCTCATTCCCTCCCTGCAGTGTCTTCCCCCTCCCTCCCTCCCTCCCTCCCTGTAGTGTCTTCCTTCTCCCTCCCTCCCTTCAGCTTATTGTCCCATCCCTCTCCCGTTCATGCAGCTCCCCTCCCCTCCTGTCTTCCCCTCCTCCACCTTCTCTCCCCTCACCACCTCTGTCTTCCCTCCCCTCTGCACCTATCTCCCCTCACCACCCCTGTCTTCCCTCCCTCTCAGCACTATCTCCCACCTCCCACCACTCCCTGTCTTCCCTCCCTCTCAGCCTCCCCCTCCCACCACTCCTGTCTTCCCTCCCCTCTCAGCACTATCTCCCCCCTCCCCACCACCCTCACTGTCTTCCACTTTCTCCCCTCACCCACCTGTCTTCCCTCCCTCTCCTTTAGCACCCCCTCACTCCTGTCTTCCCTCCCTCTCCTTTTCTCTACTCACCCTCCTGTCTTCCCTCCTCTCCTCTCTCTCTCCCCACCCCTGTCTTCCCCCCTCTCACCACTCCTGTCTTCCCTCCCTCTCAGCACTATCTCTCCCTCACCACCCCTGTCTTCCCTCCCTCTCAGCACTATCTCCCCCTCACCACTCCTGTCTTCATTAATCATGGATGTCTCACACGCTTCCTCTCCCTCTCGTCAAAAATAAATCTTCTCCTTTTCCACACCTTCCTTCCTCCCTTCCTTCCTACCCATCGTCCAACGCACCCATCCACCTCCCTTCCTTCCTACCTTCCTTCCTCCCTCCCCCCCCACCTCCCTTCCTTACCCACCTTCCTTCCTTCCTACCCACCCACCCACCTTCCTTCCGACCAGTCCACCTTCCTTCCTTCCTACCCACCCACCTTCCTTCCTTCCCACTCAACTAAACCTTTTCATCAGTTTCCGGTCCTTTGTTTTTCTTCGACGTATTTAATAAGACACCATCCTAACCTAACCTAACCCTCCACCACAACTACCACACTTCCACCCTCCACTTCTACAACCCACCCATCCCTCCACCCCCACAGCCTCCCTCCGACTCTCACATTCATCTTAACCCCAGCCTCCCTCACCTTCCCTCCATCCCACAGCCTCCTTCCACCCCCACAGACCAGAGGTCACCAGACAGGTCCACCAAGCGGAAGCTGACAGAAAATGTGTGCAAATACAATGTCAGGTACCAGTACGTAATAGAAAGAAATGGTGGCTTCATCATGCTCATGCTTGAAGACCAAGACCTGGATAACCTCTGGTCCTAGAGATGTATAGACAATCTAAGGGAAGAGCACTATGACCCAATCCTGCCTTGAAGGCTAAAAGAACAGTTCTCTGCTTCCAAACGGATGAATCCATGCACGAAGAGTCTGAAGTGGAAATAAAAGCAGCGATTGAAAAAGAAAACGCTTGGGCGAAGAACAAGGTTGACTATGTCAAAAAATTCACCAGTAAAAAAGGCAAATGCATCATCAAAATCCAGTTCAAAAGCGCCGAGGTTGCTGAAAAAGCAACTAAATCAGGTCTCCTCGCATTCACCTATAACATACCGTACCACCAAAAACAACAGGAACAGTACCATCACACTCGTACCTGCCTCAGGTGCTATGCCATTGAGGATCATGATAGTGTGAACTGCCCCAAACCCAGGGAATACAAGATCTGTTCCAAATGTTCCTCTGGGAACATACCTGGAACCAATGTAATGCACCACTAAAATGCCTTAACTGTGGTGGGCCTCGCAGCACAATGTCCATAAGCTGTCCCAAAAGAAAGGAAAAAAATCAAGGAAGCACAACAGAAAGCCACAAAAACATCAGTATCACCATACAAGGCTGTGCTGCCGATAGGAACCCCGACTCCTGCAGTTACTGCACCGACAACCAGAGATGTAGTGGTGGCAGGGGCCCCGACTTCTGCAGTCACTACAGACTCTACAGTCATGTTGAATGCCAGAGATAGATACCTCCATGGCCGTGACACTCTAGCCAACATGATTGTCAAACACGCCCATGAGGAGGATGTTCTGCACCCAGGATGCTTTCAAACAATACTCGAAAAATGCTTACGCCACCACAATCTGCCCATCCCAAAACTGTTCAGGGCAACATCCTCAACCTCGGAGGAGACAACAGCAGTCTTTGTTGTGGATGCACAAGTACCCACACCAGAGTTGATACTTGTCCTCCAGACTCCAACAATTACAGAGGAGACAACAGTAGTCTCTGGTGTGGATGCACAACTACCCACACCAGAGATGATACCTGTCTCTCAGACTCCAAGCGACCAATCAGGTAAAGACCTGAAACTATGCACCTAAATACCAGACCACACCAACGAGGACTGTACACGTGATGAAGTCGCAAAAGGAGTACTTGATGGCAAGATGAAATGGAAGTACGACCACTACACTTCCGACGACATCCTCGAAGCCATTAAACTAAAAGAGATCGATTTCACAAACTGCATCAAAAGGTCATCCGGTGCGATGATCAAAAGATTGAAGAATGGACGCAGAGAACAAATCACAAAACCCACGGAACCCCAAAACCAAGAACAAGAAACGATGGACACGCTACGTAAGGCAGTGAAAATAATGCAATATAACGTCCTCCACTGGAGAACTAATAAATTCAGTTTGTCCAACCAGTACAACCAAGTTGACGCAGATATTATACTCATAAAATCACACGGCCAAAAGACGTCTGAAGAATACATAGAGGCCTGAGAATAAAACCCATCAACCAGCAGCTGCACACCCTGGCCAGCAGAGTCTGGCAAAAGATAAAACGATCAGAGTAAGAACTCCTTCAAAGACTCCCACCAGATAACGACAACAACCATACATGGTTCCCAAAAAGTTACCAAATCTCAAAAGGTCCATTACCACCCCCGATCTACACGGCCAGGCAATAGACAACCTCCCTAGACCAGCATCCGCCAGTACGGTCGGCGGAATATGAAATAAGGCCCTCAAAACACCCATATATGGGATAGGGTAGGCTGTCTGGAGCCTGTGTCGACAGACAATAACTAACCCATGACACAACCCAAACACACTATTAGCTAAGCTAGGCGGTCAGCCCGCCCTCTCTTGCCTCCTCCTAAATTTCTTCAATTTCCGAACTACTGTATAACTTCCTTCCCCCACCCCTAATCTTCTTTCACCCCCCTTTCTCTACAAAAATAGCAAAAAAAAACAGACTCCCCCTACTCCCACAGCCTCCCCCCACTCCCACAATTTCTCTTCACTCCCACAGCCTCCCCCTCCTGACTCCCACAATCACCCTGCTCCCTCACCGGCCATTAGTCATGCACAACACAAAATTAAAATACAGTAGGTCAATTATTAGTGGTGGTGATAACGTTGTGGGGGAGGAGAGGGGAAGAGGGGGTGAGAGGAGTAAAGGGAGGAGAGGGGTAGGGAAAGGGAGGGGGAGGAAGGAGGTAGAGGGGGTGAGGAGAGAGAGGGGGGTGAGGAGGACAGGGAGAGTGGGTGAAAGGAGGAAGGAGAGGAAAGCGGAAGGGGGAAAGGAAAGGGGAAATATGAGGGTACGAGAAAGGGTAAGGGGAAAGATAATGGGAAAGGAAGGAGTAAGATGAAAGATGAGGGGAAGAGAAAGGAAAGGAGAAAATGAATGGAAGGGGGGAGATGAGATATGAGGGAAGATATGAAGGGGGGTGGGGGGCGGGGGTGAGGGGCGGCTCCTCTTACACCCACACCCACACACTCAGTCTTCCGGTCAGGCCCTCAGCCCGATAGTCCTCCAGCTGACCTGATAGGCTTCAATAAGTGGCCTGATAGCGTCTGAGGCAGGTGGTGTAGTGTGAGTCTGGTAACAGTTATTAAAGTATCTTGTGGTGTAGCGTGAGTCTGGTAACGTAACGTAACCTAACCTAACTTAACCACCCTATCGAAATATAACACTCTAACCTAGCCTGATCTAAATCTAACAGTCTAATATAACCTAACCTAACCTAACCGACCCTAACAGCCCCGAGTAGAGTTAAGGATATTTAATCATCAGATGTAATACGCTGAGGAGGTGGAGGGCTTAGTGGTGGTGAGAGGGAGTGAATGTGGTGGTGGTGAGAGGGAGAGAGTGAGTGGTGGTGGTGGTGGCGAAAGGGAGAGTGTGTGGTGAGAGGATGAGAGGGAGAGAGTGAATGTGGTGGTGGTGAGAGGGAGTGAGTGGTAAGAGGGATGGAGAGGGAGAGAGTGAGTGGTAAGAGGGATGGAGAGGGAGTGAGTGAGTGGTGAGAGGGAATGAGTGAATGGTGAGAGGGATGAGAGGGAGAGCGTGAGTGGTTAGAGGGATGGAGAGGGAGTGAGAGGTGAGAGGGATGAGAGGGAGAGAGTGAGTGTGGTGGTTGGTGTGTTTGATGTATACAGTTCCCGTTACTGTCTATTCTGGCCAAAACTATCATGGGAATGTATTCGTTGTGGCCTGGGATCGAATCCGAGGCACGTGAGGCAACCGTCGACTCTATAGCCACAACACCAACTCATAACTACGACTTCTATCACAACTTCATGTTACCAGTTGTCATGTATCGTGTAGTGAGCTCATGTAACAACCAGTAATTGTAGTAGTAGTAGTAGCAAACTCTGGTGGGATGGGACCAAGTGCAAGATGTTTCTACGCCAGACTCGCGGAGGTGATCTCCGAACAGAAGCAACAGCCCAGAAGTTACGTTACAGCCTGGATGAGATGTCGACTGTCTTTCTCTCTCCTTCGGTCGGCCTTGCTCTGCCTCAGGGGAACGAGAGCTTCTGCCCCACCTCCGACAACTGCTGCAGATATTGACTATGAGGCTACAGTCACTGAATGCCTCATAGATCTGCGGCTCAACTAATTCAACACAGATAGGATAGCTACTTATGTATTAGGATATTTAATATTAAGGTAATAAAATGGTGGCGAAGGTGTGGCTATTGGGAGAGGCTGGAGGCCACGTTTATAAAAGTAGTAGTAGTAGTAGCATGAGGAGAGGGAGAAGGGGAGGAAGAGGATAAGGAGGAATAGGAAAAGGAGAAACATAAGGACAAGAGGAAAAAGGAGGAGGAGGAGAGGAGAAAGAGAGAGAGAGAAAAAGGGGAGGGGATGAAAAGGAGGTGGAATAAAAAGAGGAGGAGGAGAAACGGGAGGAGGAAGAAAAGGAGGAGGAGAAAGAGGAAAGAAGAAGGAAGAGGAAACTGGAGGAGGAACAAGAGAACTATCATCACACACACTAACTACACCCCGACACTCGATCGAAAATCCTAACCCATACCAAACCTAAACCTAACCTAACCTAAACCAAACCTAACCAAACCCAACCTGACCTAACCTAACCTAACCCCTACCTAAATTATTTCACATACCACCCAGTATAAATACCACCCCCTCCCGGCCCATGACCTTGCTATTTGACCTCTAAACCACCAGATATGTCGCAGGTTTAATCAAGATGAACTTTAGAGGTCAAGATTAGATTACCCTTTCCATTAAGTACAACCTCTCTGGTGGAGTTACCATGCGGACAAACAGACACACCGATGAATATTCTATACACAGCCTCGGTTTCCTCGACGCTGGGAATAATAACTGAGGGTTTTAATAAGCGAGTTGCTCTAATAACGAGGCAAATGAGTGAAGAGAGATGGGAGATATGACTGGGAAGAAGAAGAAGAAGAAGAAGAAGAAGAAGAACGGAAAGCAGGGGGAGGAGGAGGTGAAGGAGGAGGAAGAGGTGAAGAAGGAGGAAGAGGAGGAGGAGGAAGAGGAGGAGTGGAGGAAGAGGAGGAGGAGAGGAGGAAGAGGAGAGGAGGAGGAAGAGGAGAGGAGGAAGAGGAAGAGGAGAGGAGGAAAAAGAGGAGGAGGAGGAGGAGGAGGATATTTTTACCTGAAGGTGTCAAGAGGGAAGAGGGGGCTGAGAGGGGCTACCACACAGGGGTAAGACGCCATCAGTCATGTTAGTTTACCTCGTGAGTGATGATGTGAGTGAGTGAGTGAGTGAGTGAATGAGTGAGTGAGTGCGTGAGGGGGGAAATGCCTTGGGTGAGAGGTAAAGCATGCACTTGGGTATGAAAAATGTATATATGTATGTGTGAGAGAGAGAGAGAGAGAGAGAGAGAGAGAGAGAGAGGAGTGCCACAGCCGGTATGTTTGGTGGACGTTATACACAGAATTTTAATGAACCTTAGGAAATACATCAAACAGTGAGCCACAAGACCCGAACTTCCCTCAACCGAACCTTCAGCAACCGAACCTTTCTCAACCGAACCCTCAACAAAAACCTCCCTCAACCGAACCTCCCTCAACCGAACCCTCCTCAACTGAACCCTCCTCCTCAGCAACCGAACCTTTCTCAACCGAACCCTCAACAAAAACCTCCCTCAACCGAACCTCCCTCAACCGAACCCTCCTCAACTGAACCCTCCTCAACCGAACCTCCCTCAGATAAACACCGTCCACATCAACCGACCCCAATGAACCCTTCAAGGACTTAAACCACCGGATTACCCGGATCTACGGATAATCCACATCCCCACGGAGCATCAAAACACGGGGATAACATTAAACCCCGGATAATCCAGGTCGGGAGAGGACGTAGAACTCGAGTCACTGGTAGGTTAGTTTAAGTCAGGTTAAGTTAGGTTAAGTATGATTGTGTCTATCATCCTGGAGTAAAAAGTATAAGAATGATGGTTGTCTTTCATCCTAGAATAAAAAGGCATGATAAGAATGATGGTTGTCTTTCATCCTGGAGTAAAAAGTATAAGAATGGTGGTTGTCTTTCATCCTAGAATAAAAAGGCATGATATGAATGGTGGTTGTCTTTCATCCTAGAATAAAAAGGTATGATATGAATGGTGGTTGTCTTTCATCCTAGAATAAAAAGGTATGATATGAATGGTGGTTGTCTTTCATCCTAGAATAAAAAGGCATGATATGAATGGTGGTTGTCTTTCATCCTAGAATAAAAAGGCATGCTAAAGATGCTGGTGTCCTTCATCCTGGAGTAAAACAACCTACCAGGGAGGAGTCGGGTGACAGAGCCCTCATTGTGTTACCAAGTTGTCATTTAAGGCTAACATTTTTAACTTAGCCCCGGGTGTCATTGTGAACCTCGCTTAAATACATCATCTTTAAGTTTATTTCTGACTGACTACATATACAGCTCTGTCGCCTTCACTCAAAGTTAATGATAAGTTATCTTGTATAGTTATTTCATTCTTTCTTTTTTGTATTCATGTATTTATCAAGGAATTAAATGATGTAGGTAATATCTAATTCAAAACTGACATACATTTATTCTCGTACCGTGAGCGTATGTGTACAGTAAACGCCCGGTAACTACTACCTCTTAAACTTCTTCAAAACTATTAACCTCCTTCCTCTATTCTTCTTTCGTCCCCTTCCTTCTCTACTAAAATATAGATAGATAGATAGATAGAGAGAGGGGGGGTGGGAGGCTATGTACAGGGCGGCGGTGGTGTCATCATACCAGACGACCGTTCCCGCCAGCCAGCCTCCACCCTGAAGCCTTACACGCACCTCCCGCCCAGCACCGCACCGTATACTTCCACCAAACACTCCTTCTCCCTTTGCTAATACACACTACCTGCATACCTGTGTGTTTCAATCATCTATACATCAATGCTAATGTACCTAATATATGCCAGTACGTATTTATATCGGTACTGCTTAACTTGGTCAATATATTTACTAATCTACATCAGTATAAATGTTTTTTTTCAGTAATTTCTTCGTCAACCACACGTCCTCTTCACTGTCTTCAATGTTAGTTTATTTATGATAGTGCCTCGCTTCTACTGATAAATGATACAGTAAACCAACTTGAAGATTCTGATTTGCTTTCATGAGTGTCCATGGATCTGTCTAAGCCAACGCGGCTGAGACAGATCCATGGATACTTTCTACAACCTTGGACATAGGACCCTGCCACCGGTCTCGGACATCGGACACCGCCATCTGGAAACTCCTGTCTATGCACGGAGGTAAACAAAGTCACGGCCATCGCTGGTAAGCACACAAGGATCATATACTGTTTGTGTGAACTGTTCCAGGGTGTTGAGTTACACAAGGTCTTGATGGTGTACACTAATGATGGGTCACCAGCCTCCATCATGGGCCATGAACGGGTCTAGAAGGTACAGTATCGTTATGTTCATGACAGCTACACTTGTACGTGAAGCATCCCTGACGGCAATGCTTAAGAGTGGAGCATATGTGAGAGCCAAGTCTCGGACAGTTAATACTGTAAGTGAAGCTGCCAGGAGAGGCATGATTATGGCAGCCGCTTATATGAATGGAGTACAGTTCCGTGTTATCCACACCCCAGAGCAGAGAACTGGTAAGACTCCACAAGTAGAACATCTGAGATATACATGACCTAAAGAGGCGCCTCTGTGGGGGCCTTGTCGAAATATGGAAATGCGATGCGTCGTGAATGTCTGGCGGCCACCTGGTACTACACCTGGATCCGGAAACATAAAGGCTCTAAGCTGGCTCTCCTCCTTGAGGGGTCATATCTGGCATATAACCGAGTGAGTGTGTGTGTGTGTGTGTGTGTGTGTGTGTGTGTGTGTGTGTGTGTGTGTGTAAAGGTGACGTTTATGAGCCTATAAATGTCATGTCAACCTGAACCCTAGAGTTGACAACTAAATATTGTTTATGAGTCAGCTGAAGGATTTAAGTCAACAAGACATTGTTTTTCGTCCATAGACACACTATGAATGTCTCCTTTACACACAGACTCCAGGATGGTGGTCGAATCTTCCCGGAAATTCTAACGAGATTCTTCCCCAGTCAGGAGAAAACATTACAAGAACATAAGAAAATAAGGAGTCTGCTATAGGCCGGTTGGCCTGTGCATGGCAGCTCCTGTCGAGAGTTACTACCACTCTCTATCATCCATGAATCTATCTAGCCTCCTTTTGAAACTTTCCAGCGTTCCAGCACTTACTACAAAGTTGCTAAGCTTGTTCCACTCGTCCACCACCCTATTTGTGAACCAGTTCCTTCCTATCTCCCTAAACCTAAACTTATCCAACTTAAATCCGTTGCTCCGAGTCCTATCCTGCTCGGATATTATAAGAACTTTATCTATATCCCCTTTATTGATTCCTTTCACCCACTTAAATACTTCTATCATATCTCCCCGCACTCTTCGTCTTTCTAGGAAATGCAAGTTTAGTTTCTTTAACCTATCTTGATATGGAAGGTTTCTAAATCCCGGAATCATTTTCGTCATTCTTCGCTGCACCGACTCCAGTGAATTGATATCCATTCTATAATAAGGGCACCAAAACTGAACCGCATAATCGAGGTGCGGCCTGACCGTATGAATCTTTGAGATTCAGGCCTTTGTTCTTTAGGTGTTCCTCTTCCAGGACTGTTGTGGTCACCATCCGGACCCAACATTTGCATTAGTTATCATTCTACCTTCCATATACGTCCGTAAGATGTTAAGTGGTCCCCGTGTTTGCGTTCTGCCCAGCCACTCAGCTATGGCAGCAATGAGAGGCCCCTGATTCCCTGGTAATAAAGATAGCTTACCACAGCCCCGCTTCTCCTCGGGTAAGGTATCGTTTACCCTTCTGTAGAGTGAGTCGTCTTTACCAAACAGTTTACCATACTTTGGCAGCCACCTTTGTGTTGTTAGGTAAAACAGCCACGGAGAAAATTTTGAAGTGCGAACGTGTGAGAATCAGTGACGTAATGTAAATAGTCGAATTTAATCAGATCAAGAGACTGGTGCTAGTGGCTTTAATACTCTTAAAATAATATCAGTGAAATCCTACACAATTTTAAGTAGCGTTTTCTTGCATAGTAAAACCTAATTATAAATACACACAGTCTATCACACCTTTTACTGGTCGCCGTGTAAACATTTATTATCGTAAGGAAAAAATTCACATTTCCTCAATAAACAATTACACTTTAAACAAATACTTAAAGTCCTCTCATAAAACAAATACTGACTACTATGCGGCAAGGAGCTTCAGCCTCAAGAGAAAAAAACCTCCTCACGTGCGAAAAACACTGTCAACCAGGTGATGAAAGGCGGAAATTGAGTTCACAAAACGTCAGCCCAAACATTATTATTTTCATCGCTTCACTGTCACCAAAATATACCATTATAGGTCCAATTTTCCAGCCGAGTGAACAATAATGTTTACCTTGGTGACCAAACGATGTTACCTGCAGCCTGGACCAGACCACCCACCTAGCCACCACACACACACACGACGCAAAACACATTTTATAAAGCCATAAACATACAGTACAGTACACCCTCCACGACCTACAGTACATCCAACTTATAAAGGAAGAACATTAATAACACACACGACCATTACTCCCTTCCCTCACCTGTCTCAACTAAGTCCCCACGAGAGACGGGAAACCAGGACGAAAAATGAAAGAAAAGCCACATTCCTTGTTCCTCCTCCACAATAAAATATGAAGTAAAACACACTTCCCTAAAAACTAACCTAAACCTGACCGGACCTCCACCACAAAGCCAAACACGTGTCCAGGTAGTTTTAAATATTTGTGACACGCCCAATTAGGGGGTGGGTACAACAATGACTGGGGTGGGTATTACAGTACAATAATGACCGGGGTGGGTATTACACGTACATAATGACTTTGGGTGGGTATTACACGTACAATAATGACTGGGGTGGGTATTACACGTACAATAATGACTGAGGTGGGTATACACGTACAATAATGACTGGGGTGGGTGGGTATTACACGTACAATAATGACTGGGGTGGGTATTACACGTACAATAATGAATGACAATGGGGTGGGTATTACACGTACAATAATGACTGGGGGTGGGTATTACACGTACAATAATGACTGGGGGTGGGTATTACACGTACAATAATGACTGGGGGTGGGTATTACACGTACAATAATGACTAGGGGTGAGTATTACACGTACAATAATGACTGGGGGTGGGTATTACACGTACAATAATGACTGGGGGTGGGTATTACACGTACAATAATGACTGGTGTGGGTATCATACACATCAATCATACTAAGTATCAGCCACATATTTGAGGGTTGGTGACCACAGTCCTCCACTCCAACGTTCTCAGGTTGTTTTTATCAATCCTTTAAGGGCCTACACCTCTCTTGGGACCCAGTTTATAATTTCATTCATCCATCCCAGTCTCTGCCTTCTCCTGGTCCTCCTACCCTCAACTTTGCCCATTAATATTTCTGTTATTATTCTCTCTTCCTTAACTATATGACCAAAGTATCTTATTTTTCTCCTTCTATACATTTCAATTATTCTTCTTGAAGTTTTTGTTAATCTTAGTACTTCTTCATTTGTTTTCCTGTCAGTGCAGCTTATTCTTAACATTCGCCTGTAGCATCACATATTAAAGGCCTCCAACTTCTTTCTGGTGTCTGCTGAAAGTGTCCACGCTTCTGACCCATACATCAGTCCGTGTCATATATAGCCTTTCAGCAGCCCTTTTCCCTTAAATTGAGGTTAATTTCCCTTTTCATTAGGTCTTTTAGTTTATTAAATGCAGTTTTTACTTGACCTACTCTTGTTTTGATTTCTTTCTTACATCTACCATCACAGATTAATGTTACATCCTAGATACCGAAAATTTGGTACTACTATAGCGTGCGGCCTTACAAAATATTTAGGTTAGGTTAGGTTAGATTAGTTCAGGACAAGTGAGGTTAGGTTAGGTTAGACTAAAGATATCTTTGCAGACTGCACGCTTCAGTAGCACCCAAAATGTTCCACTTTTTTAAGTTCCCAGTTGCATTACCATAAGCATAAAATATTCCGAATGTTCATATAAGAGAATACACTATGTACAAGTATTGGTTTACAGCACTAACAGAAAGGTACAGTAGTAACACAGGAAAACTAAGACATTATGACATTATTGGTTTCTTACCGCACATATACCTCACATATAAACGTATCGTATTAACTGAAGATTAGCTTCACAGTCTATGTCATCTTAAACTAACCTAATCTAACCCCCCGAGGTCGTGTTACGGTGGTGAGCCATTGTTCAGGTGATCTTACAACTACTTCACTCCTCACAATAACCTGCAGGAGCTGAGAGACGAGACGCTGATAGAAGCGGGGAAAGCTCTCAAGAATGTCATTATCTTGTCCTTATCTCTCCCCCTGAGGCAGCGGCAGGTAAGAGTAGCGACGGGAGTGGGGACAGGTAATGTGACCTGGCTCACGTAGGGTCAGGTCAACAATCAGAGGATCACTGCACCCACCGGCCACCACCTGAGTCACCATTTACTCGCCCTGTCCGTCTATGATACAATGATCTCCACTCACTCAGCCACCAGTGCGGGTGCTGCTGCTGCCACACAAGCTGTCACCCGTTTAAACTACGTCCCGATTACCCAGTTAAGCAACAAAATCTCTAAAGGCTTTTGTGGATCAATCGTTCCCAAGTGGCAGGCGAGGTCGAGGGAGTGTGGATCCATCCCTTAAGAGGTCTCGGAGTGCTACACAATACACTGTCATCCAGTCTACAGTCTACACCCAATAACGGACGATCATCCTTGGGTTACCGTCTGGCCGCGATACACTTAACACCAGCTCTCAGCCCTAACACAAGTACTCTCTGTCTCACTGCTGTTCTCCCAGTGTAGTTAACTAACCACTATCTCTTGTTATTCCCCCTATGCATTTAACCAACCAACCACCCACCTACCCACGACGCTCTCAAGAGAAACACGGGGGAGTGTAAGGCAGGAGGGATAATGAGTCAGGTAGCTGGAGATTGGATCTTATCTAGGAAGTACTGCTGGTGGTGTGTATGTCGGGAGAGAGAGAGAGAGAGAGAGAGAGAGAGTATGTCGGGAAGATATAAAACTAAATACAGTGTTAACAGTATACCATATAGTTACTAACACCACGTAACCAGACGATACTATACGCTGTATAATAATAACTTCCTTGAGATAAATGTAGTGTTTATCCACGAGGTCCCTGACGCTCGCCAGCCTCAACCAAGTCGATATTTTTGTTGGAGTTCATTATTTATCTCGGTGTTCCGTGACTGAATAAAATGTTTTAATTTCCCCACTAAGATTTTTTTCACCTACTGTTGGTGATAACTGTGAGGTCTCAGCCACACCTGTCACAAAATACTGCAAAGGTTTACTGGTTAATTAATCTATAGGTAAAGCCTCTGTGTCCAGGTGTAAATACTAAGAGAGGGCTGGCGGCTGGCGGCTTCACTATATGTCTGTTCAGAGTACCTCAACCATACATAAAATGTTAACTCTTTGGTGCTCATATTTGTAAAGGAGTTAGAACGTTTTACCATTAATAAATATACTTTAATACAGTACAGCCAAACAACCATAAAAACTTTGCTTCTTCTACATAAATTCTCTAAACCTTAAACAGTTGCTTACATCTTACCACGTAACTACACTTAAACATATATATTTACTCTCGGTCAAATCCAACGTCTAATGAAGGCTATTTGTACACTACATGACCAAGCAGAGAACGAGACTACACACTGCAGTACAAGACCCTGTTATTCCCCGAGGTAAAAGCCACAGCACCAATTTAGTTAAGGTATTTTCCCCCGCTCGAGGGCCACAGTCACTCAAGGGTAGGAAACACAGCCAACAGAGGAGGCGGTAAGTACCCTAACTGAAGGCTCTGGTCTTGTAATGGTTGGTGTCAGAGCTCTTCCCACTGCCGTCTGTCCTAACTGGTCACGTGAGAATACATTTCACTGACTCATTAATACAACATCAAGAAGGGTCATGCTGGACGCTTAAATATCGTCAAAATTGTACTGAAACTTTGTCATGACGAGAAAGACTTCCTACATCTTAAGTTGAGAGAAATTAACTTAGAAAACTTGAGGGTGCCCGGGTGGCGCGCCTGGAGGTATGGGTCGAGGCAGCAGGTGTTATACCACTAGATACTAATGAGTTTGTTCCTCAGGTGTATAATACTGTAATAAACCCAGGCAGTCGGCTGGATTATACGGTCCAGTCCTTTTAGGCCCCAACTCCACCTGGCCCTAAACTAATCATTAAAATTGGGGCCAAGTGCTAATGATCCCTAGTCCTTATGGACCCCTAAAGAGCCCTAATATTACCCCAATAGAACGGAAGTTAATGTGACCTGAAGAATGATATACCTGGGTCACACACAGTAGGGGCAGGAGAGTACTGCTGATATTAAAGGCTGTAAAGTTAGGGGTGACTAGGTAAGGCCATAAAACTCACCAGGACACACACACACACACACACACACACACACACACACACACACACACACACACACACTGTTAAATGACCGTCAAATAACCGTTAAACGCCACTCGTTATAAGTTACATATACGACAGACACCAACTACACTGGGCACATGGGAAATATTGTCATAATTCTAGGGAAGTATTCCTGAGACATACATAAGGGCAGGGGAGGACTGCAACAAGTCTATGGACATAAAACATAAAATATTAAGCTTCTATTTAAAGTAAGTGGTAACAGACGAGTGGATCTGTTGACAGCCACACGTACAATATATCAAACAGTATCTGTCCACACTGAGTGAAACATTGACACAACGGATGATAGGTATTAGGATTTGCGCGTCCCTGCCCTGTATAGTTTGACATAAGTAATGCAATGTGTGTATATTTCGGCGTAATTAACATGATGTTCGGTTACCAAATGTAGTAGGATTGATATGCCACAGAGCCACACATACCAACCCTCCCGGGACCCTCCCGGGACATCTCTGAGATTGCATCAAGTACGAGTCGTAATCAATGTTTGGGCCGATATTATTGGTGACCACCTCATTGGCCCATGTCTGCTACCCCAGCGACTGACAGGTGAAACATACACACATTCTCTTGAGAACAATTTACCAATGAAGTTTGAGGATGTGACCATCAGGGTACGGCAACAATACCAGTGGGGTCACACACACACACACACACACACACACACATACACACACACACACACACACACACACACACACACACACACACATACGTAATTCCATCTATAAGTAAAACATACAAAGTGGTCTAACTCACATTATACATCAGTTAAACCAATATTCATTTTTTTCTAGTTGGAAGTCTACCCACCCCATGTACTTGCCGAACAGACAGACACGTATGCCGAAAACTATCACCAAAGTATGAGGGCCAAGTGAGAATGAGGACCAGACGAGAATGAGGGCCAGGCGTTAATGAGGGCCAGGCGTTAATGAGGGCCAGGCGTTAATGAGGGCCAGGCGAGTTAATGAGGGCCAAGGTGAGAATGAGGGCCAAGGGAGAATGAGGGCCAGGAGAATGAAGCGTGTGAATGAGGGCCAAGCGTGAATGAAGCCGAATGAGGACCAGGCGAGAATGAAAGTGAATGAGGGCCAGGCGAGAATGAGGCCAGGCGAGAATGAGGGCCAAGTGAGAATGAGGGCCAGGCGTTAATGAGGGCCAGGCGAGAATGAGGGCGAAGTGAGAATGAGGGCGAAGTGAGAATGAGGGCCAGGCGTTAATGAGGGCCAGGCGAGAATGAGGGCGAAGTGAGAATGAGGGCAGAAGTGAGAATGAGGGCCAGGCGGAATGAGGTGCCAGGCGAGAATGAGGGGCCAGAGTGAGGGCGAGGGCCAGGAGAATGAGGGCCAGGTGAGAATGAGGGCCAAGGAGAATGAGGGCCAGGCGAGAATGAGGGCCAGGCGAGAATGAGGGCCAAGTGAGAATGAGGGCCAAGTGAGAATGAGGGCCAAGTGAGAATGAGGGCCAAGTGAGAATGAAGGCGAAGTGAGAATGAGGGCCAGGCGACAATGAGGTGCCAGGCGAGAATGAGGGCCAAGTGAGAATGAGGGCCAAGTGAGAATGAGGGCCAAGTGAGAATGAGGGCCAAGTTACAATGAGGGCCAAGTGACAAAGAGGGCCAAGTGGGAAGGAGGGCCAAGTAAGAATGAGGGCCAAGTGAGAATGAGGGCCAAGTTATCTAAGCTAAAGTTCCTTGTTAAATGGCCATCTCCCTCACGTCATTACCTTTACGTAATATAATCACGTACTAATGTCTTATGAATATTTTCACCTTGTGGCTGTTGTATTTTGTCAGTAAACCGTTAATTATTACAGTCATTATCATCATTATACACATTAATACCTACCAGCTTAGCCTAAGAGACACGGGATCGTCAACAACAGGTTTATAGTTCAGCGTAAGGGCCTGTTTATCACCACCCCCCATCCCCCCGTTTGTAACACCTTTAATCCTAACACCACTTTGGGAAAGGATCACCTGAACAATTTCCACCCCCCAGATAATTTCACCTAAATATTAAAAGTTAGGTTAGGTTCGGTTAGGTGTCAGTCACCGAGAGATCCACATGCTGGTTTAAAGATGTATGTTAAGTTAAACCGACTCGTGTAGGTAAGAACTTCTTCACTCTGCCTCAAAGTTGTCACCCGTCAGCGATACACACAATGGCGATTAAATAATTGGTTGCTGTGTTATTCCACATTCAAAGGAACATTCCATTACGCTTTAAAAACATTCATCAGTGGAGTCAGTCAAGACGAACACTGAGTTGACTAAACGCAGCCAGCCACAAGGTCAGTTATCACCCCAGACGAACTTGAGTCACATCAGATGTACTTTCCGAACACTATAATTTAGTTAATTCTGTACAGTCTCGGTGAACACTTACCTTATACTTTTCATCACACAATTCTAATTGTTTTCCAGGTGCCGTTACAAGAGACCTGCAGCTCCCAAAAGTCTTCGCCATATATACAATTTCTTTATTTGTAAATTTTCTGGCCGACTGAATAACTTGAGTCATCTGTCCGTTTGTTTAACATCAGTAAGTGTTGAAACTAACCTGAACTTAGTCTAATGGTTGAAACACAAGACACTGACGGTCTTAGATCTGTTCGCGACTCAGAATTTGTAGTTGTTATGACACGCGTCAGCCTCCCCACGACCCACAGACAGACAGACGCGCGTAACCTGATGACCGTCCGCCTGGTCTGGCCTGGCTGGTGTCCGCAGCACGGCCAAGTTAGACAAACAATCAACTCGAGACCAACAGAACAACGAGTAGTAACGTCGATGACTAACTCCATTCAGAGCCTGGTACTGTATGCAACTAAGCCAGTGATAAATCCCTAAAACGCTTATCAGACAACTTCTTCACACAGTATGAGGGAGCACAGATTAATCCTTAAAGAATAAAGTCCAAGCAGGATTTTTTCACCAAGATAAAGTCCCACCACCTAAAAAATATAGTAGTCCCCAGTTGTGACTGTGTCATCGAAGTGACAAGTCATGTTACCTCCTCCACTGCTCTCACACAACACAAGTACATCTCCCTAACACCAACCGATAAACACATTCAACAACCAATTAAAACACCAATTAGTGTCTCCTTACGTGCGGTAGAACTACAGTACTCGCAATTCTTAAATTTTACTTAACTAAAGCCAATGAATCATAAAGTAAGCTTTAGTGTAAGTAACTGTTGGTGTCTCTTGTATAAACTATAATTTATTTTCAAGAAAGCTCATGTATACAACAAGTGACAGTAAGCTGGTGATTTATAGACCACTAAGACAGAAGCTAACTTGGTAGTGTGTCAACAGCATCACTAAAACCCGTAAAAATGTCAACAATGAGAGGTTATCGCCTCACCATGAGCTGCTGAAGGTCCTCATACCGCCGGCGTGTCGCTGGCTGGCGTTGCTGTCTCCTGCCGGGGGTCCACAGGGGGTTACCCTCGCGTCCACACAGGTCACCCTCAAGTCCACTGTCAACACTTGCTACACACACCTTACCGTCCGCAAAGTATGGCTGCTGGCCGCACACTGAACAGTCACCCACGACCACTGCCGCAACACGACTTCAAATGGCCCGCGCAACCCTGCTGACCCGACCCTATCGCTGCCACACGTCGCAACACCAAACATTTATCCCGTCCAATAGTTGCTATTCATAAGCCCAGAGCCACAATAAATATCAAAATATTTATAAAATATCAGAGAGATAAGACGTCGGTATTAATATGATACTTGTTCAATGAAATAAGTGATAAGAAACAATGGTGATGAGTAGGGAAAATGGGTTGTCCACTAGCCAGCCACCCACCCACCCGCCCGCCCCCACAACTTCATCTGGTCCCGGCCACCATTATCTCTGGGAAAGTTGTACCATCACCGGGACCATCTCTGGCGCTCTACCTCCTCAATGAACTCTTAAGTCTCAATGTATGAAGACAAACTATAGACTCATACTCCCTAATGTCACGAGAAACACAATGAGTCCCAGCAGTATCATTGTGGACCTCCGGGGTGTGAATGAACATGGACATTAATGGGTGAATGACAGCGTTTGTTAAGTACATTAAGAGCGGCCTGGGTCACACAGCGATGACTGGCACAGGACTACACGCCACAAAACATATCACTTATGTTCTCAGTTTTGACGTGAAACGGAATACTGTACAGATGTGGAAAAAAGTTTAAGTACTAACATAAGAATGAAGAAAGCTCCACCATTCATCCACCTCCTACACCATACATCCTTCTATTCCACCATACACCACATCTACCACCCCCTCCACCATACACCACCTCCACCGTACACCATCGTACTCCACCATACACCATCGTCCTCCAACATACACCACCTCCACCATACACCATCGTCCTCCACCATACACCATCGTCCTCCACCATACACCATCGTACTCCTCCATACACCACCTCACACCATACACCACCGTCCTCCACCATACACCATCGTACGCCTCCATACACCCACCTCCACCATACACCATCGTACTCCTACCATACACCACCTCACCCACCATTACCCATCGTACTCCGCCTCACCATACACCACCTCCACCATACACCATCGTACTCCACTATACACCACCTACCCATACAATCATCGTCCTCCATACACCACCTCCACCATACACCATCGTCCTCCACCATACACCATCTCCACCATACACCACCTCCACCTCCACCCATACACCATCGTCCTCCACCATACACCATCCTCCACCATACACTATCGTCCTTCACCATACACCACCTCCACCATACACCATCGTACTCCTCCATACACCACCTCCACCATACACCATCGTCCTCCACCATACACCACCTCCACCATACACCATCGTCCTCCACCATACACCACCTCCACCATACACCATCGTCCTCCACCATACACCACCTCCACCATACACCATCGTACTCCTCCATACACCACCTCCACCATACACCATCGTACTCCTCCATACACCACCACCACCATACACATAAGAACATAAGAACATAAGAAAATAAGGAGTCTGCTATAGGCCGGTTGGCCTGTGCATGGCAGCTCCTGTCGAGAGTTACTACCGCTCTCTTTCATCCATGAATCTATCTAGCCTCCTTTTAAAACTTTCCAGCGTTCCAGCACTTACTACAAAGTTGCTAAGCTTGTTTCACTCGTCCACCACCCTATTTGTGAGCCAGTTCCTTCCTATCTCCCTCCTAAACCTAAACTTATCCAACTTAAATCCGTTGCTCCGAGTCCTATCCTGCTCGGATATTATAAGAACTTTATCTATATCCCCTTTATTGATTCCTTTCACCCACTTAAATACTTCTATCATATCTCCCCGCACTCTTCGTCTTTCTAGGGAATGCACGTTTAGTTTCTTCAACTTATCTTGATATGGAAGGTTTCTAAGTCCCGGAATCATTTTCGCCATTCTTCGCTGCACCGACTCTAGTGAATTGATATCCATTCCATAATAAGGGCACCAGAACTGAACAGCATAATCGAGGTGCGGCCTGACTAGCTCAAGATATAGTTGCAATAAGACCTGTGCACTCTTATTACTTACACTTCTAGATATAAAACCCAATATTCTGTTTGCCTTATTTCGAACATTAACGCACTGTTTTCTAGGCCGTAGGTCCGGGCTTACAAGTACCCCTAAGAGTCTTTCACAAGTCACTTCTCTAGGTTGATGTTGTTAAGGCTGTATACATTGACAGTATTTGTTCTTCCAATATTAAGTACGCTGCACTTGCTGATGTTGAATTTCATTTGCCGTTTTTCAGTCCACCCCTGCAGTATATTTAGATCCTCCTGTAGTGCATTTGCATCCTGCCATCGTCCTCCACCATACACCACCTCCACCATACACCATCGTCCTCCACCATACACCACCTCCACCATACACCATCGTCCTCCACCATACACCACCTCCACCATACACCATCGTCCTCCACCATACACCACCTCCACCATACACCATCCTCCTCCACCATACACCTTCCTCCCCAGCATACTTCACCATACACCACCACCATCGTACTCTATCATACACCACCACCAGGATTGCTAGTACTATTTAACCTGCATTAGTTAGAGGGCAGGAACTTTGAACATTTATTGTAAAATTCATATCAAATTGCACGCGACTGTAAATAAATTGTACTAGCAACACAAAACTGAAAATTCCATTTATAATCTATAGATTTTACCACAGTCCAACCCCAAGTGCCATGTGTTATAACTAGGAGGTATTAACACTGTGGTCGTGAAGTCATTTATCCTTATGTATGTCTCAGGGATGCTCCACCAGAATTATGTGACGTATTTCCTAAACATCATGTATAAGGAAAGAGGAATAAGAGATAAAAGGAATAATAGAAGGAGGATAATAACTAGTATAATCTAATAAACGTGGGAAAGTTAGGTTAGGTTAGTACACCGTACGCTATAGTAGCACCCGTATTGCTTAGTTTGTTAGTTGATAAAGTTAAGGACAGGGAGCACTCACCAGGGGGCCAGGGCGTAGCTTAAGAACGTCAGGCTTCTGGTTTTGGGAGATGGGCGTGATCCCAACCCTCTTCATCACTCACTCTACCACCACCACCAAATACGATTAATAAGATTAAGTTGCTCTCAGCACGAGATCATTCTCGATGGAAAATTTATCGTAAAAGTCAAGTTTAATAATTCTCTTAAAACCTTACTGGATCTTTATTCATCTTTCTGTTTCTCTTATCATTATTTTTCTACGGCCATATCCCGCACTTGTGTAGGTACAGTCACTCAAAAAACTATCTCTACTTGAAGGGGTCGATGAATTTCAGAATGAACACTGCGACTCCTGTTGTGTTGGTAGGGTTGACAAAATCCTTCGTTCGATGTGTCATATTTTTCCAACACAATTTTGTAAATATATTTTTTTAAGTGACTGTACATAAATTTGATCGAAGCAGAGATACAATAAAGAAAAGTTATGTACTCAAAAAATGCAAAAAGCAAACGGAAACACCTAAGACAATAAAAATAATTATCATCAACTTACAAACACCATTACACCATAACGCTTCATATCATTTCACTCTCCATTATAATTCTGGATCCAATGGTATATGTAGGCAAATCTCATAGATAAACCGTCTGTTATTATTATGAGTCCCGACACACAGGGAGGTGGTGCTGAGTTATACATAAACAAACAACTCCGTCTCTTAAATCATCTAACATGTGTGTCATCATATCAACTGTTATTTATTTCACAAGAGGATCCCAACATCTGGATTGGATTAAGGTTAAAAAGCCCGTGTTAATTATTGATTTAGCGCCACGACGAAGACTCTACAAACACACACTTTACCCCGTCACCCCTGACCTATTCCTGCCCCCATAACAACTTATTTTTTGCGTTTTTTATTTACTTTGTGTGCGATTTTTCGTCTCAATTTCAATATAATCGCCAAAAGAAAACGGGAGACCAAAAATAGGGCACAACTATTTTGCTTAGTACGAAGGGTGATCGTACGTCCAGCAAGTCACACAATGGAAAGTACTCGAAATATTCCCTCACTCGTCAAGGAACACTGCCGGTCATGGTAGGGGAGCGTTGGGCTGACAACAAGGTTGATGTTAAAATGGTAAACCTTTTGCCTGTATCATTAATCATTAAGGATCGCCACCACCAGTAGAACACAGTCGAACGTTCGTCTGGCGAAGCTTACAGAAGTATGTAACTGGGCTGGAGGGGAGTGCCAGGCAATGTTAAGAGAGATGAACTTTATCCACCATTAGATAAACTTTATCCACCATTAGATAAACTTTATCCACCATGAGATAAACTTTATCCACCAAGAAATAAACTTTATCCACCATTAGATAAACTTTATCCACCATGAGATAAACTTTATCCACCAAGAAATAAACTTTATCCACCATTAAATAAACTTTATCCACCATTAGATAAACTTTATCCACCATGAGATGAACTTTATCACACCATGAGATAAACTTTATCCACCATGAGATAATCTTTATCCACCATGAGATAAGCTTTATCCACGAGATAAACTTTATCCATCATGAGATAAATTTTATCCACCATGAGATGAACTTTATCACACCATGAGATAAACTTTATCCACCTGAGATGAACTTTATCCAACCAAGAAATAAACTTTATCCACCATGAGATAAACTTTATCAATCAAGAAATAAACTTTATCCACCATTAGATAAACTTTATCACACCATGAGATAAACTTTATCCACCAAGAAATAAAATTTATCCACCAAGAAATAAACTTTATCACACCATGAGATAAACTTTATCCACCAAGAAATAAACTTTATCCACCAGGAGATGAACTTTATCACACCATGAGATAAACTTTATCCACCATGAGATGAACTTTATCCACCAAGAAATAAACTTTATCCACCAAGAAATAAACTTTATCCACCATTAGATAAAATTTATCCACCATGAGATAAACTTTACCAACCAAGAAATAAACTTTATCCACCATGAGATAAACTTTATCCACCAAGAAATAAACTTTATCCACCATTAGATAAACTTTATCCACCATGAGATAAACTTTATCCACCAAGAAATAAACTTTATCCACCAAGAGATGAACTTTATTCACCATGACAAACTTTATCCACCATGAGATAAGCTTTATCCACCATGAGATGAACTTTATCCACCATGAGATGAACTTTATCCACCATGATAAACTTCATCCATGAGATGAACTTTATCTACAATGAGATGAATTTCATCCACCAAGAGATGAACTTTATCCACCATGAGATGAACTTTATGCACCATGAAATAAACTTTATCCACAATGAGATGAACTTTATCCACCAAGAGATAAACTTTATCCACCATGAGATGAACTTTATCTACCATGAGATAAACTTTATTCACCTTGAGATAAACTTTATCCACCATGAGATGAACTTAAGAGATATATTTTATCCACCAAGAGATGAACTTTATCCACCATGAGATGAACTTTATCCACCATGAGATGAACTTTATCCACCATATCCACCAAGAGTTAAACTTTATCCACCATGAGATGAACTTTATCCACCATGAGATGAACTTTATCCACCAAGAGATATATTTTATCCACCAAGAGATGAACTTTATCCACCATGGGATGAACTTTATCCACCAAGAGATGAACTTTATCCACCATGAGATAAACTTTATCCACCATGAGATGAATTTTATCCAACCAAGAGATGAACTTTGTCCACCATGAGATGAACTTTATCCACCAAGAGTTAAACTTTATCCACCTTGAGATAAACTTTATCCACCATGAGATGAACTTTATCCACCACGAGTTGAACTTTATCCACCATGAGATGAACTTATCCACCATGAGATGAACTTATCCACCATGAGATAAACTTTATCCACCATGAGATAAACTTTATCCATAATGAGATGAACTTCATCTACCATGAGATAAACTTTATCCACCAAGAGATGAACTTTATCCACCAAGAGATGAACTTTATCCACCATGAGATGAACTTTATCCACCATGAGATGAACTTTATCCACCATGGGATGAACTTTATCCACCAAGAGATGAATTTTATCCACCTAGAGATGAACTTTGTCCACCATGAGATGAACTTAATCCACTAAGAGATGAACTTTATCCACCATGAGATGAACTTTATCCACCAAGAGATGAACCTTATCCACCATATAAAAGCTACAGTAAAATACATGTAAAAAAAATCACTGAAACAAAAGACGCTCGACTATATATATTTTTTTATATTTACCCTGGAGGGGGCTAGTTTATTGGGCACCCCCTTGTCATCCTGTGCAAGGTGAAGCGCAAAAGCGTTTACAGAGCCCATCTGGGAAGCATGCGTAGTTTATGCTTGCCTTCATGACTCGTGCATTAAGGGCGTAAAAGCCTGAAGGGTAAACACTGAGGAGACATTACGGGTTACTTTACTATGAGGCTTCCTGACCCAACTGACGTCACCAGCAAAACAAACACGACCTGATGACCTGAATTTTAGGTTATGTTTGAGGTTATTTTTAGGTTCAGAGTAATTTTTTAGGTTAGGACTTAAATTTTGGGTTAGGATGAATTTATTTGTATTTACTTACGATTTTTCAGCCAAATTTCTCAGTCACTATCGAACCCCAAACCCTTGGAGTTATGAATCTCTGAAACCTCGAATCCTTAAAGCTACCATACTCTGAAACCTCGAATCCTTTCTGGACATAATCGTATTAAAAAATAATAATAATAATCTATATACAATCCATACAAAAAAAAAATCACTTGGGTTCGAAGCATATCCAATAACGGGTTCATTATGTCCGTGACTCAAGGTTCGAACCACTTAAAATATGTTTCTATGTAGGTAATTCGAACACTCTGGGTAGTTTCAAACATAACGATAGGGGTTGGGTGTAAACGAGACTGTCCAGTAGGGGTTAATAGGCCCGCTAAAGTTTCCTCCATTCTTGTGTTTTCATGTGATTTTTATACCTAATATTATATGTTGTTTATTATACACATACACACACACATAATTACAAGTTCCCAAAAACACACACACACAGAAAACACAAAAAACACACACACATAAAAACACGAACACGGAAACACACACACACACACACACACACACACACACACACACACACACACACAAAACCCTCAAAAAAGAAACACGCACACATACATAAAAACACTAACACACGCAGACACGCACACACACACATACACAAACAAGCACCCTCACACAAACACCACATATACACACAAAACACTCACAAAAACCAACGCACTCGCCCAGACAGACACGCACACACTCACTAGGTCACACCTGTTCGTATACACTTCCAGCTGTCAATGACTCAATAATAACAAGGATAAAATATAATGAGAGGAATTATATACGTCACTGGCATGTGTTAAGTGAAGTTAATGGGAGCTATTAATTTATTACTTTGATATACAAACAGAGGAGTGGGGAGGAGTGGGAGAGGAGTGGGAAGGAAGAGGAGGAGGAGGAAGAGGGAGAAGAGGAAGAGGAAGAAGAGTGGAAAGGAGGGTAAGTGGGAAGGAGGAGTGGAAAGGAGGAGTGGGAAAGTAGAGGGGTGGGGAGGAAGAGAAGTCGAAAGGAGTGGGGAGGACGAGGAGTGGAAAGGAGGAAGGGTGGGAAGGAAGAGGAGGAGTGGGAAGGAAGAGTGGGGAGGACGAGGGGTGAGGAGGAAGAGAAGTGGGAAGGAGTATGAACAAGGGGTGGGAGTGGGGAGGAGGAGGAGTGGGAAGTAGGAATGGGAGGGAGGAGGAGTGGAAGGGGGAAGAGGAGGAGTGGGAAGGAGGAAAGGGAGGAGTTAGAAGGAGGAGGAGGAATGAGAAGAAAAAAAGGAGGAGAAGAAGAGGAGTGAGGAGGATGAAGAGTTGGAAGGAGGATGAGTGGGGAGGAGTGGGGAGGATGAAGAAGAGTGGGAAGGAGTAGGAGTGGGAAGGAGTAAGAGGAGTAGTGGGGAGGAGGATGAGTGGGAAGGTGGAGGAGCGATCGACGAGTGGGGAGGACAAGGAGTGGGAAGGAAGAGGATGAGTGAGGAGGAGTGGGAAGAAGAACAACAACAAAGAAAAGGAGAAGGATGAGGAATTTTTCGGATGGTCTGAAAAATGGCGGATGAAATTTAATGTTGACAAACGTAAAGTACTTAGTCTAGGAGATGTAAACAGAGAAACCAGATACCAGATGAACAACGATGTTATAGAGAAATGCGACTGTGAAAAAGATTTAGGAGTAATGATGAGTAGGAATCTTAAACCAAGTCAACAATGTGTATTTGCTATATCTTGCGCTTGTGAGACATCACTTGGATTACGCGGTTCAGTTCTGGTCACCAGACTACAGAATGGATATAGAATCCCTAGAAAGTATTAAGAGGAGGATGACAAGACTAATCCCGGGCATTAGGAACCTTGAGTACAGAGACAGGTTAAAGCATCTTAATTTGCACTCCCTCGAGAGACGTAGGGTGAGGGGCGATACGATCGAGGTGTATAAATGGAAGTCGGAGTTAAACAAAGGTGATATAACAAAGGTACTCAAACTATCTAGCCAGGAGAGAACGAGTAGCAATGGTTTTAAATTAAGCAAATTTAGATTTAGGCGCGAAATAGGTAAACACTGGTTTGGAAATAGAGTAGTGGATGAGTGGAACACGTTACCGAATTTCATCATTATCCCAAGCACGCTGGATAGCTTCAATATAGGTTGGATGGGTATACTGTACTGTATGAGCCGTAGGGGGTTGGGTGTAAACGGGGATGCCTATATAGGCCAAAAGCCCGCTGCAGTTTCCTCCATTCTTATCTTCTTAGGAGTGGGGAGGAGAATGAGTGGGGAGGAGACGGAGTGGGAAGAATAATATAACAAAAACAACAATAACAACCAACAAGAAGTAGAAGAAAAGGAAGAGGAAGAGGAGGAGAAGAGGAAAATTACGAAGGAGTAGAGTGTGGAGCAGGATGGGGATGAGTGGAAAAGTGGAGGATGAGTGAGGAAGAAGAAGAGAAGAAGAATTGTGTAGTGGTAAGGACTGATTATACTTATCATCGTCTTAGCCCAGGAGAATGAATCTGAATTTGGCCACGGACAACAGCTAAATTACTGCTGTTTCCCATACTCATCCTGTGGGGAGGTTACTCAAGACTGTGTGACCTCATAAGATAACACCTAATATTCTCCCTGAAGTGTATGTCCAGTACACCGAGAAATATTACCCAGTCAACCCAAAGGTGTGTGTGTGTGTGTGTGTGTGAGTTAGATTTACACAAGTACCAAATAGTGTTATGGTTATACTACTAATGTTGGTTCATATCCTGGTATCAAGCCCTCCTTTAATGTGGATTCGAGCTGGTGATTGGCACACGACTCTCACCCCTTGTTATTGTGTGTGTGTGTGTGTGTGTGTGTGTGTGTGTGGCT
This sequence comes from Homarus americanus, assembly GCF_018991925.1. Lineage (NCBI taxonomy): Eukaryota > Metazoa > Arthropoda > Malacostraca > Decapoda > Nephropidae > Homarus > Homarus americanus. The sequence goes on from NW_024742238.1 coordinate 1,002,084, forward strand.
TTAGACCATCACGTGGCACCACTGATATGACCTTTGTCTGCGCCAGATACAGGAAAAGTGCCTAAGAACAGCATCGTGACTTATATATGGCCTTCATTGACCTTACTAAGGCCTTTGACTTAGTCAACAGGGAAGCCCTCAGTCAATTTGGCTGCCCACCAAAATTCATTGCCATTTGAGGCAACTCCACTATGGCAAATGAACGGCAGTGTCCTGCACAATGGCACCCAGACTGAGTTCTTCCCATTCAAATGGAGTTAAAGCAAGGATGTGTACTGGCACCAACTCTCTTTTCCATTTTCTTGGCTGTCTTCCTTACTCGAGTCAATGCCAATTTTGCTGGCGGGGTGGACATCAAGTTCCGGATGAAAGGGACTTTTTAACATCAGACGACTTCAGGCAGCAACAAAGGTGCCGGGCACCTCCTTCACTGAACTTCAGTATACAGACGACTTCACCCTCATCGCTCACACTAAATGCAACTTACAGAAGATCCTGAATACCTACGCACATGCATGTACACACTTCAGCCTTGAGGTGCATGCACATGAGACTCACATTATCTTCCAGCCTGCCCCTGGCTTAACCACACCTCCACCATCCATCCAGTTTGTGACCACGTCCTGGAGCCTACCAACCGCTGCCCCGCTGCCTTGCTGATTAACCTTGGTTGGTATAAGGCTACGGGAGTGTAAGGGTGGAAACGATCTTCCTGCTCGTTACCGCTGCTAACTCTCTCGTTTGCTGGTGCGACCCCCACTTGGGGGGATGGGGGGGTTGGACGGAGGTGAGGAGGTTCGCTGCTACCTGTGACACCGGCAGATTCACCCCAGCCGCCATACAGTCACTATCTAGCTACCCCGCTGTTCGTCAAATTCTGGCTGTGATCTCATCATAGGTCCTGGACTCGTGGGCTGTTTTCCCAGACCTTCACCTGTCGACTGTCAATTCTCTGGACATCAACCACTACCCCAGCTCCTCTCCACCGTCGGTGCCCCCGGTGTTTGTTTCTGCTGTATCAAGACATCGGCCGCTGTCGGTCGAGTGAGGTTAAACGGACGCTTCCCCCTGAGAGTGGGTCACTGTGTTCTGGAACCTTCCCCCAGGGCCACTGTCGTAGGAAATATCTGTTCAATGTTTGATTCCTTTAAATGCTAACTCCCTTTTAGTGTTTGATTCTATCAGTTGTTGACTCCCATTAATTGTTTGATTCCATTGTTTGATTCTATTAATTGCTGAATCCCATTAATTGTTTGCTCCCAATAATTGTTTGCTTCCTTTAATTGTTTGCATTCCGTTAATTGTTTGACTCCCTTAATTGTTACTTGATGTTCGTTGAGTGGTGTCAGAGTTTTGTGTTATATTTTTTTTATAGGTAAGAGATGTCCATCTCAAACGGTTGTTTGTTATTCCTCAGAAAACCATGGACCTTGACTTTCCTTTATTAAGATTCTGATTAGTCTGGTAAGGGATTTCCATCCCTAAGTCCCAGGCCTTTACGGGGAGTAAACCCCGAACGAAAAATCGGTGGTGAAACCCCTCATCAGGCAGACAAGCTTACAAAGCTCCAGTAAGACCCAAACGAGGGTATAGGCGGATGAGGTGACCTATATGGGAACCCAATGACTATACCGGCGGATGAAGGCAATGCATGATGTACAGGCTACTAAGGCGAAACCCAACAAATTGGACTATCGGCAGTACATTGCACCTCTCCTTCTCCCCAGTCGTTGCAACTGTTTGCACCACAGGAGCAGGAAAAGGGAGAGCCAAGATGTATGGTTGCAGCCTGCGCTCCTGCCTCACCACTTAAATCAACTCAAACGCAACTATCATCCAGCTCATACTTCCCATTATCAAAATCTTTATAACCCCAAACCCCAAAAGTTCTATGGCAACGGGCAGAGATGACTGCCGGGAGTCCTAGTCACAGCTCTGCACATGGGCGGCATAGATAAGATGGTCGTTTATGCACTGGGATCGAGGCAGCAGTGCAATCTGGTCCTGTCTATGCGACTGAGCAGCTTTTCCATGAACCACTCTGCTCACCCCATATGGGGAGGGGGCTAGAAAGTGTCCTAAACGTAGCATGCCTTAAAAAAAAAAAAAAAATGACTGGGCAACCGCACCCAGTAAGGTCATCCTAATTCGGTCAAAAGCAATCATAATCACAGCTCACAGGAAAAACAAACTATACAGTACAACCTCTTATGGTTGCTGCATGGAATGTCAGGACCCTTCTGGATTCTGGCACAAATGAGCATCCAGAAAGAAGAACCGCCCTTATGGCAAAAGAGCTGTCTCGGTATAACATCGACATAGCAGCCATTAGTGAGTCCCGGCTCCCAGACGAGGGTTGACTCACAGAACGGGGGTCCAGCTATACCTTATTCTGGAAGGGTAAGCCTGCTGCAGAGGGGAACTGCATTTATGGAGTTGGCTTTGCCATTCGCCAATCCATCCTAGACAGCTTAACTGAAATGCCTGCTGGGATCAACGAGTGCCTCATGGCGCTCAGAGTCCCACTGAATCACTCACGTCATGCCTTCTTCATCAGTGCATACGCCCCAACACTAGATGCAGAGGGTGATATCAAGGAGGCCTTTTATGCCAACCTTGACAAAGTGCTAACCTCTATCCCCAGAGAAGACAAGGTTATGCTCCTTGGTGACTTCAAAGCCAGAGTTGGCAGAGATGCTGACATATGGCAGGGAACCAGAGGGCCGAAACAGAGTAGGCAGGGGTAATCCCAACGGCCTACTCCTCATCAGCAAGTGTGCTGAACACAACCTCACTGTCACCAACACCTTGTTAAGGCAGGCCGACAAGTTCAAGGGATCTTGGCAACACCCACAATCCATACATTGGCATCTCATTGACTACATCATTGTCAGAGAAAGATATCGCCGAGATATCCTCATCGCCTGAGCCACGCATGGCTCAGACCACTGTGATACAGATCATCAGCTAGTCAGAACCAAACTCTCCCTTCACCTAGCCTCAAAACAGTGAAGGCAACAAGTCTCCAGAAGAGGCTTCAACACTAAGCCTTCAGAGAGCAGCTCAACGATGGGCTGGTGAATAACCCAACAACAAACAACCAAAGTGTCAGTGCCGAATGGAGCGTCCTCGATGCTGTCATAAAAAAAAAAAACTTGCAGTAAGACCCTCGGCCAGATCGAAAGAAACCACCAAGATTGGTTTGATGAAAACGACCTGGAAATCGAGTTAGTCGTCAATAGTAAACATGCTGCTCTCACTGACTGGAAGAACAACCATAAGTCTCGGACCAAAGCTGAAACCTTTCACAAGAAGAAAGCGGTGGTCCAGCATGAACTTCGCAAACTAATGAATGAATGGTGGAAAAATATAGTGCGTGAAATGCACACAGTCTGAGTTCTTCCACATCAAAACGGGGATAAAACAAGGGTGTGTAATTGCACCAACTCTCTTTTCCATTTTCTTGACTGCCTTCCTTACTTGTACCAGTGCCAATTTAGCTGGCGGGGTGGACATCGAGTACCGGATGAAGGGTCTTTTCAACATAAGACGACTCCAGGCAGCAACAAAGGTGCCGGCCGCTTCCATCACTGAACTTCAGTAGGCAGACGACCTCACCCTCGTCGCTCACACTGAACACGACCCACAGGAGATCCTGAACACCTATGCAGATGCATATGCACACTATGGCCTCGAGGTGAATCATGAAAGACTCAGATTCTCTTTCAGCCTGCCCCTGGTTCAAACACACCTCCACCATCCATCCAGCTTAACTGTACTACCCTCTCTAATGTTACCCACTTCCAGTACCTGTCCACCACCGCGGACATCGATGAAGAGATTCAACATTGGATCAGATATGCATCTCAACTGTAGGGAGCTGAAATTATCTACAAAGCTGCACGTTTATCGAGCTGTGGTTCTCCCCACCCTGATATATGGCAGCGAGACATGGGTCACATACAGGAGGCACCTGAAGGCACTTAAAAACTTCCTCTAACATAGTCTACATTCCATCTTCAAAGTTCGCTGGGAAGACAAGAGAACAAAACCCACTATTCTCGCTGTAGGAGCATCGAGGCTACCACCAGCCATGAACAACTACGCATGGACGACAGTAGACTGCTAAAGCAGGTACTTTACAGTCACCTAACGAATAGTAAACGTAACGCTGGCAGACAACGGCTAAGATATAAGGATAGTCTTAAGACAAATCTGAAAAAGTGCCAAATCAACCCCCTCACCTGGGAGACTATTACTCCACACTGTAACGCTTGGAGGATCACCACATGAAGTCTCAATACTTTCGAGTTAGCCCGACTGCATACCGAGGCAGACAAGCGCCAGTCCCGTATCGGGCTCTCGAGTCACCTCAGAGCTCACCAATGAAGGTGACATCCTTAATAATTCATATCATTGCATCATAGTAGGATGGTCGTCATACTCGATTCCGAGTAACAGCAAAGTAGTAGTAGTAGTAGTAGTAGTAGTAGTAGTAGTAGTGAAGCAAGAACACTGCAGGAGAGACTAAAATGTACAGGTGACGGAAAGCAAAACACCGATGACGTGGCAAGAAAGTTTAAAAACAAAATGAGTGTGGGAAAAGTGTCCTCGGCGGTAAGATCTCTCACAGAGGAATCCTCTGGTGGGGTTCTGCCAATAAGCAGAGAGACATTAAAACAACTTAAAGAAAAACATCCCACGGCAAGTGAAGACGAAGGCATCAGGTTCCAGGGTGACTATATCCCACCAAATGCTGTCCTGTTTAAGAAAATAACAGGAGGGATGGTGTGCAAACAGGCACTGAAGACACGAGGGGGTGCTGGCCCTTCAGGCCTGGATGCAAACGGTTGGAGAGTCATCCTCAGCACTACAAGTTTGGCCCTGTAGCAAGTGATCTCTGTACTGCCATTGCCGTCCTTGCAAGAAAGCTGGCATCCTCGTGCTGCCATCACCTCCATGCTCTGACGGTCTGCCGCCTCATTCCCCTGGATAAGAATCCATGATGTAGGCCTATAGGGGTGGGGGAAGTGATGAGGTGGATCATCGGAAAATGCATAATGTAGGTGGTAAAGGATGATGTCAGGGCAGCAGCAGGGAACCTGCAAGTTTGTGCTGGCCACCAGGCTGGAGGGGAAGCCGCCATTCACGCCATGAGAACGATATTTGAACAGCATGATTGTGAGGTCGTTCTCCTGGTGGATGCTTCAAACGCATTCAGCATACTTAACCGCAAGGCCGCACTGCATAACACCAAGAACAAATGTCCAAGCTTTGTAATATATTTTGAAAACTCCTATAGGAATCCGTCAGGCCTCTACATAGTAAAGAAGGCTCTAAGAGGTGATACCATCATACAGTCAACCGAGGGAACAATGCAGGGTGACCCTGTTGCAATGGCAATGTATGCAATAGGCCTATCCGTGCTCCAACACACAATAAAATTTGAAACAACTGAGGTCAAACAAGTGGCGTATGCTGATGACCTTACAGGAGCAGGAAAAGTGGAGGACATCAAAAATTGGTGGGACCTGGTAACATCGCGAGGCCCACAAATAGGGTACCACCCAAACGCCAGCAAGCCCTTCCTCATTGTGAAGCCAGAACATTATGAACGGGCAATTGAGGTGTTTGGCGGAAGTGAGGTCAAAATAACAAAGGAAGGCCAAAGACACCTAGGCGCAGTAATCGGCACAACGGACTTCAAGACCGAGTACGTAACGGGAAAGGTGAATGAGTGGGTTAGGGAAATCAAAGCTCTGTCTGAGATTGCTAACACAGAGCCACATGCGGCTTTTGCGGCGTTCACCCATAGAGTCGAGCATCGCTGGAACTACCTGATGCGCACTATCCCTGATATTGGGCGTCTCCTCCACCCTCTGAAAGAACCTATCAGCGTCAATTTCACCCAAATTAGTGAAACACCCTCACTTAACCCCAGCAGAAAGATCACTCCTTGCATTACCACCGAGACTGGAAGGTATGTGATTGACCAATCCAGAAGAGATTGCTGCCACCGAACATCAAGACTCAGTTAAGCTCACGGCAGCCCTCACGGACCACATAATAGCTCAGAACGCAACAGAGGAGGTGGATACCAGTGAAGTAAACAAGATTCGAAGGTCCATTACGATAGAACGACAGCACAGCCAAAGTGATAAGTTGCAGCAACTGTTGTCGCAAGTACCAGAGAATTTGAAAAAAAAGTAGCTATAGCCCAGGAAGTGGGCGCCTCGAACTGGTTAATTACGTTACCGATAAGGGCACATGGTTTCAGTCTCAATAAACAAGAATTTACAGATGCCATTGCTCTAAGGTAGGTAGGCGAGTGGAAGGTTTGCCCTCCCAATGCGTGTGTGGCTCTTCCTATGACGTCGATCACTCCATGGTGTGCAAGAAAGGGGGGCTTCATATGAGGTATGACGAAGTAATGGATCTCACAGCAAATATGTTGAAGGAAATCTGCTGTGATGTTAGGGTAGAACCGACCCTCCTTCCATTGGACTGTGCGATTTTCCAACATAGGACTTCAAACATATCCAACGAAGCCAGTGTTGACGTCAGTGCTCGAGGATTATGGATGCTGGGACAGCGAGCCTTCAACGACATCAGGATTTTTGATCCCATGGCCGCATGTCACCGTAACTTAGCTCTCGATGCTGCACACAGGAGGAACGAGAACGACAAGTTAAGGGCATACGGGGAGAGAATTCAGAACGTTGATCAAGGCAGCTTCACTCCTCTAGTGTTCACAACCTCTGGTGGGATGGGACCAAGTGCAAGATGTTTCTACGCCAGACTTGCGGAGGTGATATCCGGAGGTGATAACCGAACAGAAGCAGCAGCCCAGAAGTTTTGTTACAGCCTGGATGAGATGTCGACTGTCCTTCTCTCTCCTTCGTTTGGATTTGCTCTGCCTGAGGGGAACGAGAGCTTCGGCCCCAAAGCCGACAACAGTTGCAGACATTGCCTATGAGGCAACAGTCACTGAATGCCCCATAGATCTGCGGCTCATCTAATTCAACACAGATAGGATAGCTACTTATATATTAGGATATTTAATATTAAGGTAATAAAATGGCGGCGAAGGTGTGGCTATTGGGGGAGGCTGGAGGCCACGTTCAAAAAAAAAAAAGTAGTTGTAGTAGTAGTAATGTTAATGTGTGTGTGTGTGTGTGTGTGTGTCTGTCACGTGTTGAGGGATCTTGGTGACACAGAAATACAGAGGCGGGAGGGACAGACACATGTATAGTGTTGCTGCTGCCGACACTTCCAACTAGGCCATGCTTGTTGACATAATCATTAGCACTAAAGTTAAACCTTTTAGTGAGGGTTTAAGAAGGGAGGTGGGGGTGGTGGTGACTTTCAGGATGAGGCTGGAGGCTGTGTGGGTTGTGGGGGAGGAGAGGGGTGTAGGGGGTGTAAGGAAGGAGGGGTGAAAGGGTGCAAGGGAGGTGTAAGGGGAGAGAGGGGTAATGGGGTGAGGGGGTGGGGGGTGTATGAAGGAGGGGTGAAAGGTGGGTGGGTGAGGGTGAAAGGGGAGAGAGGGGTGTAAGGGAAAGATTTAAGGAGTTGGAGGGGTGCAAAGGGGGAGGGGTGTAAGTAAGGGGTGAAAGAGGAGGGTGTGGGGAAGGGGTGTAAGGGGAGACATGTAAGGGCGGAGGGGTGTAGGTAGAGGTGTAGGGGAGGAGAGGGTAATGGGGTGAAGGGGAGGGACTAGAGGTGTAAGGGGTGTAGGGGATGGAGGGATGTAAGGGGATGGAGGGGTGGGGTATGTAAGGGGATGGAGGGGTGCAAGGGGGTAGGGGTGTAAGGGTAAGGGTGTAAAGGAAGGGTGTAACTAGGTAGGGGTGCAAGGGGAGGGTGTAAGAGGAGGCAAGGAAGGAAGGGTAAGGGAAGGAAGGGTATAAGGGTGTAAGGAGGGGAGTGTAAGGGGAGGGAAGGGGAAGGGTCCTAAGGGGGAGGGGTGTATGGGTGTAAGGGGGGATAGGGGTGTAAGAGAGGAAGGGTGTAAGGGGGAGGATGACTTTCACGACTGCTGGACAGGAGGGGAGAGTTGAGGAGGCGACAAAAAGGGTGTGTACTTGGAGGGGGGGGAGTAGTTTCCAAATACGTAAACATTCAAATAACTACAAGGGATAGAGAGGAGGATAACGGGTGGTGAACCATTGTGATGATGGGGTGGGAGTGGCAGTGAAGGGCAGCAAGGAGAGAGAGGGATGGGCTGTGAGAGAAGGGCCGAGTCCACTATGTACAGTGTACGCACATTAAATATCTATAAAGAATGAGGGTGAAAGAGGATGGTGACCTACTGCAGTGTTGGGGCGTCTCGGTACAGCTCCTGGTGGGGATTTTAGAAGTACCTGAAGGAGTGTTGAGTTTCAGTCCTTTATACCACCGATGACTCAACACTTCTCTAAACTAAACTTCAGGTGAGTTAATTAGTAATAGAAAGTGGTATAACATAATACAATATTATATAAATCTATAAACCTCGACAAAGCAGTGCACAAATTATGGGTGTGTGTGTGTGTGTGTGTGTGTGTGTGTGTGTGTGTTACTGTAGATAAAAGAAAAACAAGTAAGCAGAGACACAAGCATCTGGGTGCGGAGTCAGACATGATTTTCAGGTATCGTCGTGATAAATTTCGTGGTAATGTGTAAAATTTAAAAGTTGCGAATATTGTTTCCTTACCTCATATTACATTAGATCAATTATTCACACGATAAATACATGAACACATTGAGGCTATTATACAAAAAATATAATCAGCTATAAAAGTAATGTTCATAAACATATCAGTACTTGTAATATATTAACATAATATTATTCGATGTATGTGTTTGTTATTTTCGACTTGTGAAGCGATGGATAACGAGAGTAGTTTGTTGCTCTCATCACCCGAACAACTCGATAGTTTCCTTACTCACTATTGACGGTAATGTGGGTACTTTGTAGCTCTAACTCACCACAGGTTCACACACCGAACAACTCGATAGTTTCCTTACTCACTATTGACGGTATTGTGGATACTTTGTAGCTCTAACTCACCACAGGTTCACACACCGAACAACTCGATAGTTTCCTTACTCACTATTGACGGTATTGTGGATACTTTGTAGCTCTAACTCACCACAGGTTCACACACACACACACATATGTACAATCAAAGACAAAAGTCGTGTCGCGGTTTTGTCCGAAGATTAAATATAACTCGTGAAACATTATGAGCGCCTCCTCCCACAAGACAGAGAGCGCACCAAAAGTTTAGCCCTTCGGTATAAGTTTTCACCAAATTTCACGACACGACTTTTGTCTTTCATTGTACACAAACACGTTCACACCACACGTTCACAAACATTCACACATACGTACACACCACACGTTCACACACACACGCACACAAACACGTACTTAAACACGTGCACACACGCACACTACACGTTCACACACACACACACATATACACACGCCATGTCCATATACATGCACACATACCACACGTTCACACACACACAGACACACACATATTATACACACCACATGTTCACACACACACACACACACACACACACACACACACACACACACGTACGCATACATACAAACTAAACATCAAGCTGTTGTGGATCCCCTCTCACATAGGCCTCATAAAACATGACAGAGTTGATGCCCTCGCGTCTAACAAAGACACTGTTGAATACAATCTGGGTCTGTCAAAAAGAACCCTTAAAACTATAATTAGGAAGGAACTTATTGATGAAAATGATGCAAGCAGACAGGTGCAAACAGGCACTAGTCGATCTATAGTTTACCATGATGAGATGTATCAAATGAAACATGTACAGTATATGGAGTAGAATCCGGACAAACCCCCTCAGGTAAAGTGCAAAATAGGTTAGGTTAGATTCACAAACTGTAAATAATAAAGAATAAAAATAATGATTAAAATATTCTTATTATTATTTGTCCTAGGGGCCCTTTGTCCTACCCTCATATGAAGCAGAGTAGCATGATCACTAGATTACAATATATTGTAACTGCTAGACTAAGGTTAGGATATAAGTACCTCTGGCAGTGTATCTCTCAAGCAGATGTAAACAAAACTAAATGTAAAGTGTGTGGCCAGACATATGGCCACACACTCCAACACTACGTCCTCGACTGTGTGAAGATAGAACCTTTTAGGGACAGGTCCAAGCACTGTGTGAAATGCACAACACTACATCTCTAATGGCAAGATAACCGACATATTAAGAGTGTATCCACTTCTTTTTTTTTCATTTAGTAGCTAAGTCAATTCCTTTGTATAGAAATAAGCACACAATGTTCTTGAATAAGCAATCTTATTTGTAATACTCTGTAACATTCAATGCCATAATATGCTGACCACTGGAGTCTATTATACAGACCCTTTGTTGTCTCTACTCTGTAATCCTTTTGAGCTACCGCTGTACGTGGCAAAATTCAGAAATAAAAATTCACACACACACACACAAGCAAAAGGTGTTGTCAGGATCGCCAGGGTACACCTGACAGCTTCACTAATGGAGCTTCAGGTGATATGATCTTGAACATTGCTAGTTAGCCACACCAGACTGTGGCCTCGAGTAAGGTGGTGTGTGTGTCTGTTACACTCTGGCAGTATGTGTATGTGTGACAATGTCGTAACGTGTCTCAGAACACATTGTTGTAAGGTAAGGTAAGGTAAGGTAAGGTAAGGTAAGGTAAAGTAAGGTATGGTAAGGGAAGGTTAGGTTCATAAACTATAAACTGTAAATAATAAAGTAAAAATAATGATATAAATTTTTGTATTGTTTTTTTGTGCTAGGGGGCTTTTGTCCTACACTCACTCATCTAACCTTTGATCGTTCGGTTAGGTTACAAGGTTAAGTTAGGACTTGTGTCTTGTCATAAATGGTTACTGTGGTGTACACATGCCCTGGACATCAGCCTCCCTGACTTAAGTAAATTATTTCACCGTTATGTGTAGGTTTGGCAACACTCGAACTGGACTACAGTACTGGACTTGTGGGGCCATAAGAAATCAACAATGACTCTGTGACGGAGTATTGTGAGAGACGTTACTGCGGACCTTCACACGTCACCTTTGTTTTATGTTTATATTTATTCCCTTTGTTAATTACCGGCCACAAGGACCCAAGTCAGGTACAGGCAGGAAACTCGGTGTCAGTGTCTTAATGGTGAGAGTGACTGTGGTGTTGTTACATCGTTTAATAAAGCAAGTGTTGGGTGAGGAGCACCACTGTAAAAAGTTAATGGCAAATACGTGTGACGGGATCTGGTTCTGGTGTTGGTACAAACCAGAACAAACAACAGCAGCCTCTGAGGTCATACTCTCACCAAAGGCTCAGTTTACACCACCATTCTTCTCCCCAACACAACATCAAAATAAGAATTACATTACAAGTGTGACTAAGAGATGGTCACTGGCTACTTCACCTCACCTGAACACACGAAAATTGTTATCCATCATGTCAGGAGAGACACATGGGCTGTCTAAGTGTGGCAGACACAGGAAACTGTGAACACACACATACTGTACACCCGCTACCACAAACTGAGTGCCAGTGAAATTATTCAAGAGTGCTGCACTCCATACAGCAGTGCCACGTCTTCTGGCTGACAAGAACGTTAAATACTACACTGTTTAATGTGATGGTTTGGCGATGATGTCACACTAGAGTGAGTGTGAGCTGTCAAGCCGGAGACGCTAATGGTCTTTGTGTGTCCCAATTATCATAACAGTTTGGTAACTACATGAAATCTAAACCAATTAATTAGCGACAATAAAAAAGCTTACATTATTTTTATTTTCAAGCTGAAGTATTTGTAGATAGCAGAGGTGATGTCAGCGGCGTGCAAGACACCACTCCTGCCACCACCTGTCCCCGGGTTGGTCTGACGCGGTGCAACATTCACTGCGATTCTAATTTTACACAAAATTAATTAAGGTTATTTAAAAATCGTTGAATATTAAAAAAAACTGACGATATATCTGCTGGTCACACATAAGAGCTTCTTATCCCATCGCCCAGTGGTGAAATTATATTAAAAAATAATAACGGTTCACCTAAGCATCAGCTCCCTCCCCAGCTTATTTCACCCTAACGTTGTCTGGTGGTTAGGTTAGGTTAGCGTAAGGGTCTTTAATTGGGTGAAATCAGCTGATGGTGATAAACTTAATGTGATTTACTAAAACACTGTACAGTACTACACAATAAAAAGTGTCTATACACAATATAATAGGCCTACGAAATAGAATTTTTTCTAAATCAAATGAGGCTGCTCGAAAAATACTGAAATACCTATACATAATTTGAAGTCTATTTCCACAAAAATAAATAGAGTAAAGTAATCACGTATGAGGAGAGGAGAGAGTAACAAGAGAGTCGAGTCGTCCTGAGACACCGAGGGACGCACATAACTAGAACCCTGCAGTGACCAGCTGGCCATCACTGATCACGGTTACTCCGGTGATTGAACAAAAAAGAACTTCACACGTCTCTGTCTGAGCATGACACAATGAACTTTAATACAAACGAGGTAAGTAGGTCTGAGGCCTTAGTGGGGGATTATCTCGTGTAATGTATCTAACAGCTGATGGGTGACAGAAACATGACTCATGTCAGAGGTAAGAAATAATATATTGTATATTGAACATATTAAGTGCATATACAAACTGATTATGAATGTGTGAGAAACGTGACTCACCTTACAAGAGACATAAGTAAAATATATTGTATTAAGTAATATTAAAAGCGGATTATAAGAGGGAAAACAGCCCAAACTTAAGAGCAGATATCAAACACACTGCGGTCATACAATACAATAACAAGTGCACGATCTATTAACTAACTGAATGTAAATGACAAGGACACCTGACCCAACTTTAAGAGGTGAGGGATTACACTGGACAACAACAGCTGACTAATATTACGCGTCACAGGGGCCTAACTACGCATCACCCAAACCTAACCTAACATTACTTAATTGTATCCAGGCCTATTGGGATTGCAGCCTATTAAGATTAAGGCCTTCTGGGATTGCGGCCTATATGAGATTGAGGCCTATTAAGATTAAGGCCTTCTGGGATTGCTGCCTATATGAGATTGAGGCCTATTGGGATTGCGGGATTAAGGCCTATTGGGATTGAGGCCGAGTGGGATTAAGGCCTATTGATACTGAAGCCAATGTGGATTGAGGCCTATTGAGATTAAGGCCTTTTGGGATTGTGGCCTATATGAGATTGAGTCCTATTGAGATTAAGGCCTTTTGGGATTGTGGCCTATTGGGATTAAGGCCTTTTGGGATTGAATCCTATTGAAATTGGGGCCTATTTTGATACTGATACAAAACGTCTAATCCAAAATATCCTTTCTGCCTGAATGAGAGGTGGGAGGGATTATGGCCTAATGTAATACAGACAAACACCCAAGTGACCACCTGCGGGGCGAGGAGCGTAACTCGAGCTGGCAAGTGACACGTCAGGGCGGGGTAGGATTATGGTAAGCCAGACTCATCCTCATTGGCCTCGATATAATTACCTCTTGACATTTAACTTTACGTGGTGTCATGGAGAGCAAGTTTTGACAGATCACAGAACTGGTAATAACATCATTATTATCAAATCTAACCTATCCTAACTTCATTTAATACCTCCTAATTCAATTTAGCCTAACTTAACCTAATCCAACCTAATCTAACCTATCTTACCTTCATTTATGCTCATATAATTTAATTTAACCTAACCGAACCTAATGTAACCAATCCTAATTTCATCTATCCTCATATAATTTAATTTAACCTAACCAAACCCAATCAAATCTAACCTATCCTAACGTCATCTGACCCTACCTAAATTTAACCTAACCTATCCTAATTTCACCTAAATTAATTTAACCTAATCCAACCTAATCTAACCTAAATCCGATTTTAACCCTACCTATTCTAACTCAACCCAATCTACTCTAGCTTAACCACTCCTAACTTAAAAGTGAAGAAAGCAAAGCAACGATAATAGAAGTTACCTCCGTGAGACAGTCCATACTTGAGGAGCCACCATCTTGTCCCTGGCCCTGTCTTTAGTTTCAGCCATCCATCGTCAACAACTATTAACGATACTTGGCGAGGGCGATAAAACTCAGTAGCTCTGACACCTGTATGGGAGGAACAGTGTTATTACACAAGCATCACGGAACATGAGAAACCATGGTATGACAAGCAACACGGAACATGAGAAAGTTGAGAAACCATGGCATGACAAGCAACACGAAACAATGGGTTGACAGGAACATGGAACAAAAGGAATAATTGACAAGAAACATGAATAATATGATAAGGAACATGGTATGACAAAATGGAACAAGAACTTTAATAAGACACACACGGGACACACAATAAAAGTGTAACTTTTACAACCCAGTAGTATTTGTTCTTTTTCATGCTGACAAGATTATCGTTATTGATTGTCATTATTCTTATTATTGTGATAACCAACAAAATCATAATCTTACCATTACAGAATCAGGTTTTGAATATTTCGTTTCGTCATTCTCCACCCCCACACAGCTACCCCATCCCCCTTCAAACACAAAGCTACATCTCTTGGCTCAAAAAGACTTCTTATTGGTGCCTAGTTGTTCGAAGCTCAGGTTTATCGCCTTCACATTGCATCTTAGCTTAGCGGGACGAAAATGGTAGTTGAACAGATCTGGGGTCCGTCTAAGGCAGCCTCTGACCCCACCCCCACCTGGTGTCTGGAATAACCACACCCACACGTCTAGTCTGATGTGATCAATATGTGTCCTATATTCCTCACCATCTTGAATTACCTCACTGTCTACAACGCCCACCAGACCATCTCTCGTCTCATCCAACAGATCCCCAAACTAGCAATGGGCAGATAGCTTCCGTAATCTGGACACAAAGTCACTGCCCTGCATAGTTTTTGAGGTTTGTGTATTATTAAGCTTTTCTGGGTGTATTTTGCATGCTGATCTCAAAAATGTTATCCATTTTGCTCAATCAGGTCAGAATTTTGTGCTATAGCATTTTAAGCGGAGATTCAGGTAAAATATTGGCATTTTCGGTCAAAATGGGGTCCTCATATTCGTTCATTAAACAAATCATCCGAGACATTGGCAAGCCTCACAGAAAAGATTTCGGTCAGTTTTAATGCCCTTACGATGCATTTAAATACACCCACGTGCTCGCCGGCCATTTAAATGTCCGCCGTGACGCAAAGGAAAAGAGTATATGTCCGTGTTTTTTTACATATATTTTTTCACAATTAAATTTCTTTTTCATCTGGTGGTACATGGCATGTTTCCTCTGTCTGTGGGATAGTCGAGTAGACAAGAAGCACTACATGCAACGTGACTGGCCTGCAAGAAGTGGACTTACTCCAGGTTCTCACAATGTTGTTGCCCATGCTCTGGTGAATCCGCAGAACATTCTTCTTCCGCCACTGCACATCAAGCTCGGTCTGTTCAAAAACTTTGTAAAGTCACTGAACAAAAAAAGCCAGGCTTTCAATTTTCTGAAAGAAAAATTTCCAAAAGTCAGTGAGGCAAAGCTGAATGCAGGAATTTTTGATGGCCCTCAGATCAGAGAGCTTTTCAAAGATCCCAAGTTTGATTGCAGCATGGATGTAAATGAGAAGAAAGCCTGGCATGCCTTTAAGTCTATTGTCTCCAATTTTCTTGGCAACTACAGAAGTCCAGAGTATGAACGAGTTGTTGAGGACCTACTTCTGAGCTACAAAGTTCTTGGTGCATGCATGTCCATCAAGATGCACTTCCTCAGCTCCCACTTGGACTACTTTCCAGAGAACTGTGGTGATGTGAGTGAGGAACAAGGAGAACGCTTCCATCAAGATATCCGTGTAATGGAGGAGCGGTACCAGGGTCGCTGGGATATCAACATGCTCGCCGACTACTGTTGGTGTCTGAAACGGGACGCCCCAGACACCAACCACCAAAGAAATTCTCTGCGACAGCCATTTATGCATGTCTAACTGTAAAGGCATCTATGTAGTTGACATATTTTGGTCCTATGTGTTGTGGTTACATTTCTTATGATATATTTTGCATAAAAATTTTGACATCATATTTAAGAATTTCGATTTTTTCCTAATTCCCATACCATAAAAATCTGACCTGATTGGGCAAAATGAATGGCATTTTTGGAATCAGCACGCAAAATACATAAAGAATCAGCTAAGAAACCCCGCACCTCATGATTTTTTTTTTCAAATGCAGCCCAGTGTTATATGTCCGACTTTAAGCAATTATTCGATATACCGAGCAACAACACAAGAGGTTAAGATTCGTTATTGTAGATGGACGTAAACTACTGACTTAAATAGTTTTTTCTGGTGTCTTTCATGGTGTTTCTATTGAATCCGACCTTTAATGTCAGGAATGAGCTGTTATGGAAGTATGCCCCCCACAACTACCTATAATTTGGAGTCCCCAAAAGTGGGCAGGACTTTGAAGTAGAGAAATTTGGGGTAAACACGCACAAAACTGACCAAACCATAACTTTACTTATCAGAAGGAGGAAGTGATGCAGTATAACTGTCAATTGCTGTGGCGTTATAAAAAAAAAGTTGAATAGTTTGCGATTCTGATTGGGAACATCCATGATACTCGGAAGACATCTTGCGCAGGTGTAGCCTATCATTTTTAATTTAAATATTAAGAATCACTTGAAAATAGGTACTGTAGTAATCGAGAGTAATATTTGCATTAAATCAATGGAATATCCTGGTATAAGTAAATAACAAAGTTCTAAGAGCTTAAGTTACGTCTCATACCATTATATTTAAACCGTGTTAATAACCTGATGAGCGTGCATCAGTTATTGTTACACACAGCCCAAAATATGTTTATAACAGAGGACGTTTTACATTACCTGATGTCATGGCCACAACACAACCTAACTCGATTGTTGCTGTAAATTTGCACCGGAACAATATCAAACCAGTATTAGTCTAAAACTTACGTACAAAAAAAAAAGTTACTGTAATTATGGGGTGATGCGAGCATCCTGAATCGCGGGGCTGGTGTTAATTTACTCCGTCATGGCTTCAGAGGTCTTATTTGGATAGATTCTCTCTTCTATTATGTCGTTGAACCATTTTAAAAGAATACTGATGTCGGGGATGTCTATATTGATTACTCTGTAGGTCAAGGACCATCAAAGATTAAGAGCTTTTAGCCTAAACGTCCAATTAGTTTCGTGGCCTTGGGAGATCTGTTATCTAAGCGGCGTCTCGTCTTGGCCCTTGGGACATTTGCCCGCGAAATACTTCCTGTACGTGTCATATAAGTTTCCTCCTGAAATACGAAGCTATGATTGTTTTATATTTGGTAATTTTACTAATTTACTATGAGGTAGTTTTCTACTAACTTTTGGTAAGTAAACAGTTCTTAGTTTAGGATACAATTTTTTCACATAACGCCCAAATCAAAGGTTCTCAATTGACAAGGAAACACGAACGGGTTATTCAAGTTTACTTCTTTTGTCAACTCGTCCATATTTATATGTATGTACATTATGTACAGTACATACGTACATAAACATTTAAGCTACTTAATTATCTAGTGTTTAGTGTAAAAAATATTTTCAGGTATATTCTACTTAATTCTACTTAACTATATTTACATGAGTAAGAAGTCAACACTATGTCCAGCGAACTTGTTAGTGAACTTATTTTAATCCCTCTAAATCGTAAGTTCTAAGAAAATTCGCTAAGGTAACTGCAACTAGAAAAATATGAGGTAAAGATGGAAGAGACAGTTAGCACCAAAACGCGTTTATATACAGTATTTCGTTCATAATTTCCACAGTTGTTCTTTGGATAATAGTAACTAATAAAATCGATACAACTTTTTATTTCAGTTATGAGTACAGATTTTTTTGTTTTCCTTTTTTGTGTTTACCATCATAAATCGCCCGGATAGTGGGCAGGGCATGAAGATGAGGGATATTGCAGGGTAAAAACGCTGCGAAAAGGTGATCTATGACACTAAACTCAAGTCCCAGCGTGCTTTGTCTACGAGTATGCGCGAAGAATTTTAATATTTGCCGGAAAATAATTAGCCGAAAAATATGGCCTGTTGTCGTCAGAATGTAAACAAATTAAATCTAACTCTGGTCTCCCTTAAATTGTCAAAAAAACGACGGAGTCAGGGTTTTACTACCTAAGTTAATAGGTATGATTGTCCTATGTTTTGTTTTCTTTGAGTCAATATCCCGAGTCAAAGACTTTATGACCCGCTCAATAGGTTCGTAAACCTATTCTATTTATAAATGATGAGCGTCATATTGCGGGAATCAAATCCTATATTTTAGGTTTTGATTATTTTCCAATGCCTTTCGAGAAGTCTTAGTTAATAAATGAACTGCATGTTCGTATACTTATTGTTCTTCCTCAAGGAGGACTGTCCGACTGGGGGCGAAGCCATTATTTTCAATGGTGCCCTTGTCACGTCGTGTTTGGTATCATATCACAAGTTATCTGTGCTTGTGGAGTATGAAGACCGTCTCCAAGTGTTCATCTGTCAACATAGACTAGTTGGCAAAACGTGCAAGTGCTCAAAATGCGACAGAAAACGAACAGTGAAGAAGAAACATGCCGTTCAGTGCAACAACCGCTCATACTCTCACGTTCACCAAAAAAGACAAAACGTAAAATTGCATCATACCAGATACCAACGTAAGTTCATTCTGCCTAACATGCCGGGGGGTTCGCCCTCTGACTAGGAAGCTAGGTAGGTTTCTTTGGTTAGATCAGCTTCTGTTAGGTTGGTAAATTTTTACAAGTTGCCCATGACCTAACAAATTAAATCGATTTTCTAGAAAACGAATCATTTGTTACGGAAATGTTACTCAGAAAAGTTGTTAGAAGTGACGAGATATACCTAGACCTGGAACCAAAATTATTGTGGGACATTATGGGGAACTTGTAAAAAAAATACAGTTAGGTTCAGTGCATTCTCATTTCCATTTTCGTGTTCAATATCGTGGAAATTGTATCTCCGGAAATTTTGGTTTTATTATTTTTTTTTCTGGTGCTAACCATCTACTTCATCATTACCAAATATAAGTTTGTCAGGAAAACGTTTAGTTAATATTTAGAAGTTGCCAACTCCTATTTATATATTAAGTACTATATAGGGAGAAAGGAAATAAAAATATAATAATTTATTCTATAGCGTATCTGTCGGAAATTTTTATTTTTCGAGTATTTTAACTGATAACATTACTCTCAATATTAATTGTTGAAAGTGGACTGCCCTCTGAAGTAGAAGGAAAATGTGAGGTAAAATACTGTTAGACCCTTCTCCTTTCACCGCTTACCCAGCTTCCACCACTGGTTACCACTGGCTAGGATCGTATGGACAGAGCAGTGGTTCCCTCACAGGTGTTGTCGAATTACTCGCCAATCCCCGGTAATTTCCCGACGATCGGTATCAGTGTACAGACAAACAACAGGCCGGTAGAGTTCCACCAGGTCACAGAAACACACTTGTGTACTGTAGTCTGCTTTAATAATCACTGATTCTTCACATCACTGTTAACAGTGTAATGGCTTCACAGCTGGACTTCTCACTTCGAATATATACTGTAATCGGCACACTACCAGTGTATATTTCCTTAGTCTTTACACTTTATATTAATTACAACAATTCCACAATACTTGCACAACAATTGTCTTCAGTTGTTCTACTAGCCTTATTCTTTACACTCTGAGCGGATCGACTGACCCCTAGGTTAGCTTAATTTGTTTAGAGAATACTGGCCACTTCGCCTTTCGGCCGGAGCTGATGGCTTCTTTCTTCTTCTGGATCGTTCTTGAGGTTTCTTCTTGCACTCTTGGTCTTCATTCTTGCACTCATTACTTTGATGGTTTAACTACTCTGATGGTCTTATTTTTTCTTTTTCTTGGTATTCTCATGGTCGTCTTTCTTTTTGTTCTTGGGACTCTGGTGGTCTTCTGTCTTCTTTTCTCTTGATGTTGTTGTGTTGGTTTTTGGATGAATTATATGAATGGGTTAAATGATGGTGAATTAATGACAGTCCACATGAAATAGCCAGTCAGTTGACAAGTTTTTTTGTGCACCTGACTAAGTTGATCCTCGAACACTTTTACAGCTTAGGAC
>NW_024742238.1:1022376-1054364 GCF_018991925.1 Homarus americanus
TACATTTGGAGGAACTTTGCCTGCTCATCTTCCAGTGGTAAGAGGGATCCTGCATTGTGATAGACTTGACCCTGGACTTTGAATGTCATAATAATAATAATAATAATTAACGGTTTATTGAAAGAGCTTGGCAGCCAGAAGGCTGAAAATATACAGTTACATATTTGGGGAATGGGTTTCGAATTATAAATAATATACAAGTAACATAAGTGATACAAATAAGATATATAATTACTAGATGGGGAAAAGCTCAAACTACAGGGCATTTCAACATAGTGACAGTGCAAGAAGTAGTATTTACTGGGAGTGAATACACTGGTCTATTACTAGTTATTGATAATTTTTACAATGGTTGGGACTGGGCTGTTCTTATAGCGATCAGTTCGTGCACGTATGGGCTGGATGCGGTTGTGGTGTCGAACAGCAATTCTCGGGCTAGGGATCTCAGGTGGTAGTAGGAACCGGTGTCGAGGATGGTGTAGAAGCTTCTTACCAAATTTGCAGATGAGGTCGTGGTGATGGTCAGTGAGAGTCGAAAGGGTCAGTGTGTTGAGCGCTTCTTGATATGTGGAGTAGGAAGGGGAGAGAATAATCTTGCATGCCCTCTTTTGCACTTTTTCTAGGTGTTTACGTTGTGTGGCATTTAGGGAGGAAGACCAGGTGGGGGAGGCATAGGTGAGCTTGGGAGTATGAATGTTGTGTAAACACTGAGGAGCTCAGGTGCAGGAACTCCGAGGGACTTGAGTCAGCGGAGGGAGGTGGAGACGGAAACTGGAGGATTTGACAACTTCACTGACGTGTGGTTTCCAATTTAGTTTGTTGTCTATGGTGACGCCGAGGAGCTTCGTGGAATCTACAACCTGGAGTGTGTTCGGACCTAAAGTAAGGGAAGGAGGTGGGACAATGTCGGAGGAGAGGTTGATGTGCATAACCATGGTCTTGGTATGGTTGATGGTGACATGGTTGTTGGTGGCCCAGTTTTGAAGACTGTTCAATAAATCCTGAAGGGCGGTATAGTTGGGAGTAGAATTGTTGACACTGATCCCAATGGTGGAGTCGTCGACATATTTCCAGCGAGCGGGGGTTTCTCTTAGGGCATCATTGATGAGCATAAGGAAGCAGAATGGACCCATCTTGGTGCCTTGGGGGACGCCACAGGTGAGTGACTGAAAGGTGGAGACAGCCCCTCGGAAGCGTACAGCTTGGCGTCGGTCACTGAGGAAGTCTGTAAGCCATGGTATAAGACTTCTCCGAAGCCCGAGGTCAATAGCTTTGTTGATGATTATATTGTGGTCAACTAGGTCGAATGCTTTAGTGAAATCAATGAAGGCGACAGCTACAGACGTTTTTCGTTTCTCGAGATGGCGGTATATGTAATCGAGAAAGCTGACAAGACAGTGAGAAATGTGGGCATGTATCCGTGCTCACGAACTACTCTGGTACTTCCAAAGGATGTCATCTGGAAGCATGAATTGTACTTCCATATATTTTCCAAGACTTCTTTGGTTTATATATATATATATATATATATATATATATATATATATATATATATATATATATATATATATATATATATATATATATATATATATATATATATATATATATATATATAGATCATCGCTATATATAACAACATCCATCATCACTACATATAACATCATCCATCATCACTATACAAAACATCATCCATCATCACTACATATAACATTATCCATCATCACCACATATAACATCATCCATCATCACTACATATAACAACATCCATCATCACTACATATAACAACATCCATCATCACTACATATAACACCATCCATCATCACTACATATAATACCATCCATCACCACTACAGATCGGTAAAGTAGTTTCCGAGATTCTCGTGCGGACACATACACAAACAAACACACACACATACTTCTTTGTTTTATATATATAGATGCCAGAATTCGTGGTCATTTTAATTAGTGTCATGGGAGTTCTTGTGTAAAGTTTGATTCTCGTATAAGGAAACTTTTACGTAAGAATCACTGAGAATCTAGACCTAGGATAAGAGGAGACATGAAACACCGTAATGCTGTATATGAGAGGGATCACCTGAAGATTAGCCCCCAGCTTATTTCACATGATTGAATGATGGGTTGTCAGACCACAGCTTACATCTCAGAAACAGTCCAGACTTGACCCGACATTTGGGGGGTCAAATGTAAGGGTAACCCTCGCAGCCACTCAAGGAGCCACAAATCAACTGGCTCCCCTTCCCATGTCACACCGCCCCAACAAACATGTAAGAAGGCACCTGCCGACTCTCTCCCAATATACGCAATAACCTACATCGCA
The DNA here is from genome assembly GCF_018991925.1 of Homarus americanus. NCBI lineage: Eukaryota > Metazoa > Arthropoda > Malacostraca > Decapoda > Nephropidae > Homarus > Homarus americanus. The sequence goes on from NW_024742238.1 coordinate 1,024,719, forward strand.
GAAGAAGTCCAGACCTGACCTCACATTAGCCAGGTCAAATGTTACCCTCGCAGCCCAAGTCACGGGGCCACAAATCAACCAGAGCCTCTCATGTCACACGACCCCTTCAACGATGTTAACAGGCAAGCATTCATCAGAAGATTCCTCCAATATATACAACAACTTTAGTCTCAGAAAAAGTCCAGACCTGACCCTACATTAGCGAGGTCAAATGTAAGGAGACCCTTCGCCGCACCCCCAGATCAGCTCAACCTGACGTCTCCCAATATATAGGACGTCGTAACCCTCCCTCAAGAGAGAGAGAGAGAGTGTGTCTTGTAACCAAGAAGGGCCAGCTTCTACGTCCCCAGTCCCGCTCGAGAGAAGTCAGACAGAGAGGGCCGGAGGCAAGCCGCCTCCGGTCGGGAGCGAGTTGCCCTCGACACACCGGTGCCCAGCTAAGCAGTCTCCCATAGAGACAACCCAGGACCACCTGCTAGGCCTCCCCCAGGTCACGTGAGTTTTTGTCAGAGCTTTCCATGGGATGAGTTACTTACGTGGGAAGTGTATTCATTTCATGTTCGTGTCCGAGAATCAGTGTCTAGTAACGTAATATGATGTCCTAGTAACGTAAATATAATGTCCTAGTAACTTCGATAGAAGGTGTTATTAATGTGCCCATGTCATTTTCGTAATTAATAAACAGTTGTAATGAAGCGGTGTTTGAGAAGTCGCCCTTAAGAACGTACTAGCTGTGTATTAACGTATAAGATAAGATGAGTGTATTGACAGAGTAAATAACTAACACGGCCACGCTACCAAAATCTTCCTCTCTTTTACTCTCTTACTAAATATTCTACCTATATATATATGTAAATATTCTTCATGCAAGATCCGCCTCGTTACAGGTGACAGCGAACTATACGTTAACCCACGCCCTCCTCGCCTCATTACCTTGGTGACAACGAACTATACGTTAATCCACGCCCTCCTCGCTTAGTTATTATAATGGTAGCAGTGTACTTAACGTAAACTCACGCCTTCCCTCGGTTAGCCATAACACCTGGCTCGCCTCATCCTTCATTTAATTCAGTTTGAGTATTGTTTAAAAGTGTGTAATAAGGAATTCCTGTGTCGTAGCGTGAAAAGTGTCCTAGTGTGTCATCTTTACAACTCAAGCCAATGTCTCTCGTCGTGGTATACGCGAATTGTTACTAGCAAAACACTCCCAGAATACGTTCAGTGCTTAATATAATTTCTCAGTGTCCCCCGCGTTCTGTGAAGTTCTCAGTAACCTAAGTGCATTTTAATTGTCGGTCAGTGTTAAAAGTACCCATTGTGTTTTAATGATAGAAGCTGTGTCTATACTAACTGTTATATTACAGCATGATATGAGTGACTGAAAGGTCTATTAAATGATACAAATCTATAATGATTGAGATTTGTTCCACTGCTCGGAGCTTTATATAGAGCAAGAATGAACCGTTCTCAAGCAACTGCTACTTCGTCACGGGTTGACTGAGGATTGTTGAATACCGACACAATATCGTGCAAATGATCATCCTTGTTGAGAAGACTGACAGTTTTAATTTACCTATGTCCATAAAACGAAGACGTTGTATCACAGCCGTTGAAAGCATGAGCAAACAAAATTGAGTCTCTGATGTTTTTAAAATGCTGGAGCACTGTATGTCTTGAGACCTATAAACCTTTCTTTGGAGGTTTCCTTGTGCTTCTTTAAAAAAATAGAATATCTTCATCTTCTGGAGTCAGTGCAACAAGTAGCGTCAAAAGATCCACATCCTGTCCAACTACAACAACAGACTCTTGCTGGATTGTTTCCCTGATTGCACTCTGAGCAATTAGTACATCGGCATCATCTGCGGCAACCTGTGTCTCAATACCTTCACTCTGAAATCTCTGCTCCAGTTGCATAATTAGACGCTCCGTACCATTTAGATTACTCAAAAACTTCTCCTGAGGCACACTAAGAGGGGTATTCTCACCAAATATTATTTCAGGTGAGATGAGTTTGAAAAGTCGTTGTTGACGCACGATGCTCTTTATACTGACTTCATTTGTGGAATAACCATCAAAAATGACTGTGACATCTTCACTGTAGTTTTTTCGAATGAACTGAACATACTTAACATAAACATTTGCAGATGTACCTTACTTTGGCCAAACAACACGATGGATCAAGTTACCTCCATCAACGACATACTTTGCTCCTGGCTGATGAATTACTCGTTCTTTGACATTGTTGAACATGTTGTACAAAGAAGACTTCTTCGTCTTTCTCATTACTCCTCTCTCATATGGATAACGGGACAGAAGCCAACTCATGACTGAAACAAGTCTTCAAGTCTTCAGGTAACTTTACAGTGCGAATTAATCGCTGAAATAATTGAGTAGTATCCACCTGTATGATGTCATCTGCAACTTCAACACAGGTATTGGTAAAAGAAATTGGCTTCACTCTTTTGCTGCGCTGTACTTTAAATTCGCCAAATGTTTCTTTATTTCTCAGAGATTCGTCCATTATTTTCTTGCCAATATCTTTAACTTTGTAGCAGTTTATGTTTTCAGGTGCAACCAGACCACTTGACACTGAAACGAGGCCTTCTGTACTGATGAATGGGCAGTGATGTTGAAGCCATACAACAAACTTCTGAACATCCTCTTCATCCTTTCCTATCCTTGCATCCCTTAATTCAATATGTTGAACGCTGCTGCTGGTCCCAACTCCACAAAACTCTTCTACATTTTCACATACGTGGTGAGCTACAGGTAAACCAAAGATAAATTTATTTAGAACACTTTCGGTGAAGCCTCTCCCAGGAGTAATGCCTCCAACACTCTTCATATTTTTCATCAGAGTTTGTTCTATTGTCATATCAGACCATACACCACACCAGTACTTTTCTCATTGTATGGCAAGTTGAGATGAAGAGAATCCATATCTTGGAGGTAGAGCTGGCAGGATATGGCGTACAGAATATGTCCACTTGCATAAAAAAATGGGCAACATAGCTCTTATGCTATCTACTGTAAATGAAGATTCCAATTTCCCATGCGCTCTCCCACAATGAAATGCAATGCGACAGTCACAAGATCAAAGTACTGTAACCATAACTGAGCTCTCTTTCCTTTTTGCATTAGAACTGCAATCTGATCTGTGAACTTCATTTGGATTTTTTTACGAACATCATCGCCTTCCACAGAGTTGAATGTTGGAGGCTGACTCTTGAAAGTTGAGAGGATTTGTTGCACATATTGTTTGTCAGTATCATGAACAGCATTTTTATGAAACATGATTTTTGCCATTGCACAGTATGTCAACAGATGTGCATAGGCATGTCCTGAAAGCATATGAGGTACAGATGAAGAAGCAAATACCGTAGACCAGGGGTTCTCAACCAGGGGGGAATTTTCCCCCTCAGGTTTTCGAAACTGATACTAATATGGAAAAAATAAAGGATTTTCAGTATTATATGCATATTATTTGGAATGCACTTTTTGAGGCAGACAATGTTGGAAAGGAGGGGGGAATGACATTCTGACATATGATGAAAGGGGTGCATGGGGCAAACAAGGTTGAGAACCACTGCCGTAGACCATAGCTCTGAAGTTCCACTGCCTCCCATAATGTAACCAATTGATCCGAGATATGACATTAAAAGATGAAATCCTCCCAGTCTCATTAGAATGTTTGGAAGTTCACCTTCTTGATGAGCTTTACCTGGAGACACTATATCCTTAGCTTTCATATACAGTGGTTGGTCAAAGGTAACAAGGCACGTCATTTGTTTGGATTTCTTTGTTTCTTCAGCAGCAAATTGTAAAGCAGTTAGCACTGTGTTGTACGCTGTCGGTGGCAGATTAATGAAAGGTAGTGCAAGAATATTTGTCTGATCATAAGGTAGTAGGGTGTGTCATACGGAGGCGAATTTTTTTTTTTTGAGTTTGAAAAATCGGCCCATGGTATTAATGATGTAGTTCTATGTGCAGAATCATGTGATATCTTCAGATTTGAAAAGTTTTCATTTTTTGCAGGTAAATTTTAACTTGAAATCTTATGAAAATTCAGTATTCCCACCCTTTTACCAACACCACTAAATAGCTTATTTAAAGTAAAGTAAATGTATCAGGTTAATTTATTAGGATGAAAATGATCCAGAATAGTGAAACGAATGATCTTGACACATTTATTAAATTTAATATTCCTTTAGAAAACAAAATCATCAAATACAAAAACCGGTTTTACTACTACGACCCGGTGTTGCTGCACACCATAGAGAACATGTCTTTCTTGCTTCTGTTTCTACTCATCACCTCCCTGCTGACCACCTGAGCTCGGATGTGGCCTTCCCTCCTCTCCTGGCTGTACACGTGACTGCTGGCCTCGCTCACTTGCTGTACACAACTCTCTATACTCTGGGTGTGCGAGGCCAGGCAGGGACATGCATGGGGTTGTCCAGGAAAGCTCTGACTTGAACACTGGTGAGGCTGCAGGTAAGAGGGGGCTCACTGCCAGCCTGGATGTTATCCAGATCTATGAGATCAGTGAGGGTCTTGGCACCTAGATTGACTTCAGGAGTCTTCCTGACCCTGAAGGAATCGTCACCAACTGATTCGTCATGCCCAGATCCTCTCATAAGTCTCATATCCAAGATCTTTTTGACTGCCACTCTTCTCTCCTCCTCATCCTTACTGCAGAGCATTGTCTGCAGAACTGCCTCGGGATGAGCATACCAGGAAGATCTCCTCACAGTCTGCTCCACAATCTGAACAACCTTCCTTGGCTGACTCCTCAGGAGCTCAAGCTGGAAGAGAACATGCCCTCGGACCTTCGGAGAACGATGACTTGACCTTGGTGTTGAACCAATTTGGCAAGTAGACACTCACGATGAATTGGAGAATAAGTCTCAGGTTGTGAAGCTGGTTCCCTTTCAGTTTATGATGAGCGACCCAAATTCTGCAGAACCTGAGAGCCGTTGTGAGCCACCTAGAATGTGAGACCGGACCTATCTGCAGGTAAGCAAGTCTATCAGGCATGACCCCAGTTTTGATGGCACTGCAAATCATGTAACCATAGTACTGGTTAGTACTCAGGTCGTCAATGACAGTATGTGCAAGCTCAACGAGTGGAGGGCCAACTGTGATTTTTTCAAAGCTCGGATTTATTTCTAACTCAGTGGAAGAGTCCAGCATCTTGCCAAGAGGACCAGACCATCTGTTCCAGCTCTGGATCAGATGTCTGAGTGGCAACTCACGTTGGTGTAGAGGTCTAAATAATCCAGACAGCTTCCTCCCAATCTTCCGCTCTATCACTGTATGACCCCCTTACTTACCCCTGTGTTCGTGTTGGTGCTGTCCTCCAATGGCCTGCAGGGTCTGGTCTACGTTCCTCTCTCTGAGCCAGTTCACAATGTTATCTTCACTATCTCAGCTGGTTTCTGATGTCATCTTTCTCTCTGGGTGAAATGCCACAAATACTTCCCTCCTGGTTCACTGCGGCAGGAGTAGTGTTCCTCGCCTTCACCATGGCAGGGAACAACTTGTCCAGAATCTCCAACTTTTCATGAACACTTTAGTGTCATCCTTCTCCCATCAAAGAACAAACAATTGATTCCATTTTCTCTTATCCCCTTATCAAACTCCTCTTCTAGGTTACTGACAAGTTTCTCCTGAGCTCTCCTTACTTTGTTATGATCTATCACCAGGTGAACATCATCAGGTGTTACCAAACCACCGTCAATCCAGGCAGCTGTTGCTATCTCTGCAGTTTCTCTGAGACCAGTGTGGTGTCGCATGCTGGCCAGAGCTATGCTCAGGATATCTTTCCTATTTCGAATCTTATGCCTGGAAGGTTTGGGATCATTATTTTCTGGGTTAGGGACAAAGTCACCATTCTCCTGGTCAGCACTCGGATCAGCCATGGGGAAGTCATTAAACTCTGAATCAGCTTGGCTCCAATCATCGGCCTTTTTTACCTCACCCTGGGCCTTCTCAAGTCTCTTTTCCTCGGCAACTCTTCTCCTCTTCTGTCTCTCTGTGGCAGCCTCCTGTCTCTTGGGCTCCGAATATCTTGGCTAGAAATCCTTAGAAGCCCCTATACTGCCAGTCTTCTCTCTCTGTGCTTTGACAAATGCCAGTTCGATCACGAATCTTCAGTTCACGCGCAAATACAGAGATGTGGGCCTCGGATTTGCAGTCACGATCGCATCAAACTCAGGACGAAGAGAACAATTGGGCACTGCAAGTAATTATGTCAAATAACTGGTCAGTTGCTTGGGAAAGCAGTCTCTCATAATCTTCTTCTGACTTGTTATGACTGGAGGCTTGAACTGAGCGTTAGCCAGAGTGTACTGTGCCAAGACAGCTTTGGTCATATCACTGGCAATGTCTTTGTTTGTGTAAGTTCTTTGGTTCTTTTCACTGATTTGCCTGATTAAAACACCGTATCTCAAAGCATCTCTCAATGTAGGCAACTCCGACTTCAGGAGCTCTCTCCCAGACCCAAGATAGTGACTGAGATGGCTGGATTTTTGGTTCCTCGTCCTGACACAAGCAGCCATCGCAAATATTATCAACTTATAAATGCATCAGAATCTGAAACAGAAAAAATATTGTTAGTTGGGTTGTTAAAGAATGAAGTCAGAAAGCAATGTTCACTATTTAATTGTAATGCACTAATGCAGCTGTACGTTAGATTTTCGATAAATTTCACGCTAAAATTTACCTAGCAAAAGGTTGCAAAATATTGAAACTGAAATTATTTTCTGTTTATATACACTAAAATCTACCAAAAAAGTGATGGGCCATTAGTTTTAGCTGATCTTCCCTCCTATGACACACCCTTATGCTGTATTGTTATTAGATCTTCCATCCACTTCTACAGCAGCTCGGCAACACAGTTATCGTGTTTATCACCAAGTTCAAACGTGGCGAGGAGAAACACTACCTGTACAGCCGGAGTTGTGGGGATGGAAAAAATCAAGATTCTCTGTCACCTACTTATACAACTGAGGCACCAGCGCCAGTAAAGGTCTTGAAATTTATTTCATGTGGTTGCAAATTAGGGTGTGGGAAGCGGTGTGGTTGTGCAAAAGCTGGCTTACGCTGTTTTGCAATGTGCACTAACTGCAGTGGTCAAGCCTGCCTAAACTCCACATCCAGTGAGAATCCCACAGATGACCTCATTTTATCAGAGGATGAGCAAATAACTGCCCTTTATTGAAAACATCTTAAGCAAGAAATGGGTGGATTAGGACGACTGGGGACACCACTCGAAAAAAAACCCGCCAAAGACTATCTCATGGGTGGTGTGGAAATGAGTCTCCATTATATAAGGATGAATCAGAAAACATTTAAAATATAATAAAACTTGTATCTCATCTACCCAGATAGAGAACTTCCAACTCTACAATTTCATTTATGTTCATTTTAATGAGAAATTATTCGTTTGAGAGTTATTGATGGGAAACTGAACGCGAGGCGGAAATATCTTGATTTACGTTCAAACTCGCCTTTCACTTCCGGCCTTCTTTATGCAAAACTATAACTCGTAGGGCAAAAATGCATATAAAAAATCTTGTGCAGAATTTTATTTACAATATTTTTGTATATCAACTTTTCTCGTCCGCTTCACCGTTTTCCAAATAATAGGAAAAATGTAGTAAACAGGACCCCCCACAGGGGAACTCTTTTGGTCTTTATTTGCAGAGCCTTCAGGAGTTATGTGTGCAAAATTTAATATCTTTATATTTTTTCCGCTAAAAATCCCCATTTGACTGGACTACTCCGAACTATCAACCCGCCCAGTACCGCCCTGTAAGACCCTGCCAGAATTTATCTCTAACATTAACTTTAAAATTAATCCATCGTGTCTGTGGCGAGTTACTGAGTGAATACGAAATCTATCACGGACAGACGGATGGAAGACGGAAGGACTGACAGTCGGATGGACATACGGATAGACAGATGGATGGACGGACGGATGGACCGATGGCAGCTTAAGGTAGTAGTAGGTAGTAGGCAGCTACCAAACAGGGAGGTACTACCGCCTGGGAAGATATTGGAAGCATAATGTGTTGTCTAATGGTAGACCCTGCTGCTATATGGCATCACGAAAATTGTGACCAAGTCCCAGGTTGCTGATCTATCTTTCTGCCTCATTTACACACAATTGCAGGGTCTCAACTGTCATTCTTACTAATGACAACACCACAACTAAAACCTTACTCATTCTTGATCTGTTTTATTCATTCTATTTTATTCTCCTATGTCAGTTGATATTAATACTGAAGCGGGGCCTTCTCGGATGGGTCCCACTGGTCGGGAAGGTTGTGGACCCCAGGGCCGACCTGATCATCATCAAGCTACTGGGGCCTCAACTGACGCCACTACGGTTGCTGGAGGATCGGCTTTTTTCACGCTTCATTTCTCCAACATTCGCGGAGTGAGATCCAATTTTTCTTCTTTGGAGCACCGTCTATTAACCTCTTCCCCCGATCTCTTACTACTCTCCGAATTTCAACTGACCAAAGCAGCTTCACCCAAACCTTTTCAAGTCTCTAACTACAACCTTTATACCTACTTCCGTACTGCAATACACGTACACCTATAGCCCGACTCACGGATCTTGAATCTTCTCTTTATGATGTCATCTGGCTCAAGATATCTCTACCTACTGTGACTATTTTTCTTTGTTTCCTATACTGTTCTCCCAACTCTACCAACTATTTCGAACTCTTTGACTATCTCACTTCTTGCCATGAGTCGTTGCTATCCACACACCCCAACACCGAGATCCTCTACCTAGGGGATTTCAATGTACATCACAGAGAGTGGCTTGGCTCTGCAAGGGATGACCCAGGTGGAGCTGAGGCACTCTCTTTTTCCTTACTTAATGATTTGGAACAAATAATCAAACACCCTACACGCGTTCCTGATCGACACGATCAACTTGCTAACATTCTTGATCTTTGTTTTACCGCTAACCCCTCTCACTATTCATACTCAATTTTTGCCCCCCTTAGGGTCTTCTGATCACAACCTTATTTCTATTAAATCAAACTGGGCATGACCACCTCCCCCATCCCCCCTCTAAACGTCAACTATGGCACTATCGGAGGGCAAGCTGGCAATCCTTGCGAGAATTCTTCACCGACTTTCCTTGGGATGAATGTTGCTTTTCCACTCGGGATGCCTCAGTATGTGCTGACAGCATTGCTGGGGTTATACAGGGCGGTATGAGTGCATTTATCCCATCTTCTACCAAAACTTTCACATTACAATCATGGTTTGATCGCTCCTGCTCTCTTGCTTGCAGGGTGAGAGATAGGGCATATCGAGCTATGAAACTATCTCCTTCTCCTATTACCCACACCTCTTTCATTACTTCTAGGAATCGTTGTAAGGCTATTCTTCGTAGGGCCAAGCGGAATTTTATTAAAAGAAAGACTGCTGTCCTGACTAATTCTTCCTCTAGTAAATCCTTCTGGTCCTTAGCTAAAAACATCTGTAACAACTTCTGCACGCCTTCTTTTCCTCCCCTCTTCCGTCCCAATAACTCTATAGCCAACTCTCCCCCTGAGAAAGCCAACCTCTTTGGCACCTTATTCTCCTCTAATTCCACCTTAGACGATTCCCACTCTACCCCTCCTACCCCTGCACCTCCTACTGAACCTATGCACTTTCCTATAATCTCCACTCGCAGGGTTGCCGGTGTGTTATCCAGGTTGGATGTGAGTAAGGCGCATGGACCGGACGGAATACCCCCTCGTGTTCTGAGGGAGTGTGCTGAAGCCCTGGCCCCTGTGCTTGCTCGCCTCTTTCGCCTTTGCCTCAAAACCAAAACTTTTCCTTCTTCTTGGAAGCATGCCTTGGTTCAGCCCATCCCGAAGAAGGGTGACCATTCTAATCCCTCTAACTATCGCCCCATTGCCCTAACTTCATCCCTCTCTAAGATTTTCGAAACTATCTTGAACTCCCATTTTCTCCGTCACCTTGAACGCCTTTCTCTTTTGTCGGATCACCAGTATGGCTTTCGCCAGGCAAGATCTACTGGTGATCTGCTCTCCTATTGCACCCATCTTTGGTCATCCTCTCTTAGGGATTATGGGGAAACTTTTGTCGTGGCCCTCGACATCTCCAAAGCATTTGACAGGGTATGGCACAAGTCTTTGCTATCTAAACTTCCCTCTTTTGGTTTCTCTCCCCCACTTTGTTCTCTCATCTCTAGCTTCCTTGAGAATCGATCCATGGCAGTTGTTGTCGAGGGATCGATTTCTCGCTCTTTCTCTACCAATAGTGGCGTCCCACAGGGTTCTGTTCTTTCACCAACTCTCTTTCTTCTTTTTATCAATGATTTACTTCACACTACAACTAATTCTATCCATTCTTACGCCGATGATTCTACTCTTCACTCTTCCTCACATTTTCCCCTTCCTCCTAACTCTCAAACTAGATCTGTTTCTAGAACTGATATCATTACTTCTATCAACGCGGATCTGTGCAGCATCTCTGAATGGGGAGATACAAACTTGGTTAAGTTCAATAGTAACAAAACTCAATATTTACCAATTACACTTTGTAAAGTAGACGATCTCCCACCAATTACATTTCAGGACGCTATCATCCCCCAAATTCTGAAATAAATATGTTAGGCCTCACCATTTCCTCCAATATGTCCTGGAAATCACACATCCTTAGTATAACTAAAGCTGCCTCCCGAAAGTTGGGAATGCTGTACAGATGCCGCAGCTACTTCACTCCTGAGCAGTTGCTCCAAGTATATAAGGGATTCATTCGTCCTAACTTGGAGTACTGCTCTCATATCTGGGGTGGCTCTTCTTCTGTCCAACTATTAGATAGGGTGGAATCAAAGGCATTTCGTCTTATTAACTCTCCTCCTTTAGTCGACAATCTCTCTCCCCTTTCTCTTCGCCGCAATGTTGCTTCACTCTCTCTCTTTTACAGGTACTTTAACGGGCAATGTTCAGGGGATTTGGCATCCTGTGTACCGCCGGTAAGGCCGTGGGTTCGTAACACACGTCTTGCCCGCGGTGCCCACCATTTCTCTGTGGATATCGGTCACACGAGAATAACCCGTTATAGTACCTCCTTCTTTCCTCACACAGCCAAACTGTGGAATGCTTTGCCTTCTTCTGTGTTTCCATGCTCTTACAATCTGTCTCACTTTAAAAAGCTGGTTTTCCGGCATCTTCGTGGTGTAGATTAATACAGTATAACCTTTTTTTCTATATTTTCAATTTCTTTCCGTTCTTTTTTTTCGCCCCCCAGGCTCCGTTGTGGGTCGTTTGACCTGTGCCCGGGTTGGCTAATTCCCGTAAAAAAAAAAAACTTTCGGTCCTGGAGGAATATTGAGAGAGGGAAATTTAACGCCAGTTAACAAGGAACGGCACTCTCAATACAGTAAAACTAATTAATTTCTATCTTCATAAAACTTAGAAAAATTTGTTTGATGCAAATTTAGGAAAATGTGACATCCCTAAAAATTACATCGACAAATGCTTTGATGTTCTTGAAACACTAGGAGATGGTCTAATGCTCCCGAGGTGTGAGGACGTTCCTGAGGCAGGAGTGTGAGGACGCTTCCACACATTACAACAGGAGGAGAGACCCAACTCACGGTACACATTGGTCTCTGATACTGAACTGTAACAGGAACAAGACTGAAGATTTCAAGATCAAATGGTTCTCTGCCCAAAAAGACCTTAATCCTAATCGTCCATGAGGCATTACGATCCTGAACATTGCAGTTGGAGCCCATTAAAATTGGGATCCATTGGAATTAGAACTTACTGGGATTGGGGCCTGTTAATTCTAAGTTCCAATCTCAATAATTAGGCTACTATAGGATCATACCAATTAGGGCCGGGACCTGTTTGAAGAATCAAAAACAGATAAAGAGGACTGACGCCTCCAAAACACGAAGCCGATTAGCTAATAGACCTGAAAAGTAGGAGAATGAATCTAAGACAGCATGATGAGGGTCATTTTATCTCAGTGTAGCAAGAAGTGTGAAGGAGATACGGGTGCCTCTACAACAGGTGAGTGTCATCACTGTACCCACTTGAATGGAAGAGGTGAGGCTCTGACCAGGAAGAAGGTGGGAGGGGGAGGACTCCGATACCCTCACAGACGGCTTGAGGGAAGGGGAGACTTTCATAGAGACAACGACGGGACCACAGGCGACCACAAATACGGTGTAAGGATAAGGAGTTGGTCCTACGTCCGTATAAACGAGTGGGGGCATCACGTTGGCTCACTAATAAGGGAGGGACACCAACGTCCTCAAAGATGGAGAGGAAAAGTATAACCTTCCTTTAAAACTGTTGTGGACGTACCTGAGATATGATGTGTTTATGGCCCTCGAAAAGCTGTTTCAACTGACACTTACCTGGAAAAGGAAAAATCCAGTTCAGATTACCTGCCGTCTAACTCCCCCCCCCGCCCCCCACACACACACACCTATATGATTATTCACACTTAACTTACAGTAATCCAAGGGCTAAGGGGAATCACCGGTCTGAAGCCAAAAGGTTTCATGGTATTTTTAAATGTATATTATATGAGTAAGTCAAAATACCGTTTCTTACTTGATACAGCCTGGCCAAAAAACCTGTGGCAAGGGGCGAAAGATTGTACATAACAGCCTGAGAGCTATATTGTCTATGTTTACATGAAAAGTTTGTCAAGATTAACCATTTACGTATATTTTTACCATTCTATATAATTAATATTGGAAATTGTATAATTTGGAGGTCAATACTATAAGTGAGTGATGAGGTTTGCCATTAAATGCTGTACTTTATTTCTATAAGATATCGCTATGGAGGTGTTAGTGATGAAAATCTGTATTGCATTTCAATTGGCTGTGCAGCTTCAGAAAAAGTGAAAGAAGAGTTGACACAGTGTATTGATATTGGCCAGAATTGGTGTGATGAGTTCGTATCAGGTTGCTTTAATGATGCTAGTAGATATGAAAACCAATACCACGGCGTAGAGTGAAGAACTTTGCAACAGAGGGAGTAAAGGTCAAGTTAACTGGGAAAGATATGAAGATCCAAGCGATACAAGCAACAAGAGACTACTTGGAAGGTTATTATACCTAGTCACAGAAACTGATATTAATCTTTCTAAAATTTTGAGTTGCCCCATCACCCCTGTATCTGCATCTCTGGCCCAATTTAATGAATTATCAATAAAACAGGAAAATCTGTACAGAACTCTTAAAGAAACTTGAAACGAAAGTAAACAGTCAGCCACCTTCCACAGTCGATACTTGTGTTATAGATGCAATGTTTCTCATCAGATCTTTGTCAGATCTCCCTGCTGTCAAAGTTGTGAGCTGTGGACGACATTCTATTTGAATTACGATAGAATTGCCTCAGCTGTTTATTTAGTTCTGGGGTATGAGGTTTGATAAATAAGTACTATATGACTGCTTCATAAGAAGATTGAGATTGGTTATTTTTTGTATAAGAATCATGGCAGCGTACCTTTTTTTTGATGCACTTTAATACCCTTAAAGTGCGGTACGATATGATATAAACAGGTTTTGTCATAGGCATATAATTCAAAGATTGTAGTCAAATATACAGTTAGTCTATAGTTTATCTTGAACTTAAGTGTGATTCTATATGAATCTAAAATTATATATATCAGGGATATTATGCCTTTTTTTACTTGTTCACTATGATATCAGAAGTTTTGTTTTAATATGTGATAATTGTGCGTCTATGGATTCTATACGTTTTAATATGTAATATCTACAGTGTGTTTCTGTGGCTTTTATAATGTATATTTTTTGTTGTTTATACTGAATTCCAACACAACTGCACAAAAAAATAAGGTCAAATTGCAATAATGGCCACCGAGCGGTACAATTTTTAGCCCTTTGCCACAGGTTTTTGGCCAGGCTGTATCAAGTAAGAAATGGTATTTTGACTTATTCATATAATATACATTTAAAAAATACCATCAAACCTTTTGGCCTCAGACGGATGGTTAACCCCTCCTAGCTCTTACTCTACAGGAACAACTAAGACAGAACCAATGAGCTTAAGCATTAGTTTATGCCAAATGGATGACTAAGAGAACTTGCTCAATGTGTCACGTAAACAACAGACGTATTATTAGCAGTTACCTTGTGCTGGTGGTCGTGGAAGCCCTGGGGCCGTACAGGGTCACCTCCTGGCACCGTCTTGACACTTTTATGACACCGCATGGCACTTGACGACATCTTGCTTTACTCCATGACACATTTTACACGATAGTTCAAGACACTTTGCAACACTTTACGACATTAGTGCCACTTTACGACACTTTGAGAGACTTCACAGCACCTTCGACACTTTACGACACCATTTATTGCTTGGACACTTTTTAACTATTCGACAATTTATGACACTATGAAACTATATGGCTTTTACGGCACTTTAGACCGCTGACACTTTAGGACACTTTGACACCTCAGTACACATCATGACACCTCAGATACTGTTTAGGTCATTTTCATTTTTCACCACATCTTACGAAATTATACGACACTTATTCGACTTTATGGCACTTTATCAGACCCACTGGCACTTAAAAGCATTTTATAAAACTTCTGAATATTACATGAATCTCTTATGACACGTATGAGTGAAGTCTTCATGCTACAAACGTTTCACATCACTAATAAAACTTCATAACCCAAACACTTCACACTTTACTACATTGACAAACACTTACTAATACTTTACAGACCTCGTCAATTTCATTCTCTTCGCTGGCTATTTGTTTGTCTATAAGCATCCGTGTACAATACGTCCTTAACGGCACTAAGGCAGAGGCAGCACTGAGTGTGTCTGTCTTGTTAGAGGCCTTTGTTGACATTCTCATAAATCCGAAACCACTAAAGGAGGCAGATTCAAAATTTGAGCGAACCGCCAAACCTCGTCCCAGTGATAGAATGGACTGAGTTTGGTCGTGTTTTACTCATTTGTTTCTCCACACATGTAGCTTTAGATGTCTTTGTCTTTATCTGTTCTAATTATAAAGTATCAGGCAGTTTATTACACAAGGTTATATGCCAATATTTTAGTTCGTATATCGGCTCTTTTTAGGATGATTGAGTCTGATGTATCGAAAACAAATGAGAGCTGTTTCTAAACCCTCGAAACACTTACGTCATCGATGTTTCAAAGTGGTGTCAGTCAACTGGTGGCAAAAAATATCCAGAATTTTTTATATTGTTTATCCTGGTTTAATGTATATTACAAACAAACGAAAAACAAATGTAAATAAGATAAAACTTTATTTAACATAACAAATAACGATAGAACACATTTTTAAACTATTTTCTTATTCCAAAAGTCAACGCTCACGAAGACGTGTGTGTTGTCTCAGGTCGAACAACCCAGACCACGACTAAACCAAAGCTGCCAACAGACTCCACACATCTGTTTGGTATAGTGTGTGGTTTAATATTTCAGGCAGACAACAGACAAACCAAAGGAAGTCAATCACCTTAAATTTAATTCTTCAAAGGTGTTCAAAGAGAAGGTGTCGTACTCAGAGGGTTTGTCTGGACAGTCACCGCGAAAAACTTGGACCCAGAGTTCCTGACACTGAAGCACCGACAACGATCCAGGAAGTTTGTGTGTTTCTGCAGGTGGGTGAGGGAGGGATGGGCCAAGTCAAGTTGGGTTCACACACCTGTATGGTAACACACCTGTATGCTAACACACCTGTACGTCCACACACCTGTATGCTAAAACACCTGTATAGTAACACACCTGTACGTCCACACACCTATACGGTCACTCACCTGGACGTCCAAACACCTTCATGCACACACACACCTGTGCGTCCACACACCTGCACGGTCACTCACCTGTACGTCCACACATCTGTATGTACACATACCTGTATGTACACACACCTGTACATCCACACACCTGTACGTCCACACACATGTTACGTCATGTAGAAAAATGTAAATGACTTAGTCTAGGAGATGTGAACAGAGAAACCAGATACCAGATGAACAACGTTATTATAGAGAAATGCGACTGTGAAAAAGATTTAGGAAGAAAGGTAAGTAGGAATCTTAAAGCAAGACAACAATGTGTTTTTACTCGAAACAAGGCTGATAAAGTACTTGGGTTCATGCAAAGGAATGTTACCTGTGGTGACGGAGGATGTATGCCTAAGGTGCTCTCTTGAAAACTGGTCTAAAAGGGTTTCTGCTACCTGTAGGGCCCCAGAAACATAGCAAAACAGACATGAAAGGCACTGCACTTCACTTAGGGCACTTCACAAGGTCACAAAGCACTTTAAATCCAGGGGCACTGTGGAGTATATCTTCTGGGCAGGAAACAGAGGAGGAGCGGGAAACAGACGAGGCCGGCTCTTGCAACTTGTAAACTGTCGTGTTGGAGCTACTCAAACTGCGCCATGTGGTGGGATGAAATCCTAGACAAGGTTCTTCAAACTCCAGAGCACGAGCAGTAGATATATTCAATAAGTAGTACAAGACTTGGCAGGATAACCAACCGGTACAGAAACAGGAGCCAGCACAAGGAACTCCTCGTCGTAAGCAGGCCGAAGCCGATCTGAGGGAAATTAGCTAGCTAGACAAGGAGAGTTGCTAGACATTACTAGGACAGTAAATGAGGTCTTCTAGTTACTTGACTAGTGCGGTACAGACATAGTACATCGGTCCATAGTAAGTGAACATAGGCATTAGACATAAGCATCGATATCAGACATGCTATAATAATATGTAGTAATACAGACATGTGAATAAATGGTACAATGGATGGTAACAGAGTCTTGGCGTCAGGCGTGTTCACATATCTTGGTATTTACATATCTATACATTACCTACAAGACTAGCGAGGTCACCCTAAGGCCTAAACTATATCTTGCGCTTATGAGACCTCACTTAGAATACGCAGTTCAGTTCTGGTCACCGTACTACAGAATGGATATAGAATCCCTAGAAGGAATTAAGAAGAGAATGACAAGACTAATCCCGGGCATTAGGAATCTTGAGTGCAGAGACAGGTTAAAGCATTTTAATTTTTACTCCCTCGAGAGACGTAGAGTGGGGGCGATATGATAGAGGTGTATAAATGGAAGTCAGGGCTAAACAAAGGTGATATAACAAAGGTGCTCAAACTATCTAACCATGAGCAAACTCGTAACAATGGTTTCAAATTAGACAAATTTAGATTTAGGCGGAAGTTAGGTAAACATTGGTTTGGAAATACAGTAGTGGATGAGTGGAACAAGTTAACAAACATCATCGTTAAACAGAATACGCTGGGTAGCTTAAAATATAGGTTGGATGGATATATGAGCGATAAGGGGTAGGTGTAAACGGGACTGCCTAGTGTGGGCCAATAGGCCCGCTGCAGTTTCCTCCATTCTTATGATCTACTGTTCTTATGTCACTCACCTGTACTTTCACTCACCTGTACGTCCACACACCTGTACACACACACACACACACACACACACACACACACCTGTACGTCCACACGCCTGTACGTCCGCACACTTGCAAATCTTAAAAGCATCAATACACTAACAACAAATGCATCAACAATAACAACAACAACTACAATACCAGTATCAATAACAATAACATCGACACTATCAATATAACAACAACAAACGTATCAACAACTACAACAAGAGCAATGCAAAAACAACCAATGCCCAAATAAAAACAACAACAACAATGATATAAATTACAACAACAACAACAACAACAACAGATGCCTCAATAACAACAAAAACAAGACTGAGGTTCCCGCGACATCATTGGTGGAAACAAATCGCCAATAATTCAGGTGAGATTAACAAGGAATAATTACTCTCTCACTCTCACATCTTGTACCACTAGTAAGACATACTTGGACTCTCACGTTTCCTCGGGGCCCAAGATGTTGGTATTTCGTCAGTGTTTTAGATAAACTGTTATTTCCTACCTGGTATAAGTGCTTTTTCTTGTTTGGATTCCAGATACAGTTCACCTGAAGATTAATCATCCCTCCAGCTTATTGCTTCTGATGATTAAATACCCAAACGTTATCTGGGGGAAGGAGAGGTTAGGTTAGATTAAGTTATGTTAGTTTATGTTATGGTAGAGTGTTAGGTTACTTTAGGTTATGGTAAATTAAATAGAATAGATTAAGCTAGGTTAGGTTAGGTTAGGTTAGGTTAGGTTAGGTTAGGTTAGGTTAGGTTAGGTTAGGTTAGGTTAGGTTAGGTTAGGTTAGGTCAGGTTAGGTTAGGTTAGGTTAAGTTAGGGTAGGGTAGGTTTGGTTAGGTTATGCTAGATTTCCTGTATGTTAGGTTAGGTTAGGCTAGTTTAAGTAGATTTGATTAAGCAAGGTTAGTTTAGTTAGGTTATTCTATATTATATTAGGTTCGGTTTAATCATTCATCCATTCGTCTCTGCCTTCCCCTGGTCGTCCTATCTTCATTTTTGCCGCCCATTAATATTGCTGTTATTCTCTCATCCCTAACTATATGATCAATGTATCTCAGTTTTCTGTTTCAATAAATTTCAAGTATTTCTCTTGGAGTTTTTGCTAATCTTAGTACTTCTTCATTTGTTTTCCTGTCAGTGCAGCTTATTTTTAACATTCATCTGTAATATCACATATTAAAGGCCTCCAACTTCTTTCTGGTGTCTGCTGAAAGTGTCCACGCTTCTGTCCCAAACTAGAGTCTTTACCATTTAAAGCCTTAGTATGAATGATAGACCCGCCTCACAGTCCCACAACAAGGTGAAGGTTACCTCACACACACACATACCTCACCACCCCCTCCCTCACACACACACATACCTCACCACCCACCCCCTCACACACACACATACCTCCCCTCACACACACACACCATCACACACACCTCACCACCCCCCCTCACACACACACACATACCTCCACCCCCTCACACACACACATACCCCCTCACACACACATACCTCACCACCCCCTCACCACCCCCCCACACACACACCTTAATTTTATTCATAGCTCGCCGCGTTCGAAATCCTCTGAAGCAGCTCCCTTAAACCTGCTCGCTACGTTCGAAAATGGGGATTTAGTAGCTGTATAAAGGTAACTTGTGTTTTTTTAATATTTACAAAGTATCTGAAAAAGAACTGCTGTTCTTTAATTTTTTTTTTTTTTTGCAAAGTAGCTGACAGAAAACACATTATTTTCGAAGACTCTTGGGCCACTTAAAGGGAACTCCCGAGGTATTTAAGATTACCGCGAGATTTTTTCAAAAGCTTTTTGAGTCTAATAATAATAATAATAATAATAATAATAATAATAATAATAATAATAATAATAATAATAATAATAATAATAATAATAATAATAATATAATAATAATAATAATAATAATAATAATAATAATAATAATAATAATAATAATAATAATAATAATAATAATAATAATAATAAAGTGGACAATATATTCGAAAACTTGTGAGTTAAGTAAAACCATCTCATATTTTTCGAAAACTTCAGAATTAAAAAAAATGCTTAAAATGTTCGGAACTTGTTTGTTAACTCAAAACAAAAAAACATAAACAACGTCATCGAGACTGGCGGATTTCACGATGCAATTTGGATGCTTTATTTTAACCAAATTTTTTAGTGTCAGATGCAACCTAACGCGGCCACTGTTTAATTCTTATTCATTGTTTTGGGTAGAAACCTTCGTGTGGCGAGCTTTCCTTCATGGCGTCTTTTGTGTGGTAGAGGAAGGCCAAGCACTACGATTGTTCACGGTGGCGCTGATCTTATGGTGCGGGCTGACGAGTCTTTAATTTGCTCATGTAAATCGTTGATGCTTTGTATATGTCGGAGAATGTTGTTGTTGAAGCATCACTCTTGATGTACTTCTGGCCCTATTATTTGTACTATTATTATTAACCTCTGGCCCTATTGTTGTACTAATGATATGTACCTCTGGCCTATTGTTGTACTAATGATGATGTGCATCTGGCCTATTGTTGTACTATTGATGACGTACTTCTGGCCTATTGTTGTACTGATGATGATGTACACTCTGGCCCTATTTTTTGTACTATTGATGTGCTTCTGTTTATTGTTTGTGCTATTGATGATGTGCCTCTGGCCCTATTGTTTGTACTGTGATGATGTACCTCTGGCCCTATTGTTTGGCCTTATTGATGATGTTTTCTCTGGCCCTATTGTTGTTACTGTTGATGATGTACTTCTGGCCTATTGTTGTACTGTGATGATGTGCCTCTGGCCCTATTGTTGTACTATTGATGATGTACTTCTGGCCCTATTGTTATACTATTGATGATGTACCTCTGGCCCTATTGTTGTACTGTGATAGTGTACCTCTGGCCCTATTGTTTGTGCTATTGATGATGTACACTCTGGCCCTATTGTTTGCTGTGTGATGTACTCTGTTATACTATTGATGATGTACCTCTGGCCCTATTGTTTGTACTGTTGATGATGTGCCTCTGACCCCTATTGTTATACTATTGATAGTGTACCTCTGGCCCTATTATTTGTACTATTGCTGATGTGCCTCTGGCCCTATTATTTGTACTAATGATGATGTACCTCTGGCCTATTGTTATACTATTGATGATGTGCTTCTGGCCCTATTAACCTTTTATTGTTGATGTACCTCTGGCCCTATTGCTGTACTATTGATAAATGTACTTCTAGCTATTGTTGTACTATTGATCCTGTACTTCTAGCCTAGTGTTGTACTATTGCTGATGTACTTCTGGCCCTATTGCTGTACTATGTGTGCCTCTAGCCCTATTGTTTGTACTATTATTGTGTACCTCTGCCCTAATGTTGTACTGTGTCCTGTACTTCTGGCCCTATTATTTGTACTATTATTAATGTGCTTCTAGCCCTATTATTTGTACTATTGATGATGTACCTCTGGCCCTATTGTTGTACTATTGTGTACTTCTGGCCCTATTGCTGTACTATTGATGTACCTCTGGCCCTATTGTTGTGCTATTGATCTGTACTTCCTGGCCTATTGTTTGTATATTGATGATGTACTTCTGGCCCTATTGTGTACTATTGATGATGTACTCTGGCCTATTGTTTGTACTATTGATCACCAGCCCACTTCTCAGCCCTATTGTTGTACTATTGTTGATGTACTTCTAGCCCTATTGTTGTACTATTATTGATATACTTACCTTTATTATTTGTACTGTTGATGTACCTCTGTAGCTATTATTTGTACTATTGATCACTGTACTTTAGCTATTGTTTGTACTGTTGCTGATACTTCTACCAGCTATTGCTGTACTAGCCAGTGATAGCACACTCTGGCTATTATTTGTACTAACCAGTCTGTACTTCTGCTTTATTGTTTGTACTATTGATGATGTACTTCTGGCCTATTGTTGTACTATTACAGTCCTGTACTTTACAGCCCTAGTATTTGTACTATTGCTGATGTACTTCTGGCCCTATTGTTGTACTGTGCTGATGTGCCTAGCCCTAATATTTGTACTATTGATCCTGTGCTTCTGGCCTAATTGTTGTACTATTGCTGATGTGCTTCTGGCCCTAGTGTTTGTACTGTTGCTGTGTACTTCTGGCCCTAGTGTTGATTACTATTGCTGATGTACTTCACCAGCTAATGTTGTACTATTGATCACCTTACTTCTGGCCTATTGTTGTACTATTGATCACCTTCTTCTGGCCTAGTGTTGTACTATTGCTGATATTACTTCTGCTTTATTGTTGTACTATTATTGATGTACCTCTAGCTATTATTTGTACTATTGCTGATATACTTCTGGCCTATTGCTGCTTTTCATGTTAATGTACCTCTTATTTTATTGTTTGTACTATTGATCACCTTGCTTCTGCTTTATTGTTTGTACTATTGCTGATATACTTCTAGCTATTGCTGTACTATTGATGATGTACTTTCTAGCCCTATTGTTGTACTATTGATGATGTACTTCTGGCCCTAGTGTTGTACTATTGCTGATGTACTTCTGGCCTAATGTTGTACTGTGTCCTGCTTCTGGCCCTATTGTTGTACTATTGATCACCTTGCTTCTGGCTAGTGTTTGTACTATTGCTGATGTACCTCTGCTTTATTGTTGTACTATTGATGATAGCCACTTCCTTTAATGTTTGTACTATTGCTGATAGCACTTCTAGCTATTATTTGTACTATTGATCACCTTGCTTCTATTTATTATTTGTACTATTGATCTGTACTTCTAGCTATTGTTTGTACTATTGCTGATGTACTTTACAGCCCTATTGCTGTACTATTGATGATGTACCTCTGCTTTAGTGTTGTACTATTGCTGATGTGCCTCTAGCCCTATTGTTGTACTATTGATGATGTGCTTCTGCTTCATGTTGTACTATTGATCCCTGTACTTCTGGCCCTATTGTTTGTACTATTTGCTGATGTGCTTCTGGCCCTATTGTTGTACTATTGATGATATTTTACCTCTGGCCCTATTGTTTGTACTATTGATGATGTGCTTCTGGCCCTGTTGTTTGTACGATTGATGATGTACTTCTGGCCCTGTTGCTGTACTATTGGTGATGTGCTTCTGGCCCTATTGTTTGTACTATTGATCACTGTACCTCTGGCCCTAATATTTGTACTGTGATCCTGTACTACCTTTATTGTTGTACTATGATCCTGTACTTCTACCTTCCTATTATTTGTACTATTGTTAATGTACCTCTAGCCCCTATTGTTGTACTATTGTGTGTGTACTTCTGCTTTATTATTTGTACATTATTGTGTACTTGCCCTATTATTTGTACTATGTGTGTACTTCTGCTTCTTGTTGTACTATTGTGTGTACTTCTGCTTTATTGTTGCTTTTCTTATTAATGCCTCTGCTTCTATTATTTGTACTATTGATCCTGTACTTCTGGCCCTATTGTTGTACTGTGTGTACAGCCCTATTGTTTGTACTAGCCAGTCACTGTGCTTCTGTTGTTGTACTATTGAAGTCCTGTACTTCCTGGCCTAGTGTTTGTACTATTGATGATGTACTTCTGGCCTATTGTTGTACTTCTGTGATCTGTACTTCTGGCCTATTGTTTGTACTATTGATCCTGTACTTCTGGCCCTAGTATTTGTACTATTGATAACACTTACAGCCTATTATTTATTGATCACCAACTACCTTTATTATTTGTACTATTAATCCCTGTACTACCTTTATTATTTGTACTAGCAATCCCTGTACTTCTGCTTCTTATTTGTACTGTAATCTGTACTTCCTTCAATGTTGCTTTTCAACCAATGATATTACTTCTGCTTTATTATTTGTACTAGTAATGTACTTCTAGCCCTATTGTTGCTATTAATCCTGTACCTCTAGCTATTGTTGTACTATTGATCCTGTACTTCTGGCCCTGTGTTGTACTGTCCTGTACTTACAGCTAGTGTTTGTACCTTGATCACCTTGCTTCTGGCCTAGTGTTGTACTATTGCTGATGTACTTCTGGCCTAGTGTTTGTACTAATGATCCTGTACTTCTGGCCCTGGTGTTGTACTGTTGCTGATGTACCTTCTGGCCCTAGTGTTGTGCTAGCCCATTGATGTACTTACTGCTTCATGTTGTACTATTGATGATACCCCACACACCTCTAGCCCTATTGTTGCCTTACTATTGATCTGTACTTCTGCTTCTATTGTTGTTTTATTGATCGCAACACTTCTGGCCCTATTATTTGTACTATTAAGTCCTGTACTTCTGGCCCTATTGTTGTACAATGATCCTGTACTTCTGCTTATTATTTGTACTATTGATCCTGTACTTCTAGCTATTGTTGCATACTATTGATCTGTACTTCTGGCCCTAATGTTTACTAGCCTTTGATGTACTTCTGGCCTATTGTACTAATGATGATAGCCTTCTGGCCTAGTGTTGTATGCTATTGATGATGTACTTCTGGCTAGTGTTTGTACTATTGCTGATGTACTTTACCAGCCCTATTGTTGTGCTATTGATGTGTACTTTGGCCTATTGTTGTACACTATTGTTGATGTACTTCTGGCCTAGTGTTGTGCTATTGCTGATGTACTTCTGCTTTATTGTTGTACTATTGATCACCAACACTTCCTTTATTGTTTGTGTACTATTATTGATAGCACTTCTAGCCCTATTGTTGCTACTATTGATCTGTACTTCTAGCTATTGTTTGTACTATTATTAATGTACCTCTGTTTCTTATTTGTACTATGTGTCCTATACTTCTGCTTTATTGTTGTACTATTGATCTGTACTTACAACTAGTATTTGTACTAGCCAATCTGTACTTCACAGCTAGTATTTGTACTAATGATAATGTACTTCTGGCCTATTGTTTGTACTATCAGTCCTGTACCTCTGGCCTAGTGTTGTGCAGTCCTGTACTTCTAGCTAGTGTTGTACTATTGCTGTGTACTTCTGGCCCTAGTGTTGTACTGGCCAGTCACCAACACTTCTGGCCCTAGTGTTTGTGTGATGATGTACTTCTGGCCCTATTGTTTGTACTATTGATCACCTTGCCTCTGCTTTATTGTTGTACTAGCCGTCCTGTACTTCTGGCCTAGTGTTGTACTATTATTGATGTACTTCTAGCCCTAAACATTTATACTATTGATCCTGTACTTCTAGCCCCTAGTGTTGTACTATTGCTGAAATGTACTTCTAGCCCTATTGCTTTGTACTATTGATGTACTTCTAGCTATTGTTGTACTATTGATCCTGCCTCTGCCCTATTGTTGTACTATTGATCCTGTACTTCTAGCCTAGTGTTGTACTATTGCTGATATTACTTCCCGGCCCTATTGTACTAATGGTCCTGTACCTCTGGCCCTATTGTTGTACTATTGCTACAATGTACCCCTCTGGCCCTATTGTTTGTACTATTGATGATGTACCTCTGGCCTATTGCTGTACTGTCATTGATGTGCCTCTGGCCCTATTGCTGCTGTGTTGATGTACTTCTGGCCCTATTGTTTGTGCCTTGATCCTGTACTTCTGGCCCTAGTATTTGTACTATTGCTGATGTACTTCACAGCCCTATTGTTTGTACTATTGATCTGTACCTCTGCTTCTATTGTTGTACTGTTGATGATGTACCTCTGGCCCTATTGCTGTACTATTATTGATGTGCCTCTGGCCCCTATTGCTGTACTATTGATGATGTACTTCTGGCCCTATTGTTGTACTGTCAGTCTGTACTTCTAGCCTATTGTTGTACTATTATTGATGTACCTCTGGCCCTATTATTTGTACTATTGATCACCTTGCTTCTGGCCCTATTGTTGTACTGTTGTGTGTACCTCTGACTATTGTTATACTATTGATGTACCTCTGGCCCTATTGTTGTGTACTGTTGATGATGTACCTCTGGCCTATTGTTTGTACTGTGATGATGTGCTTCTGGCCCTATTGTTGTACTGTGATGATGTGTGCCTCTGGCTATTGTTGTACTATTGATGATGTGCCTCTGCTTCTATTGCTGTACTATTGATGATGTACTTCACAGCTAGTGTTGTTACTATTGCTGATGTACTTCTGGCCCTGTGTTGTACTATTGATATTTACCTCTGCCCTAATATTTGTACTATTGCTGATGTACTTCTAGCTATTGCTGTACTGTGTGTACCTCTGGCCTATTATTTGTACTATTGATCCTGTACTTGCTTCTAGCTATTTGTACTGTGATGATGTACCTCTGGCTAATGTTGTACTATTGATCCTGTACTTCACAGCCCTATTGTTGTACTATTGATCACTGTACTCTGGCCTATTGTTTGTACTGTGTTGATGTGCTTCTGGCCTATTGTTGTACTATTGATATACTTCTGGCCCTATTTGTGCTATTGATGATGTGCTTCTGGCTATTGTTTGTTTTATTGATGATGTACTTCTGGCCCTGTGCTATTGATGATGTACACTCTGGCCTATTGTTGTACTATTGATGATGTACCTCTGGCCCTATTATTTGTACTAGCTATTAGTCTTACCTCTGGCCCTATTATTTGTACTATTGATGATGTACCTCTGACCCTATTGTTATACTATTATTAATGTACCTCTGGCCCTATTATTTGTACTGTTGATGTGTACCTCTGGCCCTATTATTTGTACTATTGTTAATGTACTTCTGGCCCTATTGTTGTACTATTGATGTGCCTCTGGCCCTATTGTTGTACTATTGATGATGTGCCTCTGGCTATTGTTTGACACTATTGTTGATGTACCTCTGGCCCTATTATTTATACTATTGTTAGTGTACACTCTGTTATTGTACTTCTGTATTGAGTATACTTCTGGCCCTATTATTTGTACTATTGATCCTGTTGCCTCTGGCCCTATTGTTGTACTAGCCAGTAATGTACCTCTGCTTTATTATTTGTACTATTGCTGATGTACCTCTAGCTTTATTGTTGTACTAGTATTAATGCCTCTGGCCCTATTATTTAGCCACTATTGCTGTGTACCTCTAGCCTATTGTTGTACTATTGTGTGTACCTCTGCTTTATTATTTATACTATTATTAATGTACACTCTGGCCCTATTATTTGTACTATTACTTGTGTTACCTCTGCTTCCCTGTATTTGTACTATTATTGATACCTCTGGCCTATTGTTATACTATTGATGATGTACCTCTGGCCCTATTATTTGTACTATTGCTGATGCCTCTGGCCTATTATTTGTACTGTGATGATGTGCCTCTGGCCTATTGCTGTACTATTGATGATGTACTTCTGCTTTATTGTTGTGCTATTAATCCTGTACCTCTGGCCCTATTGTTTGTACTATTGATGATGTACTTCTGGCCCTGTTGTTTGTGCTATTGATGATGTGCTTCTGGCCCTATTGTTGTACTATTGTTGATATACTTCTGTAGCTATTGTTGTACTATTGATGATGTATACAGCTATTGTACTATTATTAATGTACCTACAGCTATTGTTGTACTATTATTAATGTACCTCTAGCTATTATTTGTACTATTATTAATGTACCTTAGCTATTATTTGTACTGTTATTGATGTACCTCTGACCTATTGTTATACTATGATGATGTACCTCTGCCTATTGCTTTTGTTATTAATGTACCTCACAGCCTATTATTTGTACTAGCCCATTGATGTACTTCTAGCCCTATTGTTGTACTATTGATGATGTGCCTCTGCTTCCCTATTTGTACTATTGATGATGTACTCTGGCCCTGTTGTTTAACACTATTGATGATGTGCCTCTGGCCCTATTGTTATACTGTATTGATGTACTCTGGCCTATTGCTGTACTATTGATGATGTACTTCTGGCCTATTGTTGTACTATTGATCAACAGCACCTCCTTTATTGTTGTACTATTGATAGCACCTCTGTAGCCTATTATTTGTACTATTGCTGATGTACCTCTAGCTTCTATTATTTGCCTGTATTAATGTACCTCTGGCCCTATTATTTTTTATTGCTGATAACACCTCTTTAGCCCTATTATTTATACTATGATGTACCTCTGCCCCTATTGTTATACTATTATTGATGTACCTCTGGCCTATTATTTGTACTATTGCTGATGTACCTCTGCTTTGTATTTGTACTATTATTGATGTACCTCTAGCCCTATTGTTATACTATGATAATGTACCCTCTGGCCTATTGTTTGTACTATTTATGCCTCTCTGGCTTTGTATTTGTGCTATTGATGATGTACTGGCTTTTTGTGCTGTACTATTGATGATGTGCTTCTGTGGCCCTGTTGTCACTATTGATCACTGTACTCTGTTTATTGTTTGTGCCTTTATTTGATGATGTACTTCTGGCCCTATTGTTATACTATTGATGATGTGCCTCTGGCCCTATTGTTGTACTATTGCTGATGTACCTCTGTCCCTATTATTTGTACTATTGATGCTTTACCTCTGGCCTATTGTTATACTATTGATAATGTACCTCTAGCCCCTATTGCTGTACTAACCCAGTAATGTACTTCTGGCCCTATTGTTATTTTCATGATCACCTTACCTCTGCCTATTGTTACTGTATTAATGTACTTCTAGCCTATTATTTTGTACTATTATTAATGTACCTCTGGCCCTAATATTTGTACTATTGTGTGTACTTTAGCTATTATTTAGCACTATTGATCCTGCTTACCTCTGCTTTATTGTTGCTTCAGTGATGTACTTCTGGCCCTATTGTTTGTACTATTGATGATGTGCCTCTGGCCCTGTGTTTGTACTGTTGATGTGCTTCTGTTTATTGTTTGTACTATTGCTGTGTACTTCTGGCCCTATTGTTGTGCTGTTGATGTACCTCTGCTTTATTGTTGTACTGTATTGATGTACACTCTGGCCCTATTATTTGTACTATTGATCCTGTACTTCTGGCCTATTATTTGTACTATTGCTGATATACTTCTAGCCCTATTGTTGTACTATTGTGTGTACCTCTGCCCTAATGTTGTACTATTGATGTACTACCAGCCCTATTATTTGTACTATTGCTGATGTACTTTACAGCTATTGTTGTGCTATTGATGTACCTCTGGCCCCTATTGTTTGTACTATTGATGATGTGCCTCTGGCCCTATTGTTTGTACTATTAGTCCTGTATACAGCCCTGTGTTGTACTATTGCCCCAGTGTACTTCTGGCCCTGTGTTATACTATTATTGATGTGCCTCTGGCCCCTATTGTTTATTACTATTGCTTTGATGTGCCTCTGGCCCTATTGTTGTACTGTTGATGATGTGCCTCCTGGCCTATTGTTATACTATTGATAATGTACCTCTGCCTTTCATGCTGCTATTGATGATATACTTTATTATTTGTATATTAATCCTGTACCTCTGCTTTATTATTTATTATTTTCACAACTATTATTTGTACTATTATTATTACCTCTAGCCCTAATATTTGTACTATTATTGATATACTTCTAGCCTATTATTCCTTATTATTAATGTACCTCTGCTTCTGTTGTACTATTGCTGATATGCCTCTAGCTATTTACTATTGATACCTCTGCCCTATTATTTGTACTAGCCAATGATAACCTTCTAGCCCTATTGTTGTACTATTGATGATACTCTGGCCCTAATGTTGTACTATTGATGATGTACTTCTGGCCCTATTGTTTGTACTATTGCTGATGTGCTTCTGGCCCTATTGTTTTGATTGATCTGTACACTTCCTGGCTATTGTTTGTACTATTTGCTTTGATGTACGCTACAGCCCTATTGTTGTACTATTATTGATGTACCTCTGGCTATTGTTTGTACTATTGATCCTGTACTTCTGGCCCTGTTATTTGTACTGTTGCTGTTTACCTCTGGCCTATTGTTGTACTATTATTGATGTACCTCTGGCCCTATTATTTATACTAGCCAGTGATGTGCCTCTGCCTATTGTTTATACTATTGCTGATGTACCTCTGGCCGTATTGTTGTACTGGCCATTGATGTACCTCTGCCCTATTGTTATACTATTGATGATGTACCTCTGGCCCTATTGCTGTGCTATTGATGATGTACTTCTGGCCTATTGTTTTCTTCAGTCCTGTACCTCTGGCCCTATTGTTTGTGCTGTTGATGATGTACTTCTGG
>NW_024742238.1:1054464-1127713 GCF_018991925.1 Homarus americanus
GTGGCGTCCTACTATGGCCTAGCGCGATTCCGCTAGTTATTAACTATAACTCTGATCACTGACATCTTTGAAAGATACACTTCGTTCATTTTTGTCGCCTTTCTGGTGCTAAGTGAACGTACGTACTCAAGGTAAACATTTACTGTGTGTGTGTGTGTGTGTGTGTGTGTGTGTGTAATAATAATAATGATAATAATAATTAACGGTTTATTGAAAGAGCTTGGCAGCCAGAAGGCTGAAAATATACAGTTACATATTTGGGGAATGGGTTTCGAATTACAAATAATATACAAGTAACAAATAATATACAAGTAACATAAGTGACACAAATAAGATATATAATAACTAGATGGGGAAAAGCTCAAACTACAGTTCATTTCAACATAGTGTGTGTGTGTGTGTGTGTGTGTGTGTGTGTGTGTGTGTGTTTTACTTCAGCTTAAGTTAACATAAAGATACATTCTTATATCATTTAGTTAATTTAGTTACAAGGAATATTCATCGTAAGATTCTTTGAGAATCGGGACCCAAGATTGATGAGTAGGAAGCCACAAAAACAATAGTTACGTATCTGTGTTTGTGTCTTAGTAGAGCTAAGGTTTACAGGGCGGGTAATCTGGCGCGTTCGTGAAGTGAGGCAGTGAGTAGGTGGAGTGAGGGAGGGAGCGCTAGATAATATCCTGACGTCATACATTCTCTTAGCTTCGTTGTCACCCATACTTATCGTCTCCTTTCTGTGTTCTTTTGGATGGCAGTTTTCAAAGATGTATAAACAAGACAACACGTAATATTTACTGTAGAGTCTCAGTGTAATATTAA
Source organism: Homarus americanus (assembly GCF_018991925.1). NCBI lineage: Eukaryota > Metazoa > Arthropoda > Malacostraca > Decapoda > Nephropidae > Homarus > Homarus americanus. The sequence goes on from NW_024742238.1 coordinate 1,055,284, forward strand.
GCGCCATTTTGACTTCCCAAATTTTTCGGAGATCGATACATCTTTTTCTCTAACTCGAGGTAAGTAAACATTGAAATCCCACTGTAGGAGAGGGCAAAACACAGTGGGATTTCAGTGTTATGATTCATGCGTTTATGCTGTTATTATTACTGTGGCGAAGACTACTCGTATGTGGGCGAAAAGAGGAGGGAAAGGAGGGAAAATTTACTCATAAGAACCTTTAAGAAACCGTTTTTGTAAGTTAACTAGAATGAGACAGTTAGATTTGTTCTTTCATCTCCAATTATGAACTGTGTATAAGGCGGATACTGATCAACACCCAGACCTTGAGAAACTTTCCTTGTATCTTATCATAAAGAAAGTCAGTTTATATGTAATCTGACACCTTCACTTCGAGTTAAATTTAGAGAACAAATGTGTGAGAATCTGAGCCGGGTTTGTTTACTGGTGGTGAGGACGAGGACTGTGTTTCCTCCACGTCATGCAAGAGAAGCTCGAGATAACATTTACACTCACCACACATGCTGATGCTAATATTAACAAGAGCCACATGTTGATGCAGATGTTTACACGACACAAATTATGATCGGTTTACGTTCAATGACTAAAATGTCGAGAGATTCTTAAAAAAAAATTTTCATAATGATATCGATTTTGAAGACCCAAAGTCCGTCTTTTCTAGCAATGGGTAACTTGGCACTTTCCATTACAAGTGAGAGGCGGCACTGTCTCCCAGAAGTGAGAGGTGGCACTGTTCCCCAGAAGTAGGAAGTTGGCACAGACCCCAGAAGTGAGACGTGGTACTGTCCCCCAGAAGTGAGACGTGGTACTGTCCCCCAGAAGTGATAGGTGGCACTGTTCCCCAGAAGTAGGAGTGGCACTGTGCCCTAGAAGTGAGATGTGGCACTGTCCCCCAGAAGTAGGAGATGGCACTGCCCCGCAGAAGTGAGAGGGGTGGCACTGTACCCCAGAAGTGAGGTGTGGCACTGTCCCCCAGAAGTAGGAGATGGCACTGCCCCGCAGAAGTGAGAGGGGTGGCACTGTACCCCAGAAGTGAGATGTGGCACTGTCCCCCAGAAGTAGGAGATGGCACTGCCCCGCAGAAGTGAGAGGGGTGGCACTGTTCCTCAGAAGTGAGATATGGCACTTACCCCAGACGTGAGATGTGGCACTGTCCCCCAGAAGTAGGGGGAGACACTTTCCCCCAGAAGTGAGAGGGGTGGCACTGCCCACAAAAGTGAGATATAGTACTTTCTCCCAGAAGTGAGATGTGGCACTGTCCCCCAGAAGTAGGAGGTGACACTTTCTCCCAGAAGTGCTCCTTATAACTGAACAGAAATTGGCACTGTTGCCGTGAATAATCATATCACATAATCACTCCACTACCAGAGCAGCAACAGCAGGAGGAGGAGGTGGAGGTACACAATATATTGTTCCGATCAGAAACGACCCAGCAGTCATACGGGATCTCCTCACCAATAGCATAAAGAAAATAACCATGGAACAACCGTCCCAGCCATCGAGCAAAAAAAACTATCTTAGTCAAAGAGCTCGACCAGTACCAGACCCCTAAACTACTAGAAGCTCATTCCAACATCAGAAGGACGAAGCAATTCAGGGGCAAGAACGTAGTTATTGCAGACTGAGTTGGCTCGGGGACCCACTCAAGCCCATTCGAGTCCGTGGTGCCTATTGGACTCTAAGGCAACTCTATTGACCCCCTACCCGGAAGTGTTACAACTGTCAACACTAGGGTCATGTGGCCCGATTATGCCCCTCTACCAAGCCGTGGTGTGGTTTTTGCCCAGGACAACATGCAACACAGGCTTGCAGAAATAAAGTTGTTCAAGGAGAAACTATTCAACAGAAGTGTGTTAACTGCAAAACACTTAGTTCCTGTATGGCACCCTGGCTGTCCTAGAGCTCCTACACCCCCTCGGCGCCCAAACCCGCCAACCAGGCAGGTCTCAAGTATCCCTACTGCTGTTAGGGTATTCCCTATGGCCTACCCCTGGCCCACCCTCCCCACCAAAGCCCCAGGATTATCACCAGCCATCAACGAAAGATCAGCATGGGGCGACACAGACGTACTGACACAACAGGTAGCTGCCAACACACCCCGTGAACACGCAAAAAATTAGGAAATCAATGATTTGAAAAAAATTAAATGAACGAACTCAAAGCTCAATTTCCAGCTCAAATCAAACTAAAGACATTCAAATGTCAGTACCAGATGAGGAAACTCAAGATCCACCAGGAACTAGTGTCCACGCAGAGTAAAACAGTGATGCTGGTAACAGTTCTACTGATGCGTCTGTGGACATGGTCAGTGAAGATGAACAAACACAAACAGAAAATGGTGGTGATGTCGAGTGTAACCAAAGTGTGTTGATGTCTGCCACTGAAATACAACAACTGGTGAGCAGTACATGCTCCAGAAATGTTTAAAAAATATTAAAAGGCCTACTGCCTGCAGAAGGGGCAGGCACCATGGACATGGAAAAAACAATATCATACAGTACCTTCTGGTTCTTTCCAAATATAGTATATAATGGCCAGTGTTAATACCAGACAATGATACAGAGCGGTGAAGGTGATGAGTTGGAACATCTCATCCCTCAGTAAACGATACCCTGACCTCCACCACAAAATTGTGACTGAGGACATCGATATTGTGTGTCTGCAGGAGTGTCTCACACCTAATGGGTAAGTCCCCACTCAGTCTGCCCAATTATGTGTATTTTGATCCTAGTTCTACTCACACATGTTTGATGTATGTTAAGAAGTCACTACCAACCTTCAGTACCATGGGATCACTATCCACCTGGGCAACTCCACACTCAACGTGCTAAACGCCTATGCTCCCTCAGATCAGCTTCAGTACACAGATCTCCCAGACTTTGTACACATTGAATCCACTGTCCTTATTGGTGACCTGAATACTAGACACAAGAAATTAGGTGACCCCACCACTAACACCAATGGTAGGAGAGTTATCTCACCTCTCAGCGCATATGATGATGTTCAAATTATAGGTAATAATGAACCAACACACATCTATGGCGGGGGTCTAGACAAGCGTATTGGCTGAAACCTATCATACACAACTCATAGCTCTGATGTTGTCACTGATCTTATCTCTGATCACAACCCAATCCAAGCTGGTATACATGTAGCTAATGACACCCCCACTGGTGGTAAACTCAACAGATGTAGACTCACAGTCAAGCAAGAACATGAAAACCAGTTCATAGACTTCATCCATGACTGGTACAAGAACTACAAGACTGACAACTACCAAAGTCTCCACCCACCAAAACAGGGAGAGAACGTGGTCAGCATCTTAGGAACATGCAACAGCAGTGCTATGAAGACCCCAAACTGAAAAAAAACTCAGGGCTAGAGTCAGGAGGGTGGGTAAGGGTAACAGACAAATTAGAACATCTCAAATTATTGTATCAGGCCTCCTTTGCTGCCACCAGGGAACATGTAAACTAACTCAAACATAATGCATGGGAAGCATGTCAACAGCCTGAACCAACACACATCCCTCAGCAGAACCTAGAAAGACATAAACACAATCAGAGTTAAAAATCAATAGATACTTCTCCCATCCAAACCATCAGCAAAAGTCGAATGAGCTAATAACAAAGTAGGCTCATGTCTCTAGCTATGACTTGTTACCAACTTGGACTCGAGGACTCCTTGATGCGAAGCCTGTGGAGAGAAGTAATCTCATTAACTTTGTGCTGGGCAAACAGCACGATGAGTGTGATGTTCCATATACTGAGTGGGAGCTTGACGCCGCCCTCGCCAGAGGACTAAGGCGTGTGCCGGGCAATACATTATTGGCATTGTACTATATGAGTCATGCTGAGGGCCAACTACCCACAAACCGAAACCAGGACAGCCTGATGCTTTTCGTCCCATAACACTAACCAGCTGCCTGTGTAAAACCTTTGAGAGGATGGTTCTTGGCAGACTCTTAAATAGAATCAGAGAACACATGTCTCCTAATATAAATGGCTTCACCCATGGTAAAGGTGTACATAATTGAATCACCACATTCCTACTGTGCATGGTGATGAAAGGCACAGATACACCACATTTCTTGATCTAAAAACTGCATTTTGATATTGCCAATAGGCAACTGATATTGTACGAACTAGCCAAAATGGATATAGGAGGTCGGCTGTTACACTGGATAAGTGGTTCCCGAACCAAGAGAACGGCTGCTGCGCTGTTTCAGGGTTACAAAAGTGAAGTTTAAGATATGCAACTTGGCACCCCCCAAGGTGGAGTACTTATTCCCACTTTGTTCAATATTCTTATGAATGCATTACTGAATTTAATACCAGACAACCCCAGCAATATCACAATCAGCTATGCTGATGATATTCTTATACACACTAAAACTCATCGTGAAATGCAAACCGCACTGAACCATGTACACGCGGCCTGTGAGAACCTCGGTTTTATTATCTCCACTGAGAAAACTAAGGTGTTCAACAAACAAGCTGGTAACCGCAAACGCGGTTCAAGATAGGTAACAACACTATTAACTATGTTTCTTCTTTTAAATGTCTTGGTGTCTCCGTCCCTTGTATCTTACTTGCCATACAACAGCTAACCCGCCAATGTACTGACAGACTGAAACCTCTCAGAAGTGCACCGGGGTACAGCTCACATTATGGTGCTAATATTAGAATTGTTAAAACAAAGTACAGTAGCTAAAACCACTATCTGTGCATACTTTGTGGGAAAACAATTTGAGACCATGGACGATAAATTTTTGATATATGAGGGCTATCACTAGTCACACGTAAAATTTCGGAGCATATCGACCCCCACCTGCAGAGATAGTTGTTTTAGCTACTGTACCTAGGCTATATAAGATCTCTGATAGATTACCACGCACCAGCCCTGGTCCTTTGTGACGGGAAAGGCGTTGACAACCTCGAAAAAATGCAAAATAAAGCCCTCAGAATTATCCTAGGATGCCCCATTAGCACTAAAGTACTTAAATTGAGGAAAGAACTAGGTATACCCAGTGTCAAAGATAGTATAATTGAAGTCAACGTGATGAAACTCCTGAAGCTTTTGTGTGGTGATCCTGATAACATTGATTCCTTAAAATTGCTAGAATGTATGAACCATGGGACTGGTGAATCTAAATGGATCCAAACTACAGCTACACATATGAAGATGTTTGGACTAGACCACCTGTACAAAGCTGGGACACAGCAGCACTTCCTTCCACCCTTGCGGTCAGTTTCCTTCGATATCACAATACCAACATATCCGCCTAAAAGATTAATTACACAAAGTATTTATCTCCAACACACTGCCAAAGTGAGAACTCTTGAACCCATACACACTCTACAGACTGATGATAATATCACACAGACCATCTACACCGATGGATCTCTTAGCGCCGCCTGTGGGAGGGCTGGAAGTGCTATTGTTGTGACTCAACCTGACGGTAATAAAATTGAAAAAGGAGTTAGAATTAACAACCGGGCATTCACTATAGGAACTCAATTAGTTGCCATACTTACAGCTATTAAATTTATTGAATCCACTGTCACTAGCAGTCTCATCATCACTGATTCTCTATCCTCACTACTTGCTCTTGAGACCCTCAACTTAAGTTGTCTCTGAAGCCAGACACAAATATGCCTGCCTTGTTGACCGCGGTGTCAAGATCAAACTGTTGTGGATCCCCCTTCACATAGGCCTCAAAGAACATGACAGTTGATGCCCTCGCGTCTAACAAAGACACTGTTGAATACAATCTGGGTCTGTCAAAAAGAACCCTTAAAACTATAAATAGGAAGGAACCTATTGATGAATTTGACGCAAGCAGACAAGTGCAAACAGGCACTAGTCGATCCATAGTTTACCGTGATGAGATGTATCAAGTGAAACATGTATATGGAGCAAGTAACACGATCACTAGATTACAAGATGTTGTAACCGCTAGACCAGTGGTTCTCAACCTTGTTTGCCCCATGCACCCCTTTCACCATATGTCAGAATGTCATTCCCCCCTCCTTTCCAAGATTGTCTGCCTCAAAAAGTGCATTCCAAATAATATGCATATAATACTGAAAATCCTTTATTTTTTTCCATATTAGTATCAGTTCCCCCCCCCCTGAAAACCTGAGGGGGGAAATTCCCCCCTGGTTGAGAACCCCTGCGCTAGACTAAGGTTAGGGCATAAGGACAGTCAGAAACCATAATCACTGACCCACTAGGTTGAGTGGGAGGTGAGACTAGGGTGGTTTTTCTAGTCGGCAGCTCACTGCAATGGCCCCATGGCCAGACACAGGTTGAACAGGCGAGGCGATAGTTTAACAAAAGTATGCAGGAGAGTTCCAGCTGGGCACCGCGGACAGAGTCAGGGTAGCCAGTAAGTCTCCATAAAAATATTTGATATTCATGATATTGATATTTAAAATGATACTGATCATGTTAACGATGTAGGTGTAAGAAAATCCTCTTTTTAGTCAGTTGTTCATTACCATTTCAGCATTAACATTAATGTCTTAATAAAATGATAAACCAAAGTTGCACAAACTGAAACAACAATAATTTATATTTCAACAAGTAATATTGACAACTAATATGTCCTTTAAAACTGATGCTAGGAGTAAAATCACAATCAGTGTGGTGATTAATGAGATGGTGTTTGTGATGATGGTGCGTGTCTGTGGTGAGTGTGATGATGGTGCTTCTGTGTGGTGAGTGTGATGATGGTGCTTCTCTGTGTGGTGAGTGTGATGATGGCGCTTCTCTGTGTGGTGAGTGTGATGATGGTGCTTCTCTGTGTGGTGAGTGTGATGATGGTGCTTCTCTGTGTGGTGAGTGTGATGATGGTGCTTCTCTTTGATATATCTCATGTCTTATGGAGCTGATGTATCACATAGGCTTTTGTACAGAGACATTATTAACAACTAATTACAAGAATTTATTAACTTTATTAGACAATACTTTAAAACAGTATAAAAAATGTTCATGTGTTTCTGTGTGAGTCACTTCATGAAACTCTCTAATTATTTCCTTGCTGGCCATAGAATAATGATGAACCACTGCTGTGTATCACATCATTACCTTGTCCCCTTGGCAAGTTATATTCATGTCCTGTCAAAAAATTTAAACACGTCATGACAGGATATTTTTACCACACACCACCTTCTCTCCTATTCCCTTCCCCCTGTTCTTGTTTCTCAGCCACCCGTGTGTGTGTGTGTGTGTGTGTGTGTGTGTGTGTGTGTGTGTGTGTGTGTGTGTGTGTGTGTGTGTGTGTGTGTGTGTGTGTGTGTGTGTGTGTGTGTGTGTGTGTGTGTGTGTGTGTCCGCCAAATAGGGATAATGGGATAATCTTTTTTCATTGTTATGACAATGTAAATTAATTTTCATACGAAAAAAATGTTGTTTCATAATAAGACGTCGTTTACAATCATAATATATTCAAATTATATATACCTAAAGCAGGTTACGTTATATTTCGTTACATTTCGTTACATATCATTACGTTACGGTCGTTACGTTATGTTACGTTTTGTATGAAGCTATTCATTTTATGTATTATTACAAGTGAAAAATCATAAATATTATATTGGATTGTCGGTCATTAACTTGGTAAAACTTTTGTATTGACCAACACATGATGCCTTAATGAGCCTTAAAACATTGGTGCTGATTATACAACATTCCGTTCTTACTGTAAGGCTGCTTTAATTCTCTGACGCTGTTGTACACAACCGACTTGGGTGTTCCCACGGGTGTAGAGGTGAACCAATAGGCTGCTGACACGCCGGACAACATTGTTGGCCATGTAAAATTTTGACTATATAGGCCGAAATACTGTTGTCCGAACGTTCATCTGCTAGCATGGGCAGCCCGGAACCTTCCAGGAACCCCGCCGAGTGGGTCCCATAGGCCACCCTCCTTAGGTGCTGAGACAGCTGACGGTCTTCAGGACTCCGCCGAGAGGGCCAGAACAGCTGCCCTACGCCCCCAAGGAGTGATGCTAGCGAAGGTCCCGCTGGACCCCCGAGTAAGGTTGAGATTTTTCCTCTATTTCTCTCTAAGACTGAGAGAGGCAACGCTGGCTAGTGACGCTAAGAGTATCTACTGTCATATATTGATATATTTATTAACTTATTCTAACGTAGCGTCCACAACACACCGAGACTTTGGTGTTTGTTTCTGCGAGTGAAGGAGATATAGTGAGTCAACCTGAGACGTTAGCCAGCTGGTGCACGAGTTTGGACTTACGACCACAAGTAACCACAACTTATATGAAGTATACAGGTATACAGTTCTCAGTAACTTTTGCCAGATTTTTCACTTTGTGGTATAAACAATACAGTATTAACATTATTTACCACTGCTTAGAGGTGTGATGTTTGATGTTTCATAGTTTAATATTTATAGACAGGCAGCCTAATGAGGTGATGACCTTCACGGCCAGCAGGAGTTGTACTGACAGCCCAACGATGTGTTCAGTGTATCAGAGAACTGTGTATGTTAATTAAAGCATGAGACTTGGCCTGCTGTTGTACTATGACAACATTATGTCGTGTGGGACATCACCAGAGTACTCCTGTGTTGGCCTAAGCAGACATATTCTAAAACTGCTGCTATATCCTTTTAGCACCGGCCAGTGGACATGTTTGTTGTCCATTAGACATAACATATAACTGATTTACTTCACGTTTGTGGGAGCAGTAAACGTAACATTATATTCAAAGTGAAGGGGAGGTATGACCTGAACGACTGGTGACGAGTATTCAAGGGTATATGATGCTCTGTGTGTTCTTGTGTGTGTTGACACTTTGTGAGCAGCAGACCGGTAAGGACCTCTGGTCTCACCTACCGCTCGACCTGAGTGGGCCAGTAATTATGGTTTCTGACTGTACCTCTGGCAGTATATCCCTTTTTTCACGCTTCATTTCTCCAACATTCGCGGACTGAGATCCAATTTTTCTTCTGTGGAGCACCATCTATTAACCTCTTCCCCCGATCTCTTACTGCTCTCCGAATTTCAACTGACCAAAGCAGCTTCACCCAAACCTTTTCAAGTCTCTAACTACAACCTTTATACCTACTTCCGTTCTAAGGGAGGTGTATGCGCCTACTGCAATACACGTACACCTATAGCCCGACTCACGGATCTTGAATCTTCCCTTTATGATGTCATCTGGCTCAAAATATCTCTACCTACTGTGACTATTTTTCTTTGTTTCCTATACTGTTCTCCCAACTCTACCAACTATTTCGAACTCTTTGACTATCTCACTTCTTGCCATGAGTCGTTGCTATCCACACACCCCAACACCGAGATCCTCTACCTAGGGGATTTCAATGTACATCACAGAGAGTGGCTTGGCTCTGCAAGGGATGACCCAGGTGGAGCTGAGGCACTCTCTTTTTCCTTACTTAATGATTTGGAACAAATAATCAAACACCCTACACGCGTTCCTGATCGACACGATCAACTTGCTAACATTCTTGATCTTTGTTTTACCTCTAACCCCTCACACTATTCATACTCAATTTTTGCCCCCTTAGGGTCTTCTGATCACAACCTTATTTCTATTAAATCAAACTGGGCACGACCACCTCCCCCACCCCCCTCTAAACGTCAACTATGGCACTATCGGAGGGCAAGCTGGCAATCCTTGCGAGAATTCTTCACCGACTTTCCTTGGGATGAATGTTGCTTTTCCACTCGGGATGCCTCAGTATGTGCTGACAGCATTGCTGGGGTTATACAGGGCGGTATGAGTGCATTTATCCCATCTTCTACCAAAACTTTCACATTACAACCATGGTTTGATCGCTCCTGCTCTCTTGCTTGCAGGGTGAGAGATAGGGCATATCGAGCTATGAAACTATCTCCTTCTCCTATTACCCACACCTCTTTCATTACTTCTAGGAATCGTTGTAAGGCTATTCTTCGTAGGGCCAAGCGGAATTTTATTAAAAGAAAGACTGCTGTCCTGACTAATTCTTCTTCTAGTAAATCCTTCTGGTCCTTAGCTAAAAAACATCTGTAACAACTTCTGCACGCCTTCTTTTCCTCCCCTCTTCCGTCCCAATAACTCTATAGCCAACTCTCCCCCTGAGAAAGCCAACCTCTTTGGCACCTTATTCTCCTCTAATTCCACCTTAGACGATTCCCACTCTACCCCTCCTACCCCTGCACCTCCTACTGAACCTATGCACTTTCCTATAATCTCCACTCGCAGGGTTGCCGGTGTGCCTTACTCACATCCAGGTTGGATGTGAGTAAGGCGCATGGACCGGACGGAATACCCCCTCGTGTTCTGAGGGAGTGTGCTGAAGCCCTGGCCCCTGTGCTTGCTCGCCTCTTTCGCCTTTGCCTCAAAACGAAAACTTTTCCTTCTTCTTGGAAGCATGCCTTGGTTCAGCCCATCCCGAAGAAGGGTGACCATTCTAATCCCTCTAACTATCGCCCCATTGCCCTAACTTCATCCCTCTCTAAGATTTTCGAAACTATCTTGAACTCCCATTTTCTCCGTCACCTTGAACGCCTTTCTCTTTTGTCGGATCACCAGTATGGCTTTCGCCAGGCGAGATCTACTGGTGATCTGCTCTCCTATTGCACCCATCTTTGGTCATCCTCTCTTAGGGATTATGGGGAAACTTTTGTCGTGGCCCTCGACATCTCCAAAGCATTTGACAGGGTATGGCACAAGTCTTTGCTATCTAAACTTCCCTCTTTTGGTTTCTCTCCCCCACTTTGTTCTCTCATCTCTAGCTTCCTTGAGAATCGATCCATGGCAGTTGTTGTCGAGGGATCGATTTCTCGCTCTTTCTCTACCAATAGTGGCGTCCCACAGGGTTCTGTTCTTTCACCAACTCTCTTTCTTCTTTTTATCAATGATTTACTTCACACTACAACTAATTCTATCCATTCTTACGCCGATGATTCTACTCTTCACTCTTCCTCACATTTTCCCCTTCCTCCTAACTCTCAAACTAGATCTGTTTCTAGAACTGATATCATTACTTCTATCAACGCGGATCTGTGCAGCATCTCTGAATGGGGAGATACAAACTTGGTTAAGTTCAATAGTAACAAAACTCAATATTTACCAATTACACTTTGTAAAGTAGACGATCTCCCACCAATTACATTTCAGGACGCTATCATCCCCCAAATTCTGAAATAAATATGTTAGGCCTCACCATTTCCTCCAATATGTCCTCACCATTTCCTCCAATATGGGAAATCACACATCCTTAGTATAACTAAAGCTGCCTCCCGAAAGTTGGGAATGCTGTACAGATGCCGCAGCTACTTCACTCCTGAGCAGTTGCTCCAAGTATATAAGGGATTCATTCGTCCTAACTTGGAGTACTGCTCTCATATCTGGGCTGGCTCTTCTTCTGTCCAACTATTAGATAGGGTGGAATCCAAGGCATTTCGTCTTATTAACTCTCCTCCTTTAGTCGACAATCTCTCTCCCCTTTCTCTTCGCCGCAATGTTGCTTCACTCTCTCTCTTTTACAGGTACTTTAACGGGCAATGTCCAGGGGATTTGGCATCCTGTGTACCGCCGGTAAGGCCGTGGGTTCGTAACACACGTCTTGCCCGCGGTGCCCACCATTTCTCTGTTGATATCGGTCACACGAGAATAGCCCGTTATAGTACCTCCTTCTTTCCTCACACAGCCAAACTGTGGAATGCTTTGCCTTCTTCTGTGTTTCCATGCTCTTACAATCTGTCTCACTTTAAAAAGCTGGTTTTCCGGCATCTTCGTGGTGTAGATTAATACAGTATAACCTTATTTCTATATTTTCAATTTCTTTCCGTTCTTTTTTTTTCGCCCCCCAGGCTCCGTTGTGGGTCGTTTGACCTTTGCCCGGATTGGCTAATTCCCGTAAAAAAAAAAAACATATGTAAACAAGACTAAATGTAAAGTGTGTGGCCAGACATATGGCCACACACTCCAACACTACGTCCTCGACTGTATGAAGATAGAACCTTTTAGGGACAGGTCCAAGCACTCTGTGTGTGAAATGGCACAACACTTCATCTTTAATGGCAAGAGAGCTGACATATTAAGATTGTATCCACTTTTTTACACTTTCTAGCTATGTCAGTTCCCATGTATAGAACTAAACACACAATGTGCTTGAATACCTCTCACGCAAAGTGAATAACAAAGTGTGAGGCCAGACATACTGTCTCACACGCCTGTACTCACGCAGTTGTGAACAAGTTACCCTTTATGTATAGAACTAAACAAAGAAATTATTTGAAATACTGTGTAACATTCAGTGCCATAATATCCTGACCACGGGGGTTAATTATTCTGACCCGTTGTGAACTCTGTAATCCTTTTGCGCTACCGCCCACAGGATGAGCATGGGGTGCACAGTAAACTAGCTGCTGTAAGTGGCAAAATTTAAAAAATAATCACCACCACCACACAACAACCACCACTACACTACACCACACCACCACACAATAACCACCAACACACCCGCCACACGCCCACAACCACACAACAACCACCACTACACTACACCACACCACCACACAGTAACCACCAACACACCCGCCACACACCCACAACCACACACCCACGAACACACACCCACAACCACACACCCACAAACACACACCCACAATCACACACCCACAACCACTCAACCACTACACACCCGTTACCACATAACCACCACCACAACCACCCAACCACCACCATCCAACCACCACATCACAACCACTTTACCACCACCACCACCACTGTCACACCACCACACAACACTACTCAACCACACCATCACCACAAAACCACCTCCACCACACAACCACCACCACACAACCACACCACCACCACACCACCACACCACCACCACACCACCACCACCACCACTGTCACACCACCACACACACTACACAATCACTCCACCACCACAAAACCACCACCAGCACCACACAACCAACACCATACAACCACACAACCACATAACCATTACAACACCAAACTATCATACAACAACCACCACCACAAAACCACTGCCACCACACAACAACCACCACCACACTACACCACACCATCACACCCACTGCCACACTACCACTCCACCACACAGCCACCACTCGTCCACCACCACATAACCACCACCACCCAACCACCACAACACAACTAACGCCACACCACCACCTCAACACCCCACCACGACCACACCCACCACCACACCCACCACCACCACCACACCCACCACCGCACCACACCACACGACATCACACCACACCACCCTCACCACAACACACCCACCACACCACACCACACCACACCACACCACACCACCCACACCATACCACACCACACCAAACCACACACCACACCACACCACACACACCACACCACACCACACACCACACCACACCACACCCCACACACCACACCACACCACACCACACCACACCACACCACACCACACCACACCACACCACACCACACACCCACCACACCACACCACCCACACCACACCACCCACACTACACCACACCACACCCTACACACCACACCACACCACACCACACCAAACCACACCAAACCACACCACACCACATATGATACAGAACAACGGTTGCCACACCCGCATGCATGAACAGCGACTTGATGACACTACAACACGTCTGCAAATCATCACCTGCTAACTTGTTTCGTTACCCAGTTAACAAAGACACTAGCTTCTGTCTTCCTGCCTTACACAAACAAAACACTCAGTAAAAGAGACTGCATCGCATATAGTGGAGAAGATAAATTAAATGAAGTGTACAGAAAAAATGGACCAATAGAATTTCCTGTACAATTCACAAGGGTAAACAGTGTGCATAAGATCTGCGTTGTTGGTGGGTCTGGCCAGCGCTGCGCCCTCCTCTTAGGAATGTCCGGCTACCCAATGAATATTTTTAGTGTGCGATCCCGTTTAGGACTCTTGAAAATCAACTTAAGAGCCTCTCCTTAAAGACAATTCCCTAAACAAAAAATCCCATATGATATTTCAACGAGTCTCAATGAAACAGGAGTCTGTGTTCCGTACAGTATATACTTAACATACATCGACAGATAGGTATAATAACATAGTAGCGGTAGGGAGTATATCACACTATGTTTTGATCAGTTACGTCATTTACACTTGTCACCAGTGATATCCTAGACGAGCCCAGCTTGAGGAGGTGGGACCATGAGGCTTCACGTCACCTTACCACTTTCTACTGTATGCTGCCTTCTTTAATCGGAGCCCATGATGATTAGCCCCAAGTTTATTTCATCTTAAGAATAAACACCCTAATGCTAACCTAACCTAACCTACCCTAACCTAACCTTACGCTAATCTAATCTAGCCTAACTTAACCTGACTTAACCTAGACTAATTTAACCCCAGGTAACGTTAGTGTTTAATAATTTGGTGAACTAAGTTGAGGGGGTTAATCTTCATATGATCCATTTGATCAACCCACAGGGCCTTCCATTAACCCACAGGGCCTTCCATCAACCCACAGGGCCTTCCATCAACCCACAGGGCCTTCCATCAACCCACAGGGCCTTCCATCACTCGGAGATACAACGCACCACTGTCTGGCTGTTCATAAGTCACAGGCTTCCGGTCACATGTAACAAGTATTACACTAACTGGCCTTAGTACTAATCACAGGTACCAGACAGGCCGTGCAGGTGGTAGGGTAGGTGGAGGTGGGTGGCAGGCTCTACCAGCAGCCTGGAAGGTGCCAGGATTCCTGCACTTCAGTCACCACTATTTATACCTGTGTCCCTGAGCTGTTACCTGCGGCGGTGTTCTCTCTCTCTCTGGTAACTGTAGGGGAGTATTGACGGGTGTTGGGGGCAGAGGTGGAGTGTAGTTAGTTGTTAGAGGAATGTGGAAGAGGAAGAGGAGAGGAGTGTGGGAGGAACACAGTGTCTGGCCCTGACTGGTACACGCACACTCTATAGTACCTCACTCTGATAACCCCTGTGTCACCCTTTCTCTGTGTCTCCGCTACTCTACACCTCCACCCTTCCTCTACACCCACACCCTGACTAAAAATATCTCTCTTAATACTGTTATTGCAAGATTCGACCCCTTACTCCTGAACCCCAAGGGGAGTCTGGAGGCCCAGTCCTAAATCTGGATTCTTTAAGTTATTTTAGGTGTATTTTTATATTTTTAATTTTAGCCATATTGGAGATGTGTGAACACGTGTAACTGTCTCGTTTAAGCTCATTTAAATTCCATGAGTGGATCTTCTTTATTAGACTAGAGATGTATTCAGCGAGTTTAATTAACTTTAGTTATGAACCAAAAAAGATCATCGACATCTTACTGATTCGTTTGCTTCCCTCCAAACATCGTGTTTTCTTCTTTCCTATGTGGTTATCAGCATATATATATATATATATATATATATACTATATATATATATATATATATATATATATATATATATATATATATATATATATATATATATATATATATATATATATATATATGCAAGTAAATCACTGTAGGTGCCTGTGATCTAGGTATATGCTGATAACTACAAGGAAAGAAGGAAACACGAAGTTCTAAGCGCTGTAATTCACATCTTCAGGAGTGATATATATATATATATATATATATATATATATATATATATATATATATATATATATATATATATATATATATATATGGATCTTCGTGTTTCGAAGCTGGATTTTGGTAAAACGTTGCTCTGATCACCTAAGCGGCACGGGTGGTCCCCATTAGAGGTTCACGGCGCCATAAGCTCGTTGAACGGGCTTTGTGTGAAATATAACAGAGTCTAGGACTGCTGTTAGTGTCCTGGTGGCCCAGAGGTAGCATTCCCCGGTTACAATTATAAGATCGTGGGTTCGAATCCTGGTGGGGTGAGGTGTTGATTATATGTAGAAGTTCGCGTGCTTTATTGGGCGAATGAAATATATATGGATTCTCGTGTTTCGAAGCCGGATTTGGTAAAACGTTGCTCTGATCACCTAAGCGGCACGGGTGGTCCTCATTAGAGGTTCAAGGCCCAATAAGCTCGTTGAACAGGCTTTGTGTGAAATATATATATATATATATATATATATATATATATATATATATATATATATATATATATATATATACTCTCAAACGTAAATCAGTTCTCTACAGTTGAAACTATACTGACTTAGACTTATTGGCTGGCGGTGTCGGAAAGTTATCAGTGAAACTGCTGCTAGAGCTGTAACAGATAACGCGAGGTATACAACACGGGAGATACTTTACCGCAGCTCTGAATATTTTCACCACTTGCCACAATTTTAATTTAAATATTAAGAATCACTTGAAAATCGGTACTGTAGTAATTGAGTAATATTTGCAATAATTCACTGGAATATCAGAGTATAAGTAAATCACAAAGTTCTAAGAGCTTAAGTTACGTCTCATACCATTATATTTAAACCGTGTTAATAACCTGATGAGCGTGCATCAGTTATTGTTACACACAGCCCAAAATATGTTTATATCAGAGGACGTTTTACATTACCTGATGTCATGGCCACAACACAACCTAACTCGATTGTTGCTGTAAATTTGCACCGGAACAATATCAAATCAGTATTAGTCTAAAACTTACCTACAAAATATAAAAAAAAGTTACTGTAATTATGGGGTGATGTGAGCATCCTGAATCGCTGGGCTGGTGTTAATTCACTCCATCATGGCTTCAGAGGTCTTATTTGGACATATTCTCTCTTCTATTATATCCTTGAACCATTTTAAAAGAATACTGATGTCGGGGATGTCTATATTGATTATCTGTATGTCCAAAAAAAAACCCATCGAAGTAAAATAGCTGTTGAGATTAAGTGCGGCTTAGTGGCCTTGGGATATCCAAGGATTCTGAGACTATAAGAGGATAACTAAGCTCACTCCAATGGGCGGACGCGTTCACTCCCTTAATTCATATAAATTGTTTTTATTTAATAATCTGGTGTTATCGCACAATATCATGTAAGGCGCATTGGGCTTTTTTTTTACCTTTACTTTCCGGCTGCATGGCGATGCCACCGTCGCGGAAGGATAAAAAATTAACATAGACTCAGAATTCATAGGATATCTGAGCGGCATCTTCGATATCTACCTCTTGAGTACTATATTTGTGGTCAGGGAGTGTGGCTATTGATCCTACTCATACAGGTATACTCAACAACACAGTTATTATTGACTCGAGTCTCACAGGACCCCAGGCAGGCCAGGGTAGGCAGATCCAATATCCTATGTATCTTCAAGACTGCTTCGTTGTGGTGGCGGATGGGATTGGTTCTTCGAGGCGTCCTTGATGTCCTGGTTTCTATAGAGTTCTTGGTGGTAGCTCACTGGAGGAGGAGGTGAGTGGAACTTGAAGATCTTCTTCGTCTCGTCTCCCCTGGAGCGAACCGCCTTGAGGTCTTGAGGTCTTGATGATCTGGTAAGCCGAACCCAAGGATAAAATACTGATTTTATTCCTAGGTCAGGGCTACCCATGCTGTAGGGAGGTCACCGGTGAGGGATGAGACTAAATGGTTACCAGGTGCATAAAGACCCTTGTCCTTGAGAGGGGGATGGTGCATCCTCCCCATGGCCCAGTCCATCACAGGCCATGGAGTAAGACTCTCCCACGTGTTTGCCGTGGTGGCATCCCGTACTGCCGGGAGACGGGAGTCCTGGGGGGTTGAGAGATGTTGCACGCTGCGCCCTCCTGCTAGCAACACGCCCCTTCGGTCCCATATTTCGGCTTGACTCAGGTCCGGTCAAATCAACCGACTGGTCAACAGTGGCTATAGGGTCAAGCGACCACCATTTGGCTGGCGTCGCATCGGTTATGTGGCTGCCGTCAGGGCCAAGTGGTGGGGTGCGTATACTTCCTCACTACCGTGGTGGGATGGGGGAGAGAAATATTGATATTCAGTATAAGAATATCCAAAATAAATCCTATTCTTGGACTGCTTCAGCTCCCGACGACTTCCGCGCTTCCTTGGCAATGTCCTCTGGCTGTTCTTTCACCGCCACTCTTAAGCCCTTCCAGGTCCTGGTTGGTGCTACTGTTTAACCTCCGAGTCGAACCGTGATAAATTTGAGGTGAGGCCTAAGGGCCAGAACCAAATTAGAAATAAGCAGAAGGGTTCTACAGGCCTTATGGTCGGGATTCTGCCTGGCACTTTTGAGCCGGTAGCATATCAAAAATATTTTGTGATTAAGTCCATTGATGGTTTATCAATAATGGAATCTAGATGTATTTGAAGTATCCCGAAATCTTGTCCGGGTTTGCGGCCGCGAGCCCAGCCCCCCGGAGCCCGGGTTTCATTTGCCCCTCACGCGACCCTTATTCGGAGAAAAAATTTTTACAAGAATTAAATCCATATGGTGTGATAACAGTGCATGGTCTTAAAAAGAAGGTTGATCGTGTTCTTATCCCAACTCCAACTTTGTTGCTAACATTTGAAAAGTTAGATTTGACAGTAACAGCATTAACGGAGACCAAATGTGAAAAAAAAACTGGTTGCGTATATTAACAGCGAGCTGAAGTTCTCGGACCATTGTGAGAGTAAGGTGAATTAAGTGACTAAGCTAGTAGGTCTTATAAGAAGGTCGTTCAGATACCTTGGTCCATCCCTTTAACGCTCTTCACGAGTGAGGTGCTTCCCTGTCTGGAGTACTGTCACCCTGTATGGTCCAAGAGATATGCTAGAGACTGTCAGTTGATTGAAATGTCCAAAGGAATGCTACCAGACTGGTGCCTGCACTACGGAACTCAGGGAGATTAGAGCGCCTGCAGCTACCTAGCTTATACTATAGACGGGCAAGGGGTCACTTAATAGAAGTTTATAAACACATCCAAGATCATAATTACTCAGTCGAATGTTCATACCTACTAGAGGTCACAGCTCAAAGTTGAAGAAGCCACAAGTTCAGAAAACTGAGAAGGCAAACTTTTTTGGAGTGAGAATTATGAACTCTTGGAACAATCTGTCAGAAATCGTAGTGACGGCACCGAGTGTGAGCTCTAGTAAGACCTCACCAGACTTAATTAACACTGGCGCAGGTATAAATACATTGACCCTATTGTATGTCCATTAGTTGTTATTCTCACTAAAGATTCCTTTTTGTGTGTGTTATTATGTTCTAGAAATTCAATAATTTGACTACCATTTTTTTCAATCTATAGAATTGTGTTAGTTTTCTATGACTATTTAATAACCACCACACACAGTAGTTCACAAGCAACATCAAGCAGTTTTGCCTGCACTTGAGTAGTGAAAGTCCCTGGTGGTAGGAAGAGAGCTTATACCTCCGTCTGAAATAACTCCGAGTCGCAGTGTTTAGTTCAGGTACCGACAGCTAAGGGTTTTCTTGTGGTCTCATTCACTTTATTTATTTTACATTTCAATTATGTGTTTTTATAATTATGTTTCTGTAGGGTTTGGTTATTTATTTCAAGCATGTTCATTTACATTCAGTTAACTTCTTACCATGTTGCTTTTGTTAATATAACTTTTTATATAAAATGTAACCTTAAATTTCTCTACCTCTTACAGCTTACCTTTGTACGTCAGAGTAATATGTTGGTTATGACGGTGAAAATAAAACTGAGGGATTCACTAAGTCTCACTGCGAGTTAAAAGAAATTGTTAACTTTTAATGGTGTTCATTGAGAGTTTTACCTGCTACAAAAACATCTTCAGTTATGCACAACCCCCGGACAAGAGTCAACGAAATCCAGAATTCAGACACCTAACTATATATATATATATATATATATATATATATATATATATATATATATATATATATATATATATATATATATATATATATATATGGGGAAAATGGAAACAACACCTTAGCTTTCGTCTTTATTCAAGACATCTTCAGTTGCCTCTGAAGATGTCTTGAATGATTTATCATGAAATATATATATATATATATATATATATATATATATATATATATATATATATATATATATATATATATATATATATATATATATATATATAACATGACGTTGTACAGAAAACTTCACTATTATCTGTAGATGCAGGAGGGAGAGTTCTTGGGGTAATAATAATAATAATAATATTGATATCAATTTAGTGATATTCTCATTCAGATTTACAATTTGATTATGCATGTGTAATTATAGTTACCAGTTGTTCTCAAATAATGGCTCTCGAGCCGATTTTCAGTGGGTCGAGATGACCTAGGATTAGTATACTTTTTGCCTGTTTTTTTTTTTATATTTTAAACTATCTAGATCACCGGTACACAATAGACGCCTTCAACCACTCTATATATTGCTTGTTGTAACTTGCTATTAAATTGCTAGTTGATATGATGATAAATTTGATTTGGGTTTATTTATTTTTTATTTGAATCAATGGAGTCGTAAAGTTTTAGAGATATTCAAAATTGGGTCGCACCCGAAAAAGTTTGAGAACAAACTGGTATAGATGCTACGTAGACTAATGTGAAATAAAGAAGAAATTGTTGTGCTAAGTTTGTTGCTCCTGTTCTTTTTGCCTAGTTTGTGGATGGTTTGGTTCACTGCTTAAGGACACCTGGTGCACGGGGTGTTATTCAGAAGCTCGACATGCAGCACGGGAGGTATTCTGTTGATTACTTCGCCAGTCACCCTATCATAGGAATTCCACTCCATACACTTACACACCTTTGCTTCCTGGTACCTTATGTTGAGTGTAAGTGTTGTGTCTTCTCGATTTTTCAGACACAAGGTGCGATTCGCGGGCTTGTCGTCGACAAGACCGCAGTGCAGGTTGTCCTCGAGGCAGACGGCGAGCTCAGCTCTACATCGTAACACGGGGAGAGAAGGGCCTGTGATATATGGCGGGATGAGGATGCCTTCATACGCCATGAGGTACTCCCGTAGTGTGTCCCACTCCAGGTAGGTCAGCTTGGGTTCATAGCCATGTGTACACATTTGAGCCTCCCCTGCTACTGAAAAAACAAAAAAGAACATTAAGCTGGTTAAGGAAAGGATTTTGTCGCAGTTAAATTTCATCTTTCTCTCCAGACTTTATCTTGAGAATGACGCATTTATACAATACGACACAGTACTGTTATGAAAATGTATCACTGACAAATAATTATTATCAGCTCTTCCCCTCAAAATATTCTCTCCGTGGTGAGAAAATCATTCTAATCTTTAACGAAGTCTTATTAATCACTGGTGACTGCAGTTCACCCCCTCGAACAATGGGGCTGCATGATTGAGTGTTTTCAACTCTAGTTGTTGACGTTAGTCTCTGCTGCACCAAGACTGACGTCAGTTTTCACCTACCCCCCCACCCCCCATTCTTTGTGGTTGTGTACTCTATGATCCACTCTGTACAATAGTCGACAAGAAATACGAATAAGAGACTTTACTGTATTATTATTATTATTATTATTATTATTATTATTCATTTCATTATTATTATTATTATTATTATTATTATTATTATTATTATTATTATTATTACTAGTTACAGTATAAGTAGTAGTGTTGTCCTTATCATTAATATCAATCTTCCTGCTCTTCTTCCTATTATCCTAATAAAGTAATGAGTTAACCAGCAGTTCTATGCGGCATTCAGTGAATGTTGCCGATGATCTTGTTCCCCCTAAGACATAGAAGATCAGACCTGAGCAGAGAGAAAAGAAGGATATGAGACACCTCAACCAGGCCACGACGTAGCTTCTGGGTTGCTGCTTCTGTTCTGATAACAACACGGACAGTCTGTTGTAGGAGCATCTTGCATTTGGTCCCATCCAACCTGATGTTAACGCCACTACTACTACTACTACTTTTTTTTCATTTCAAATGGCCTCCAGCCTTCTCCGATAGCCATTCCTTCGCCACCATTTTATTACCTTAATATTGAATATCTTAATACATAAGTAGCTATCCTAGCTGCGTTGAGTTAGTTGAGCCGCAGACCTATGAGGCATTCAGTGACTGTTGCCTCATAGTCAATATCTGCAACTGTTGTCGGCTTTGGGGCCGATGCTCTCGTTCCCCTGAGGCAGAGCAAAGCCGACCGAAGGAGAAAGAAGGACAGTCGACATCTCATTCAGTCTGTAACATAACTTCTGGGCTGCTACTTCTGTTCGGACATCACCTCTGCGAGTCTGGCGTAGAAGCATCTTGCACTTGGTCCCATCCCACCAGAGGTTTTGAACACTAGAGGAGTGAAGCTGCCTTGATCAACGTTCTGAATTCTCTCCCCGTATGCCCTAAGCTTGTCGTTCTCGTTCCTCCTGTGTGCAGTATCAAGAGCTAAGTTACGGTGACATGCGGCCATGGGATCAAAAATCCTAATGTCGAAGAAAGCTCGCTGTCCCCGCGTCCAGAATCCTCGAGCACTGACATCAACACAGGCTTCGTTGGATGTGTTTGAAGTCCTATATTGGAAATTCTCTCCGTCCAATGGAAGGAGGGTCGGTTCTACCCTGACATCACGGCAGATTTTCTTCAACATATTTGCTGTGAGATCCCTTACTTCGTCATGCCTCATGCATATGAAGCCCCCCTTTTCTTGCACACCATGGCGTGATCGACGTCATAGGAAGAGCCACACACGCATTAGGAGGGCAAACTTTCTACTGGCCTACCGTACCTTAGAGCATTGGCATCTGTAAATTCTTGTTTATTGAGACTGAAACCATTTGCCCTTATCGGTAACGTAGTTAACCAGTTCAAGGCGCCCACCTCCTGCGCTGTATCTACTTTTTTTTTCTTCAAATTCCCTGGTACTTGCAGCAACAGTTGCTGCAACTTATCACTTTGGCCGTGCTGTCGTTCTGCCATAATGGGCCTTCGAATCTTGTTTACTTCACTGGTATCCACCTCCCCTGTTGCGTTCTGAGCTATTATGTGGTCCGTGAGGGCTGCCGTGGGCTTAACTGAGTTTTGACATTCGGTGGCAGCAATCTCCTCTGGATTTGTCAATCCCATTCCTCCCAGTCACGGTGGTAGTGCAAGGAGTGATCTTTCTGCTGGGGTTAAGTGAGGGTGTTTCACTAATTTTTGAATGAAATTGACGCTGATAGCTTCTTCCAGAGGGTGGAGGAGGGGTCCAATATCAGGGATAGTGCGCATCAGGTAGTTCCAGCGATGCTTGACTCCATGGGTGAATGCCGCAAAAGCCGCATGTGGCTCTGTGTTAGCAATCTCAGACAGAGCTTGGAATTCCCTAACCCACTCATTCACCTTTTGCGTTACATACTCGGTCTTGAAGTCCGTTGTGACGATTACTGCACTTAGGTGTCTTTGGCCATCCTTTGTTATTTTGACCTCACTTCCACCGAACACCTCCATTGCCCGTTCATAATGGCTTCACAATGAGGAAGGACTTGCTGGCGTTTTGGTGGTACCCTATTTGTGGGCCTCGTGATGTTACCAAGTCCCACCACTTTTTGATGTCCTCCACTTTTGCTGCTCCTGTAAGGTCATTAGCGTACGCCACTTGCTTGACCTCAGTTGTTTCAAATTTTATTGTGTGTTGGAGCACGGATAGGCCGATTGCGTACATTGCCTTTGCAACAGGGTCCCCCTGCATTGTTCCCTCGGTTGACTGTATGATGGTATCACCTCTTAGAGCCTTGTTGTTTATTATATAAAGGTCTGATGGATTCCTATAGGAGTTTTCAACATAATACTACTACTACTAATAATAATAATAATAATAATAACAAATTATTATTATTATGATGATGATGAAGTAATAGCTATTAAGGATATACTGACTATTGATCATACAAATACTGTTATAAGGTAAATATTAATAAACTTAGCAACACTGACCAATTATGGTGACGTGTTCAACGAGAACGAAGGTCAGTCCTAGAGTCACCAACAGGCTCCACATAGTGATGGCTGTGGACGCAAATAAATTGCTTTACTATTTATGTTGACGCAGGAATGTTTATAACTCTCATATTCCTAACACACTTGTATATATGTATGTATGTATGTATGTATGTATGTATTGTTACGATCACTTCCCTCTTATATACTTAAGGCCTTCAAAGCACTGGAATATCACTTATAATTTTCACTCCACAAAACAACCAAAATTCCAGCACTGGGACAGTGACCTAACAAATGCAAAAAGCTCCCATGGAAACTTTGCACTAAGTGACCAGATTCATATTTTTAGACATAGGTCACTCAAAGTTATTAATATACGACAAAATAATTGGTGAAGGATGGTCCAGTGTTATTGAAACAAAGCTTAACAAAAAATAAACAGTATCTTTCCTTATCTTACATTTTTACATGTTATATAAACACTCCTATCCAAGAATACTTAGGGCCAATACATGTATGAACTGGGTAAATACCATAACAAGAAAGAATACAAAAATTAATTAACACTGAGTAACACAAACACTCCTACCTGAGAACACTTAGGGCAAAATCCTATATTAACCTGGCAAACAACACTTACCCCATACACAGCAACAACCAGTCTCTCCACATACATAGGATCACCCGAAGTACCCCTGGTGCACCTCGGATAGAAGCAAGAAGGCAGTGGAAGGAAACAACCCGGAATGTCTGCTCCCAGTGAGAGCTGAGAGTAGAGATAACCTGTCCTGTCCAGTCGTCCCACGTCCCCAGGAGTCAACCTCAAAACAGAAGAACATCGATATGCCCAGCAGTCCCAACACGTACCCTTACAGTCATTACTATCATCCTAAACATAACATCATACTTTATCACCCAATATAAGAGTACATAAAACAATAAAATAATTCTTAGATCAAGTTACGAAATAATGAAAGAATATTTATAATAATATATAGAAAAAAGTGAGTAAGTCATCTTATTTATGTTACCAAATAAATGGTATCAGGACAACTGCCCCCTGGACAATTTCCTCCGGACAATTGACCCCCCCCCGACAACTGCCCCCTGCACAACTGCCCCCCCACCACAACTGCCCCCCGACAACTGCCCCCTTCCATGGGACAATTGCCCCCCCACCCTATTGCCAGTGAATAACTGGCACAAAACATGGAACTAACTGAACAGAGAAGAGAAAATAACACCAAGAATTAATAATTTATTTTCATGTTATATTTGTAGTAATAATTATATACACAAAATGCATAGGGTATTTGGTTAGATTAGGTTAGGATAGGGATATGAACTGGCAGGGTATTAGAGGAAGTTGATCAATTGTATATAGTACCGCTTAACTAATAAAAAAAAATAAAATAAATAACAGATGAAGCTACAACGAGAGAAGAGAGTTGTTTTGTGTTGCTAAAGTGACTCGTCATTCTACACAGACTGTACTGTACATACACTCATTCTACACAGACTGTACTGTACATACACTCATTCTACACAGACTGTACTGTACATACACTCATTCTACACAGACTGTACTGTACATACACTCATTCTACACAGACTGTACTGTACATACACTCATTCTACACATACTGTACTGTACATACACTCATTCTACACAGACTGTACTGTACATACACTCATTCTACACATACTGTACTGTACATACACTCATTCTACACAGACTGTACTGTACATACACTCATTCTACACATACTGTACTGTACATACACTCATTCTACACAGACTGTACTGTACATACACTCATTCTACACATACTGTACTGTACATACACTCATTCTACACAGACTGTACTGTACATACACTCATTCTACACAGACTGTACTGTACATACACTCATTCTACACAGACTGTACTGTACATACACTCATTCTACACAGACTGTACTGTACATACACTCATTCTACACATACTGTACTGTACATACACTCATTCTACACAGACTGTACTGTACATACACTCATTCTACACAGACTGTACTGTACATACACTCATTCTACAACTGTACTGTACATACACCATTCTACACATACTGTACTGTACATACACTCATTCTACACAGACTGTACTGTACACTGTACGTACACTCATTCTACACATACTGTACTGTACATACACTCATCTCACATACTGTACTGTACATACACTCATTCTACACATACTGTACTGTACATACACTCATTCTACACACGACTGTACTGTACATACACTCATTCTACACATACTGTACTGTACATACACTCATTCTACACATACTGTACTGTACATACACTCATTCTACACATACTGTACTGTACGTACACTCATTCTACACATGCTGTACTGTACATACACTCATTCTACACATACTGTACTGTACATACACTCATTCTACACATACAGTACTGTACATACACTCATTCTACACATACAGTACTGTACATACACTCATTCTACACATTTGTACTGTACATACACTCATTCTACACATACTGTACTGTACATACACTCATTCTACACAGACTGTACTGTACATACACTCATTCTACATACTACTGTACATACACTCATTCTACACAGACTGTACTGTACATACATTCATTCTACACATACTGTACTGTACATACACCCATTCTAAACATACCTGTACTGTACATACACCCATTCTACACATACTGTACACTCATTCTACACAAAACTCTACTGTACATACACTCATTCTGCATACTGTACTGTACATACACTCATTCTACACATACTGTACTGTACATACACTCATTCTACACATACTGTACTGTACATACACTCATTCTACACATACTGTACTGTACATACACTCATTCTACACATACAGTACTGTACTGTCAGTCGCAGAAAGAGATCCTGTCAGTCCTCAGTCCCATTCGTGAACCCACACGTATTATTGGGTCGTGGGGCCTTAGGGAATGAGATGTGGAGAGGTTGAGGGGGTGAGATGTGGGGAGGTTGAGGGGGTGAGATGTGGAGGTGAGGTGAAGAGATGTGGAGAGGTTGAGGTGAGATGTGGGGAGGTTGAAATTGAGATGTGGAGAGGTTGAAGTGAGATGTTGAGAGGTTGAGGGGGTGAGATGTGGGAGTTGAGGGTGAATGTGGGGAGTTGAGGGTGAGATGTGGAGGTTGAGGGGGTGAGATGTGGGGAGGTTGAGGGGGGGTGAGATGTGGGGAGGTTGAGGGTGAGATGTGGGGAGGTTGAGGGTGAGATGTGGGGAGGTTGAGGGGGGTGAGATGTGGAGGTTGAAGTGAGATGTGGAGAGGTTGAGGGGTGAGATGTGGAGAGGTTGAGGAATGAGATGTGGAAGGTTGAGAATGAGATGTGGAGGTTGAGGGGGTGAGATGTGGAGAGAGGTTGAGGTGAGATGTGGAGGTTGAGGGTGAGATGTGGAGAGGTTGAGGGGGTGAGATGTGATGAGGTTGAGGTGAGATGTGGAGAGAGGTTGAGGGCTGAGATGTGGAGGTTGAGGGTGAAGGATGTGATGAGGTTGAGGGGTGGGGTTGGAGAGGTTGAGGGGGGTGAGGATGTGGAGAGGTTGAGGGGTGAGATGTGGAGAGGTTGAGGGGGTGAGATGTGGAGATGTTGAGGGTGAATGTGGAGAGGTTGAGGGTGAGATGTGGAGAGGTTGAGGGAGTGAGATGTGACCAAGGGTTGAGGGGTGAGATGTGGAGGGTTGAGGGGTGAGATGTGGAGATGTTGAGGGGGTGAAATGTGGAGAGGTTGAGGGTGAGATGTGAGGTTGAGGAGTGAGATGTGGAGGTTGAGGGGGATGAGATGTGGAGATGTTGAGGGGTGAGATGTGGAGAGAGGTTGAGGGAGTGAGATGTGGAGAGAGGTTGAGGGGCTGTGGAGGTTGAGGGGTGAGATGTGGAGAGGTTGAGAATTAAGATGCAGGAGAGTTGAGGGGTAAGATGTGAAGAGGTTGAGGGTGAGATGTGGAGAGGTTGAGGGTGAGATGTGGAGAGGTTGAGGGTGAGATGTGGAGAGGTTGAGGTGAGATGTGGAGAGAGTTGAGGGTGAGATGTGGAGAGGTTGAGGGTGAGATGTGGGGAGGTTGAGGGGTGAGATGTGGAGGTTGGGGTGAGATGTGAAGGGGTGGGGTGTGGGGAGGTTGGGGAGATGCATCGATATGAGGTGATGTCACTGTGGGGACCCCTCTATGATTGAAATTTTGCCCTCATAGGTGAATGAAGAGAAGAGATCCTGATGGGGCCCTTCCACATTGGTGGTTGCTATTGGTTTGAATTTGGGATCCAGGGAACTACTTTTAGCAGTTCGACACTTTGGGTGTTTACAAGTCTGGATCGTATGGCCTGGGTTTTTACAGTAAGAACAAGTAAACTTGGTTGCATCAGGGGGGGTAGGTGTGGGACCTTTCGACCTACCACTCACGCCCCCAAGGTTATCATCAGAGGAGGACCTAACATGCCGGGAAGTACCACGTTCCCTACGGCACAGTGACTCCACCAGCAAGGCGTACGCATCAGCCAGCTCAGCCGCACGTCCTAAATTAACCTCTCCACGCTCCTCCACATGCTTCAAGATGTGAAATGGTATCTTGCTCTTCCACTCCTCCAGGACTACCAAGTTTAACAAATCCTGAGGTGGCCATTAAGAAAACCTAGATAAATTAATTAATGGTCAAAAAATAAGATAAGTGGATTACCCTAGAAAATATCATGGTAGTGGATAACCAGAAAGTCCCGGAAACTACCCAAGTTATACCTAGGGAAATTACACTTATGAATATTGTTCTTCTGAGAAGATCCTTAGATAAGGATAAGAGACTTGAAATAGGAAGGGCATATTACGGCATTAATATAAAGATCCGGATTAACAACCCTTAGATACTTGAACAGGAAGGGCGTATTACGGCATTAATATAAAGATCCGGATTAACAACCCTTAGATACTTGAAACAGGAAGGGCTTATTACGGCATTTATATAAAGATCCGGATTAACAACCCTTGAGTAAACAGGAAGGGCGTATTACGGCATTAATATAAAGATCCGGATTAACAACCCTTAGATACTTGAAACAGGAAGGGCGTATTACGGCATTTATATAAAGATCCGGATTAACAACCCTTGAGTTACTTGATTATTGACCCCGAATGAGATAATGAGAAGAACAATAATTGAGGCTTTATAATTATGGGGTCCTGGTAGAGCGGGGCGTCCCAAGATATCACTTCACCCTAAACTAGTGACTATGGAACAGCCTACTCTGGAGCGAGGGTACGGCATTAAACAGATCCGGATTCTTCCCTACACTCGATAAGACTTACTACACGACTGCCACGTGTAATAACAGGTAAGCCTTATGACACTCGGAACCTAATATCCTACATCTGTCACTCTTACTGTACGGTAATACCAATATATGCACACACATATGAAGGAACTTTAAACCACCGTAAAGCAATTGTGAACAGAAGTGACTGGGAGGAATAATTAACAGGTAGTAACAAGGGGGGAAGGAATATGGCACTTAATGTCGGGTCCTGTCACGGTCGCCATTTGTTACGAGTTGGGGATTTAGAATATAGTTAAAAGTCTACCCAGATCCCAACAGGCAACAACAATAAAAAAACAAAGACAATCGGACTATAGAAGGGTAGACAAAGGATGCGAGTTTTTGTTGTGTATAATAAAGTACCATAAATTCCTTAACAAAATATTCAGCTTTCTATAATTTACCCTTAACCATACTTAACCTAAACATTAACAGTATATACATATTTATACAACATACAATAATTTGAAGCAAGGTGGAGGTGGGAGGTAACATAAGATTACAAATACTTATGTGCGGAGCTGAGATGGCTGACGAGTAAGGCTGAGTATTGTAGAAGACGGTAGGTAGTTACTGTGTCGTAGGTTTCCAGGATAGGTGATCCTGTGGTCACTTCCCAGAGTGAACTGACCTCTCATCGAACTAGAGCTGATGAGGAAGACTTTGAGGAGGTGACGCAACAACCAGGATATGGAGAAGGTAAACCCCGGAGTGGTAACTAAGAGTAGTCATACTCGGGTTTCGTCCCTAGATGGCGTTGCTCGTGGTGCTGGGTAGGTAGATCATGACAATTGATGGCGTGGTTCGTAACAACTGGCCACTTCGCCTTTCAGCTATTTCGGCTGGAGCTAATGGCTTCTTTCTTCTTCTGGATCGTTCTTCTTTCACTCTTGGTCTTCATTCTTGCACTTATTATTTCTTCTTTTTTCTTGGAATATTTTTATTTTATTTATTTATTTATTTATTGGGCAGCCCTCCCCCCCCCCCCCCCCATACGTCCCTGTGCAAGGTGAAGCGCAGAAGCGTTTACAGCGCCCAACAGGGAAGTATGCTAAGTTCATGCTTGCCTTATGTCTCATGACTTAAGGGCACAGAAGCCTGAAGAGTCAGTGGTTTGTGTCTAAGCAATTTATTTGAAGCTCCAACAACTTGTCCCTGAATACGAATTCGCAACTTTCGATTTACAGCAGGTACCTACTTTGCTGCTAGGTGAACAGGGACCAAGGGGACTAGGAAGAATGTCCAAACAACTTCCGCCTGCCCTGGAATCGAACCCATGACATCTTGCTTGCGAGGCAAGAGCGGTACCGCTCTACCACCAGCCCCCCCTTTCTTGGTATTCTTTTGGTCTTCTTCTATTTGTTCTTGGGACTCCAGTGGTCTTCTGTCTTCTTTTTTCTTGATGTTGTTGTGTTGGTTTTTGGATGTATTATATGAATGGGTTATATGATGGTGAATTAATGACAGTCCAGATGAAATAGCCAGTAAGGTGACAAGTTTTTGTTTTTGTAATGGTGTTGCCCGTGTCTTTTTGTTTGTATGGTGTTGGTAGGTGTCAGTTTTACTTTGCATATGTGCGTGTTGTATGTAATGGAAATGTCTGTGATATGTCTCTTGTGTTGTATGATTTCATTTCTTTATTTTATTTATTGACTTTTAATTTATTTAGGGCATGGTTACATACACATTATGAAAAAACAAACATGTTGTGTGTATCATTTACAGCATGCCGATAAGACGAATCTCATTGAGGAAGAGTATTACAGCGTCACTTATGGTGACATCATCTTGCAATAGGTTGGGACGAAGCCTCGTTTGGTCGCTAGCATCGCCAGTAGCCGGCGTTCTGGTTCGTGCTGGCTGCACTCTGTCAGAATGTGGTTAATGGACATAATTTTGTTAATCTTGCAGTTGTTGATAAGATTTAACCTGGTCCATTCCAGCTGCCACTTGCTTGTTGTATGTCTTCCCCAAGGAGAGACACGACTGCCGTTCCCAGGGTACGTTGGTTGTCCCCCTGAGACCCACAGTCGCTTAAACTAGTTTGTCTGCCTGTTCTTTGCACCGAATGTTGCAATGCTCAGGCACCCATATCAACACAATGTTCTTGGCACACGCATGTAGTTTATTAATAATGTTGCCCTGTACCTCATTGCTGGTAGTGTTACAACTTTGAATTGCTTTAAGAGCTGGCATAGAGTCTGAAATGATAGCAATATCATTGACATCGCTTGATATTGCAATGTCAATGGCTCTATTTATTGCAAACAACTCTGCAGTGAATATAGTTGTATGCCGCGGCAGACGGAAACTCCACTCCCCGTCTTTGCTCCAGATACCAGCCCCAACATTGTCGTCAGTCCTGGACCCGTCTGTGTACACGTGAGCATAGGCGCTGTATCCATCTAGAAATTGATAGAAAAGTTGTTTCAGGAGCTCGGGATGTAGGTCCCTCTTCCCCCTGGAGGCCACGATATTTCCACTTGAAAGTTGGGCTTCTCCCTTGGCGGACACAACGGTGGAACCTATCTATCAACGTCCAGCCCGCTGCCGCTGATATACTTCATCAGACGTCCGAGAAGACCCTAACACCACCCAGGACTTGCAAGTCGAAACAAGACATGCTTGGGAAGCTGTAGAACGTTCTACTCTGATCGAGGCTTACAACACGTAAGTAAATCATAGCAAAAATAATGCAATACATTCCAGAAAATTCTTACATAGGTAATACATCAATATATACAAGAAAATCTCCCCAAACTTGCCTCGGCATAATACATTCTGTGGTTATGCACTGGTTAATAATACACAAACTCTCTCTCTTCTCTTGTTGCCTCGTCTGTTATGTACTGTATGTTATGTTCTTTTTAAATTAGAACACTTTCGAAGCAGCCCATTACTATTTCTTTTGAATATTTCTGTAATTTACTTGCGTAATCACATATTCCCTTTTTAGTATTTTAATCTCAAAAATTTTTGTGTTCTTCAATGCAATTTAAAAAATCTATGGAAATCTGTGAGATACAAACTTTTCTTATTCATCTAAGGAATACTGCATGAAGCTACAGCACTAACAATGGGGTGGAGCCAAATGACGTGTGACATGTCCATAGTTTAGCCCAAAGTCTAATTAAACCAAGTCTACCCACGCTTAATATGTGACGTTGTTGGCTTGTAGTGGAAGAAAACGTTAGTAAGGGAGGACTTGCATACTATCCCGGGTACGACCACCCCATTGCATTAAAAGATATTCTTGCCATATATCCCGATTTTCTCATCCCCTAGCACACTATCTTTCAGTTAGCCACTTGAATGAAGGTGAATCATGCAAATTATTAGGTAAAGATCTTCAAGAGTGAGGTGCTTCCCCGTCTGGGGTACTGTCACCCCGTCTGGTCCCGAGGTATGCTAGAGACTGTCAGTTGATTGAAAATGTCCAAAGGAGGGCCACTAGGCTGGTGCAAGCACTTAGGTACCTCAGTAACCCTGAGAGATTAGAGTGCCTGCAATTGCCTAGCTTATACTACAGACGAGGAAAGGGGACACCTAATAGAGGTGTATAAACATCTCAGTCGAGTGTCCTAACCTGGAGTTGCGGACGCTCGCCCCACAAGGGGTCACAGCTCAAGGTTGAAGAAACAGCAAGTCCAGAAAACAGTAAGGGGTAACTTTTTCGAAGTGAGAGTTGTGAACTCTTGGAACAATCTGCCAGAGTGTTGTGACGGCACCGAGTGTGAGCTCTTTCAAGACCAGACTTGACAAGCACCGGAGCAGATTCAGGTACATTCAGGAGCCAGTGCATGCCCAGTACTTGCCAACAGTGCATAACAGATGTGACCGATCGCCCATGCGGCTTTATTACTATTTATACTCTTAAGATTTTGCTGCCAGTATCAGTGTAAAAGCAATTAAGGAATCATCGGCATTTGGGCAAGCTATTTACTGCGGGGGGAGGAGAGGCAGAAGGAATACAAGAATTAAATAAAAGTAAACAAAAATAAAAAAATAATGATTATAATTATCATCATTCTCTCTCTCCAAGCTATTACAGTAAATCAGTGAATACCAGTATATGTGTGTAGAGGTTTTCAATTGATCAATATGGCCACTATAAAAAAATAGATATAATACAGATGACTATTGTAGGCTATACAACAATTTCAAGCATCAAACTGGTACTTGTCTCTCCACATCCTGTTTCCTAGCCGAAATAGACTTTAGGGAATTTAAATATAAACCTGCCAACGGCTCTCAAGTATTGCCCTTCCTCCAGTTTCACCCTATATGCAAAGGCCTGGAATCTGGGATATAAATCCCTTGCCAGCCTAATCAGGATCTTATAAAGGGAAAGTCAAGAACCATGGGTTTCCAAGGGGTAACAAACAACCGTTAGAGATTTACATTTGTTTACTACGAAAATAATCACAATAATTGATACCACTCACACAAATATAAAATAAACAATTACGGGAGTCAAACAATTAAAGGAGTCAAACAATTACTGGAGTCAACAATTAAGAAAGTCAAACAATTACGGGAGTCAAACAAAGTACAGATATTTCCTACGGGTGCGGATGAATACTTCTAACCAGCCCGGTGGAATGTTCTGTTAACGCTGTGGTCCGCTCTCAGGGGGAAGGTCCAGGGCAGCTTCCTCACTTGGGGCCGGCGTTGGTGGGCGATGTCTTGCCACACAGGAGAGACGCCAGGCCACGGACGGTGCATAGGGCGTGGAGGAAGTGGCGATGGCGTGGCAGCCGCAGTAGTAGCTGGAGTAGGTATCCGGAGTTGACAGCCGAATAGTGAAGGACTGGGGAATCAGCCCACGAGCCCCAGGAACCTTAGATGAGTACACAACCAGAATTGGAATCGAACAGCCGGGTGCGAGTACAGCTATGGTGACGGCCGGGTAGTGTCTGGTGTGCGACGAGGCAGCAGCGACCTTCTCACCTCCGTCTACCCTCCCTAGTGGGTCCGCAAACGAGCGGCGGACAACCATCCTGCTCGTGACAGCCCTTACACTATATACCTGTATGTGTTGCATGCACAATGAATCCACTTTCTTCTGTTTTTCATCCTTTGGAAATCGATGATATCTCAAAATTTTATCATGTAGTATGTAATTTGATATGCATCCAAATACTGAGCATTTATCAGGCATTGTCATAGAACTTCCCACCACGACTTACAGCTGGTAACTGAGGTCCCACTGTCAGGACCACCTCCCCTGGCCGAAGAATAGATGACGTCCTGCATGGTGAAGGACGAATTTCAACTCGAAGTGGGTTGACTTGGTATGTTTAGAGTTTGGCTTAGCCAACCAACACGCTGAACGAGTATCAGTGGCTATAATGTAATTAAACAAAAAAATTACAATATACTGTATTTTATGCCAATGCAGCGTTTCATACCATAAGAAGGTCGTTCAGATATCTAGACGGTCCGTCCCTCGTAACGATCTTCAAGAGTGAAGTGCTTCCCCATCTGGAGTACTATCACCCTGTCTGGTCCCCGAGATATGCTAGGGACTGTCAGTTGGTTGAAAATGTCCAAAGGAGGGCCACCAGACTGGTGCCTGCACTGGCACCTCAGCTACCCTGAAAGATTGGAGCGCCTGAACTTGCCTAGCTTATACTACAGACGGGCAAGGGGAGACCTAATTGAGGTGCATAAGCATCTCAAGGGGCACTACTCAGTCGAGTGTCCTTACTTGGAGCTGGCGGACGCTGGCCCCACAAGGGGTCACAGCTGAAGAGTGAAGAAGCCGCAAGTCCAGAAAACTGTGAGGGTAACCTTTTTCGGAGTGAGAGTTGTGAACTCTTGGAACAATCTACCAGAAAGTGTTGTGACGGCACTGAGTGTGAGCTCTTTCAAGACCAAACTTGACCAACACTGGAGCAGGTTCAGGTACATACAGGAGCCGGTGCATGCCCAGTACTTGCCAACAGTGCGTAACAGAGACGTGACGGATCGCCCAAGCGGCTAACGAGCCAATCAGTGGTAAAGAGGATAAAAGTAAAGTAAAAGTATGAGTCATGGGAACTTATTGGATACTGATGGATATTTATGGCTATACCAAATTAATAAGGTGTATCTGCAAGTTTACTCAGTCATAAAAAAAATTGTACCACAAATGTGGTCAATACAAATCTTTTATTTTTATACAAATTACTTGAAAAGTTGTAAGAAAGACAAAAGATATGCGTAAGGGCGGAAACGATCTTCCTGCTCGTTGCCGCTGCTAACTCTCTCGTTTGCTGGTGCGACCAACACTTGGGGGGGGTTGGACAGAGGTGAGAACGGCAGCGACTACCTGTGACACCGGCAGATTCACCTCAGCCGCCATACAGTCACTATCTAGCTACCCCGCTGTTCGTCAAATTCTGGCTGTGATCTCATCATAGGTCCTGGACTCGTGGGCTGTTTTCCCAGACCTTCACCTATCGACTGTCAATTCTCTGGACATCAACCACTACCGCTGCTCCTCTCCACCGTCGGTGCCCCCGGTGTTTGTTTCTGCTGTATCAAGACATCCGCCGCTGTCGCTCGAGTGTGGAGTTGAATGGACGCTTCCCCCTCTGAGTGTGGATCACCGTGTTCCAGAACCTTCCCATTAATTGTTTGATTCTATTAATTGCTGACTCCCATTAATTGTTTGCTTCCTTTAATTGTTTGCTTCCATTAATTGTTTGTTTCCATTAACTGTTGACTGCCTTAATTGTTTGACTCCCGTAATTGTTATTTGATGTTCGTTGAGTGGTGTCAGAGTTTTGTGTTATATTTTTATAGGTAAGAGATGTCCATCTCAAACGGTTGTTTGTTATTCCTCGGAAAACCATGGTCCTTGACTTTCCTTTATTAAGATCCTGATTAGTCTGGTAAGGGATTTCTATCCCTAAGTCCCAGGCCTTTACAATGTGTCCCTTCCATTCCGCAACAAATATAAACACACTCAAGCCTCTTCTTTCCATAAAGAAAAAAAATGAACTAAAAACACAAGCTGTAATATCGAATTTTAGTATGTTGATGTACAAAACATTTTCTTCATTATTCGATGATAAGGTATTTTTATAGTAGTTCACACAACAGTCCTACCCCAAATCTATATCATATTCGAAAAAGACGTCTAGTTTTAAGATAATTTTCTTTATTACATTACAGTCGCAAACGTATAATAACTGAGATAGCGCATGCCACATTTTTCTCTATTTAATTCCATTAAAATTTAACTTCCCTTCATAAATCGGCATGCGCATGCGTTCCCGTACACGTTATACGGCCAATCAAAAGCGTTCTTTTTTTTGCCACCAATTAAAATGAATTGTGGTTTCTGCTTTTAGAATTTTTTATGACCTATCCTATCCTATCCTATCCTATCCAACCATAGAATTCTGCCATGTGATTCCCTCACATGGTGAGAGTCTGGTTATGTAAAAACACCGTGAGAGTTGAGTTAAGTTAGGTTAGGTTAGGTCAGGTTAGGTTAGGATAGGATAGGATAGGATAGGAGACTGCAACTCCAATTAGAGGGTAAACAAAGAGATAGTCCCGTAAATACTTTTAAGTATGCGGCTCCTGGTAATGATTTATGTCTCTGGGAAGGCATGTTATGATATTAGATTATAATAGCCAACAGTAAGAGAACAATCACTTAAACACGTACTTGTTCTAAAATCAACAATTCACTGTTATACCAAGCAAGCTTCAACACACCTAGTCTACTGACACCACACTGACTGAGAATGTTACAACCAATGCTACCAGGTATTTTAGGAAAAATAATTCTAGACTTGCTACAAAATTATGCTAAAAGTAGCACAATTATGCTAGTATTTTCACGACTTATGCTAGAATCGTGGGGTTTTTTTCAGTAGCTCTTTAGTTCATGTTACTTATTGCTGGAAGAAACGTGTAACATTATGACTGACAACGTTTTACTTAATCATATTCCGAATACATCATGAATAAAAAAGGGAATTCAACTAAAATTACACGTTGATAGCATACACACAAAATCAATGTAAAAAAATAGATTCATAATTCTATTACAGTATAAGAAATAAATAAATCACACTATTGCATTAAATCAACAGAGGCATAACTTTATTATCACAATATTACCTTAATATGTATAGGCATCACAGCAGAGATCACCGTATTATATACACTTATCAATTAATATAGGCTTAAATATATTATATATCAGAAATATGAATAACAATACAATATTAGATATAAAAAGAAATGTGACCACACTAGTAATAATCTGTATTTCCTGTATAACATAAATGGCATCTGCTAAAATAAATTTTAGATGGTTGACTATGAAATTGAATGTGGTTTAATTACATTTATGGAATATCTCCATAAGTGATGAACACATATAGTAGTGGCACCCTGTATTATTTCTGATATATGTTTTTGTCCATTGACTGTTTAACAATCTTCACTCACCTTTTTTCCTTCACCATTTATTAATTCATTACATAGGGAGGCATTTTAAGACTATTGCACTTTTTTCAGGTTCACAATGACTCCCTCTCTCCAATCCTTTCTCTCTCTCTCGAGCCAGCCGCAGTGCCGCCAATGAAACTATGCTACTCCTATGGCTAACTTCATTATAATTTTTTTCAGATTTATTCCAGATTAAACAAAATTATATCAGATTTATTCTAAAGGGTGAATTTTGCTAAAAAAAATATGCTAAACTATAATATTGGGTTGAATTTAATCGAAAAGCATAAACAATATGCTAGATCTGGGAACACTGGTGTACAATCGTACAGATACCGTGCACCATAGGAGAGGTAGCGCCACTCCCATAAAGCTCTGAGTTTTTGTTGAAGTTTTCTTATGGTATGAAACACTGCATTGGAATAAAATATAATGTATTTTTTGTTTTATTACGATTAGAGCCACTGATACTGAATAAAAATTAAAATTAATCAATCATCGGCGACTCCTTCAGCAGCTGTGAGTACATCACTTCACCCTGCTAGTTGTCAACAGTAAAGGCGCGCTGAAGAAAATATATTTTTAACAATGGTTGTTTGTGCTGTAGCTTCATGCAGGATTCGTTATAAGAATAAGAAGAAAATTGTGTCTCTTCATAGATTTCCACGAAGTGCTAAGCTCACAAGAAACAAATAAAAGCATGTCAATTGTAAATGAAAAGATCTCTGGACCTCTGCATGTGGACAGGAATCACTACCACCGCGCCTCAAGGCCAACAAAGGCGATCCTAGTCTTTCTTATACTACACACACAGCCTGTTCATTGTGCTATTTTTTTTTAAGCGCCGTGAACCTCCATTAGGGGACTTCCCGTGCCAACTATGCGGTCCGGGTATCATTTTTACTCAATCCAGCAAGGAAACACGAGGAAAATCGAGTTGTTTACCTGGCGCACGGGTCAGCGTTGCCAACCTCTTGAGGCTCCTCAGCCCTCCACAGTTAATTCAAAATGCCTAGTTATTTTGTCAATAATATTCGTCTGTGCTATTATGGACATAAGCATCTAAGTTACTTAATTGTCTATGTTTTGTGTAAAGAACATCTACAGGAATATTCTACTTAATTCTATAACTATATTTACTTTTCACACGATGAACTGTAAACCTGCATTGTTTACATACTGCATGTTGGACCAATTTTACTCTTGCATGACGATTTTACTGGATATCTGTCTATCTAACTATCAATCTATCTATCTGTCTGTCTATCTGTCTGTCTGTCTGTCTACACCGTTAATTGAAGCCCCTAAATAGGCTAGGCCAACAATATCAAGAAGCATCTATAGTACTCCATCTTAATCCCAGGTTATTACTGTTCAGGGAGCTGTGTATGCACACAGGGTGGTGTAATGTGTCTGGTGCAAGCACTGCTTGCTCCCTCTCGCTTTCAGCTACTGTTGCTCGTTAGCCCTCATGGTGAACAGGGAAGCATTTTGCACAAGTCTTCGCCTGCCAGTACACAGCCTCTTCACCAAGTTAGACCAGCAAGGGATCTCGGTGCAGTAGTGGACCCCAGAGGGACGGCACATAGGCCCAATGGCATGTGGACATGTCCTGGCGCCTACCAACCACTGCCTCACTGCCTTGTAGATTAACCTTGGTAGATATAAGGCTACGGGAGTAAAACCCCAAACGAAAAATCTGCTATGGAGCCCCAAATCAGGAAAACATGCTTACAGAGCTCCAACAAGACCCCAACGGCGGTATAGGTGGAAGAGGTGACCAGCATGGGAACCCAACAACTACACTGGCAGATGAATTCAATGCAAGATGGACAGGCTACTAAGGCGAAACCCAAGAAACTGGGCTATTGGTGGTCCATTGCAACTCTTCCCCTCCCCAGTCATTGCAACTCTTGCACCACTGGATCAGGAAATGAGAGAGCCAAGATGTGTGGTTGCAGCCTGCGCTCCTGCCTCACTACATAAGTCAACTCACACGCCGCCATCATCCAGCTCATCATACCTCTCATCATCATCAAAACCCCTTTACCCACAAAAGTCCTATGGCGACGGACAAGTGGCGATGGGGACAGGCAGAGATGATTGCCGAGAGTCTCTATTCACAACTCTACACGTGGACGGCATAGATAAGATGGTCGTTTGTGCACTTGGATCTAGGCAGCAGTGCAATCCGGTCCTGACTTTGCGACTGGGCTGCCCTCTTGAGGAACCACTCTGCTCACCCCACATGGGGAGGGGGTTAGAAAAGGTGTCCTAAACATAGCCTATCTAAAGAACCAACCTGACTGGGCAACTGCACCCAGTAAGGTCATCCTTATGCAGTCGAGAAAACAATTATAATCACCGATCAAAACAAAAACAAACTATATAACCTCTTATGGTTGCTGCATGGAATAGCGGGACCATTCTGGAAGCAGGCACACGTAAGCATCCTGAAAGAAGAACTGCCCTTTTGGCAAAAGAGCTGGCTAGGTATAACATCGACATAACAGCCTTTAGTGAGTCCTGGTTCCCAGACCAGGATCGACTCACAGAACGGGGGTGTAGCTATATCTTCCTTTGGAAGATTGAGCCTGCTGTGGAGAGAAATTACATTCATGGAGATGGAGTTGGCTTTGCCATCTGCCAATGCATCCTACATAGGCTAACTGAAATGCCTGTTGGGATCAACGAGCACCTCTTGAATGTCCGAGTCCCACTGAATCACTCACGTCATGCCTTCTTCATCAGTGCATATGCCCCAACACTGGATGCAGAGGATGACATCAAAGAGGCCTTTTATGCTGACCTTTACAGAGTGCTCTATCCTCAGAGAAGATAAAGTTGTGCTCCTAGGTGACTTCAATGCCAGAGTTGGCAGAGATGTTGACATTTGACAGGGAATCATAGGGAGGAGTGGACTAGGCAAGTGTAATCCCAACAGCCTACTCCTCCTCAGCACGTGTGCTGCCCACAAACTTACTATCACCAATACCTTGTTTAAGCAGGCCGACAAGTTCAAGGGTTCGTGGCAACACCCACGATCCAAACACAGGCATCTCAAACCACTGCAACACTGATCATTGGCTCTCCAGAGCCAAACCGTCACTTCATTTCACCAAGCGTCTGGAGGATCCAGTGGTAGCTCATGCCTTCACTGAGCAGCTCGAACATGGCTGATAAACAACCCAACAACAAACAACCCAAATCCCATAGCCGAATGGGGTGTTCTCGACACTATCATGACAAAAACCTTCAGAGAGACCCAAGGCCAGATCGAAAAAATACACCAGGACTGGTTTGATGAAAATGACCCGGAAATCAATGTACTCATCGATGATAAACGTGCTGCTTTAACTGACTGGCAAAACAACCTTCAGTCTCGAATCAAAGCTGATACCTTCCGCAAGAAGAGAGCTGCGGCCCATCATGATCTTCGCAATCTAAAGAACGATTGGGTTAAAAATAAAGCATGTGAAACACAAAAACATACAAATCAACACAAGATGCGCGAATTTTTCAATTTCACTAAAACATTTTATGGGCCAATCACTCATGGCGCACTGATGGAGCAGTCCCCCTCTGCTCATCCGACAGTAACTCCCCAATTAAAGATGATGAAGGCATCCTTCAGTGCTGGAAAGAGCACTACCATTCATTGCTCAACCGAAACACCGATGTGGATGTCCTGACTACCCAACAGGCCCCTCAGCATCCAGAACTAACGCACCTCAGCTATCCTCCATCCATGAATGAGATAATCACTGCCATCAAACAGATGAAAAACAAAACCTCAGTGCCTGATGGAATCCCAGCCGAGGTGCATAAAGCAGGAGGACCTCTGCTTACTAGCTGTCTCCACTCTCTCCTGGAGAATACATGGGAAAAGGAGGAAAACCCCCAAGCTCTTACAGACATTTCCAACACCAATATTTATAAGAACAAGGGAGACCGGTCAGACTTTGGCAACTACCGCGGGATCTCGCTGCTGTCCAAACCTGGTAAGATTATCGCCCGAGTCCTTCTCCTGAGGGGGAAAATTTCCTCCGAGAATCTCAATGTGGCTTTAGACCATCACGTGGCACCACTGCCATGATCTTTGCTGCCCGCCAGATACAGGAAAAGTGCAGAGAACAGCTTCGTGACCTGTACATGGCCTTCATCGACCTAACAAAGGCCTTCGAATCGGTCAACAGGGAAGTCCTCTGGTGGACCCTCAGCCGTTTTGGCTGCCCACCAAAATTCATCGCCATTGTGAGGCAACTCCACGATAGCATGAACGGCAGTGTCCTGCACAATGGCACTCAGTCTCAGTTCTTCCCCATTCAAATTGGGGTAAAACAAGGATGTGTACTGGCACTAACTCTCTTTTCCATTTTCTTGGCTGCCTTCCTTACTCGTGCCAGTGCCAATTTAGCCGGCGGGGTGGACACCGAGTACTGAATGAAGGGTCTTTTCAACATAAGACGACTCCAGGCAGGAACAAAGGAGACCACAGCTTCCATTACTAAACTTCAGTATGCAGATGACCTGACTCTTGTCGCTCAAACTGAATACGACCTACAGGAGATCCTGAACACCAACACAGATGCATATACACACTTTGACCTTGAGGTGAATGATCGCAAGATCAGATTCTCTTTCAGCCTGCCCCTTGTTCAGTTACACTTCCAACATCCATCCAGCTTAACAGTACTGCCCTATCTAATGTTACCCACTTTCAGTATCACAGCTCCCACCTGTCTACCACCGCGGACATCGATGAAGAGATTCAACATCGGATCAGATGTGAATCCCAAGCCTTTGGCAGACTCTGTACCTGTTTCTTGAGCTGTATATCGATCAGTGGTCCTCCCCATCCTGCTATATGGCACCGAGACATTTGTCACAAACAGGAGGCACCTCAAGGCACTTGAAAACTTTGACCAACGTAGTCTACATTGCATCCTCCGAGTTTGCTGAGAAGACAAGAGAAGAAATGCCAGTATTCTCGCTGTAATAGGAGCATCGAGGTTACATTATCCATGAACAACTACGCTGGACTGGCCATATTACCCGCATGGACGACAGTAGACTGCCAAAGGAGCTACTTTACAGTTACCTAACGAATAGTAAACGTAACGCTGGCGGGCAACTGAAAAGGTATAAGGATAGTCTTAAGACAAACCTGAAAAAGTGCCGAATCGACCCTCTCACCTGGGAGACGATTACTCCATACCGTAACGCTTGGAGGAGCACCACACGAGAATGTGTTAATATTTTCGAGTTAGCCCGACTGTATACCAAGGCAGACAAGCGCCAATGCCAGAAAGACACTGCCACCGCCCCTCCCGCATTAGATGTAACCCTCCCCACACGTGCAACATCTGTGGAAGATCCTGCCGGTCCCGTATCTGCCTCACAAATGAAGGTGACATTCCTAATAACTCGTATCGTTGTCTCATAGCTGGATGATCGTCATACTCTATTCCGAGTGACAGCAAAGTAGTCGGTATATAAAACTAAACGACCATGGCTTACACAACGACTAATCTAGCCATAATATACGCGCGCGGTGAATTGTAGTGTGCGACGTAGAATATACTTTACAGACCCAAAGATACAACATGGTTAGGTTTAGTTGGTTTTGGTTTGATTTGGCTTGGGTAGGGCAGGTTGGCTTAGGTTAGGTTAGGTTAGGTTAGGGTGGTTAAATTACAGTAGGTTCGGTGAGCTAAGTTTGATCAGGTTTGTTCGTGTCTACTATTACTGATTGCTATTTTATGAACACACACCCACACACACTGTTTATCAAGTCAGGGTCCGTGCAGTACCGGTGAACCACAAGACGTGATATCACTGTCGGTACAGCGGTGAACCTCCACGTCCTCCACGGCACCTAATGTTATTAAATATGTCACAACACAGCACCGCCACACTCTACCCCTGACGTAATACTCTAGAGGACGATAGCTTCAGTGCTTGTGGATAAATTAATGTTGCCATTAACGAACAACCACTACTTGGTAGACGGCTGACAAACGTTCATCTGGTGTTAAATCCCATAAGAGCGTCAATGCGTCGAGTTGAAGGGGTACGTTTGGCCCTATTTATAGGATATGTTGGCGATGTGTTTCATGGTTTGGGAATAAGGTCTTGTGATGAGAATCTAACCAGCTATGTAAGGTAACATAATGAAGCTCCTTAGTCCCGTGGGGTTTCATAATAAACATTTACATTAGGCTATGAAGACGCCGAACAAGACACCCCCTCCCATCCCCTCCCCTACCCCAATGTAAAAATAACAGGTATCACAGTAACCTTGTAACCTTGAGGCCTGTGTTACCCATGATGAGACTTATCTCCATTGATTATAAATAAGTATGCGCTTCAACAACTAAAGTCTTTAAGCGTGTACTTTGGTTAGTAATCACAGAATTTGCAACAACTAAAAAATCTACAAGTTGACAACATATTATATAGGTGGTCAAAGCCGAGAGAGGAAAATTTCACATAGCCACAAAAATCTCAAATATCAGAGAACATTTACCATGAGTGTATGGACATGAATTTTGGACACGAAACATCCTCAGGTGAAGATATAAATGCACCCTTAAGCTTTTTTTTTTTTTTTTACTGCACTATGGTAAGAAACTGAAATTATATAGCACATACGATACAGCTGACAGACACGGACAACGGACTTCAACAACTAACTCTCTTAAACGTTACACGCAACTCCCGAGAAACTGTGCGTGAGTTGTATAAAATCTGCAAAAAACATCATCTGAAACATTTCTTCACAAAAAACGGATGAAACCATAAATACATACATCAACCTAACCTAGCCTAACCTTTAGTGTGATTATAAAAAATTACAAATTAATGTTACCCAGAAAATGTTGAGAGTGATGAAGGGACGTTGAGTTGTTACTAAAAAGTTACCATTTATGTATCGTGTATTTAGGCAGCAACTAAAACGCTAATGGTAGATGATACAACATTGGTCTAGTAGGTTATACATATAACACTGAGATGACGGGGTGAGGGGATGAGTCAGCCAGGGGGACGTGTGGCTGCTACTCAAGACACTGACATGACCTACCCTTCTTAACAGATATTGATATTGATAGTGAAACAGTTTATTTGGCCAGAAGAACACAGATACACAGTAGATTAAAAATCATAATATTAACATGGCTGAGCCAGTTGAGACCCTGAGCTCTCTTGTAGGCACCTGATAATTATGTAGTGTACATTTATCTCAAGGAAGTATT
This sequence comes from Homarus americanus, assembly GCF_018991925.1. Taxonomy (NCBI): domain Eukaryota; kingdom Metazoa; phylum Arthropoda; class Malacostraca; order Decapoda; family Nephropidae; genus Homarus; species Homarus americanus. Next base: position 1,100,271 of record NW_024742238.1, read on the forward strand.
ATGTAACATATAGTATCATCTGGAATAATACACGTAACATGGTGGTAATAACTATATCAGAATGTTACCACAGTTATCACTTCGATATTTATTTATTTATTTATTTTTTACATTTATTTTATAAGTATATACATACTTAAAATTGGAGTTGATAAACATAATTATGATAAGGGGAAGGAGGGGGGGGGGGGCAGTACAACAAGGGTTGTGTTAAGTTGGAACAAGAGGACAGAGCTGGCAAGATTATGTCTAGTTGACAAGTATATTTATTGTAATGGTAATTTCTATCGATCTACATGATAATTTCTGATAAAACGGTTTTGGTTGTACAATAAAAGCAGGTCTGGGACTGAGAGGAGCGCATGGGGGTGGTCTTAGCAGCTCTGACTACTTTAAGTTGTACCTCTGATTATTCCGGAACTGGAAATAATTATTGTCAAGCAAAGGATTGACAGATTTGTAAACCAATAGGGCACAGCAGTAGGTGTTAATATCCTCGAATTTTTCAATTTTCAATTTAGTAAATTGTTTGTTTGTGTGATCAATTTTTTCAAGTAGGTCATTGTCCTCACAACTTTCCTTTGTGCACTAACCAGGGATTGTGTTTTTGAAGAGCCAGAGGCCCCCCATAGTGTGTGACAGTGTATCAGGTGTTGGTAAACAAGATCATAATAGATTTCTTTCATTGCTGTGAGAGTGAGTGACTGTCGAGTGTGATACATGATACCGCACTGTTTATTTACTTTACTATGAATGGCTTGTATGTGGTTTCTCCAGCTAAGTTTCTCATCAACAATAACCCTAAGGAATTTGGTATTTTATTCGTGTTTGAGGATTATATTACCAAGGTACAGAGGGTCTAAATCTGGGATTAAGTTTTTCTTTCTGTGAAAGATCGTGTAATGGCTTTTTTCGAGGTTTAAGGTCACTTTATTACGTATTACCCAGGTCCTGACTTTATTCACTCCAGTGTTCATAGTTCTCACCAAGGAATGGAAGTCTGAGTTGCTGGCATAGAGATTACTATCGTCTGAAAATAAGTTGTATTTTATGAGTGTGCTGGATTAACCTTAAAGGCATTACTGTTTGCTTAAACTGAGCTGTCCGGTGATATATATATATATATATATATATATATATATATATATATATATATATATATATATATATATATATATATATATATATATATATATATTTTTTTTTTTTTTTTTTTTTTTTAGCAGAATAAGCCCACCATGGCACAGGTCAATGACCCACATCAGGGCCTGGGGGCGAAATATAATAATAATAATAATAATAATAATAATAATAATAATAAGGACCATAAATAAATAAATAAATAAATAAATAAAATCAATACTGTAGTGAGAAACAATATATGTATGTTGTGTTGTCAATAGTAAGAGAAACGATTGAGACCCTACAATTGTGTGTAAATGAGTCAGAAAGTCAGCTCAGCAACCTGGGACTTGGTCACAATTTTTGTGATGCCATATGGCAGCAGGGTCTACCATTAGACAACACATTATACTTCCAATATCTTTCCAGGCGGTAGTACCTCCCTGTTTGGTAGCTGCTATTGTCCCCATAATTAATACAGGGTGACTGGTGAGCATAAAGTCTTTCCTTGATTATGAAAAATCATATCTCGAAGACCATTCGAGATAGAAACATGAATGTAGCATTGTGTAGACGAATTCATAGATTTTTTTCGTGCATATTTTAAGCTGCAAAAAACTGTATATTTGTACCTAGCATATGTTTTGTGTAATAAATAAATAAATATATATATATATATATATATATATATATATATATATATATATATATATATATATATATATATATATCTGATAAAATCACAGGAAAATGGAAACAACGAGTACCTTAGCTTTCGTCTTTATTCAAGACGAAAGCTAAGACCCTCAGATATTTATCTTTACATTTTCCATTGTGGATTTACATAAATATATATATATATATATATATATATATATATATATATATATATATATATATATATATATATATATATATATATATATATATATAATATATATATATATATAATATATATATATATATATATATATATATATATATATATATATATATATATATATATATATATATATATATATATATATATATATATATATATATATATATTATATATATATATATATATATATATATATATATATATATATATATATATATATATTGAAAATCACACAGGAAAAGCAATGGAACACCTTAGCTTCGTCTTTATTAAAGACATCTTCAGAGGCCTCTGAAGATGTCTTAGCAGCAAGATGTTCCATTGTTCCCACCATCTATCAAGATTTATCTTATCCACGTTTTCATTGTGGAGCTACATGAAATATATGTATATATATATATATATATATATATATATATATATATATATATATATATATATATATATATATATATATATATATATATATATATATATATATATATATGTATATATATATAAATATATATTTATATATATATATTCACTTTTTTTTCTTCTGTAGAAAATAAGGCACTCCTCTTTTACACGATTAAAGAAATATTCAGGTGCAACACTGTGGATCACCTGATAACTAGACACCTCAGGTTATTTCATTTGAAGATTAACCACTAACGCTAAACTCATAACCAAAGTAACTTTACCCGAACAAACTTAACTTGAACAAACTTAACCTAATATAAACTAACTTAACCTAACCTAAACTAATTGAACTTAACTTAAACTAACTTAACTTAACCTAACCCCCATAGAAACATTAGAAATGTCAAATCTTCAGGTAATTCAACAGCATCCTAACAGCCCACTTAAATCTAATTCTATATCCTAATCTTTTTTCTTTTTTAAAACCTGATTCATTAAAGTTTAGACCAAATATTAAAGCAGTAGACGACCACCCTAGCTAAACACTTCCCCATCTCTTTCGTCAGCTGAGAATTATTCTCTCATTGCTCTTCTCCTTCTATGCTTCATTTAATTTTATAATATAATTGTAGGAGTGATGGTGGGAGGTTGGAACAGTGTAGGGGTGATGGTGGGAGGTTGGGACAGTGTAGGGGTGATGGTGAGAGGTTGGGACAGTGTAGGGGTGATGGTGAGAGGTTGGGACAGTATAGGGGTGATGGTGGGAGGTTGGAACAGTGTAGGGGTGATGGTGAGTGGTTGGGACAGTGTAGGGGTGATGGTGAGAGGTTGGGACAGTATAGGGGTGATGGTGGGAGGTTGGAACAGTGTAGGGGTGATGGTGGGAGGTTGGAACAGTGTAGGGGTGATGGTGAGTGGTTGGGACAGTGTAGGGGTGATGGTGAGAGGTTGGGACAGCGTAAGAGGCTTGTGAATGAGAAATCTGGTCATACGAAGCGCCTGAGAACGAGCCTGGGGAGCATAGGACCAGTATAAACAATTCCTCGTCACAGATGCACTCAGAAGTAATCACCACATTGAGGTCTTTCTTGCCTTACTAATGCACAAGCGGGTGTACCATTCTTGCCTAAGTTGTAGAGCATCTTCTTGTCCCACAGCGAGGCAGCTACCGATTCTCATGACAGGATGGATCCCGTTTCAATGTTTTTGTCGGTGTAAACGCTTGTTCCATAGTCTGAGTGTTTGAGCCCCGCCCTCTGCTTGTCTCTCGTCCGTGTTATTCCCTCCTTGCCTTTGATCTTGGGTCTTTGTTTGTCTGACTTACACTTTCCATGTGTTGGTTGTCTTGTGTTTCTCTTTACTCCTGTTCTCTCTGTCTTTGTTGTGTTCGCAAAGGCTCATGCTGGTCCTCCATTAGTGATGTTTGTTGTTTTCTTACGTGATGTGTTTTGTCCGCAATCATCATCCTAGTCTTTAATTTTCCTCTTGTGTCACTTTTTTTGTTTATGTCGCTGCGTTAATCACTTCCACTCTGTCAACCCTTGTGTTTGTTTCAGTGTAATTTATTCAATATTTTTATTTTTTTTTATGCAAGTTGTGTAAAATGAATTTCGGCTGTACAGTAGTTTCCAACTTGCAGCTGTTTCTTGTTCATGTAGTCTATTTATCTCGCGTGGTTTGGAATATTTCTACTCTGTGATGGCGCCACTCAACACATGCTCTTGTTTTTGTGCAGGTTTTGTAAATGTTTCGCATTACTTATTGTCAAGTTCTTACTTCTCTGTTGCTGATCATGTTACGTTTTTCCTGTATTAAACAAGCAGCCCTCGCTTTCAATATGGTCAGCCCACTACGTCATCAATAGGCGATATGAATGAGTTGATCATACGCTATGTTTTGATCTTAAGGAGTAAATTCTGTAATGATGACGAGGAGATGGTACATGTATACAAGGGTTCGGATGTTCAATAAGACAATAGTAAACATCGATATTACTTTTTACAAAACCAACTATTGTATCGTGTAAGTGGGAGATGATGCCGACGCGCAAGAGAAGATAGACGGGTTCCAGCCTCCACCGGTTTATGTGTACTAGACGACACGTTCTGTTACAAGGTGTCATAAAAGGAAACAAACGTGAGGTGATGGTACAGCCGAGGAAGTAGGTATGTGGGTGGCAGGCGTGACGTGAAGCCTTTGGAGATGGTAGGTTTAGACCCCACCACGTGTTGCGTAGTAAACAACATGTTCCAATACAATACAACTTTTTACACGCCGAATCTAAAGTGAGACAATGACGACGTGGAGGAGACAGGTATGTGGGGTGGAGTGACGGCCAGCGTGTACACGATGACAACGTTGATCCCCCACGACAGTCGAGGGGTCACTTTACACTGCGTGTGTTTGTCCAAGACAGATGACCCCCAGCCTCTACTTGTGCGTCGTATTCGTCCTTGCCTTACTCATTTTTTTTTTGTCTCATGTTCCTCGTGTGTATCCGGCCCTCAGCTTCTCCCACACTCCTTTTACTTCTTGTCCTCACTGTGTTTACCTTGTAACTACCTTGTATACCACAAAGTTAAGCTGTTTTAGGCTATCGCCGCTATCATACCCTGGTCAAGACACGACACACCTTAACCATACCACGAAAATTATTGTACCCAAAATCTTCACATGTGGCGGAGCTTTACATTTCGATTTATATTTGCTTTATTAATGTTATTTTTTTTGTGTGACTTTGATTGTTGTTTTTTAAATGTCGTATCGAATACATTTATGTTGTTTATCATGAACAGAAATTAGCTTGTACTTACACTATTTCATACAACGAGTAACTGACAATAAACTCAAAACATTTACTTTTACACATCAACATTTCCTCAGTCACTTCCGGAGCCAGTGAGAGGAAATACCACACAAGATAATTTCATACATTACAGTGAATAATTAGGAAGATAGGGATAAAATTTGAGAAGTTAATGAGTATCTGGGGACGGTCTGTGTGTGTGTGTGTGTGTGTGTCGTGGGTTCACTCCCCTCACACAAACCTCTCCAAGGAAACACTCCCTAGGCTAGTGAATCTATCTGTATAATCTATTATCTATCTATCTTTCTGTCGAAGCAGCACAAGGGATGAAGGACACTAGTTGTCTTACTATACATGAAAGGTTAACGACTGAGAATGTCTTTGGAATGTTTTAATAAGTTAGATCACCTGAAGATTAACCACCCTAATACTCAATTGACCTGGTGTAAATTAACCTAAGCTAACCTAATCTTAACTTAAACTAACCTAAACTAAACTTAATCCTAAAGTGACCAACTTAGAACTAACCTAACCTAACCAAACCTAACCTAACCAAACCTAACCTAACCATTGGACTTTGTGTTATTATGACGACGGTCTACATGAACTAAGTATCTACCGACTTACTTGCCTGTCTGCCTGCTAACCTGCTTGTCTGCTAACCTACCTACCTGCCTGCTAACCAACCTGTCCGTTTGTCTGCTAACCTATCTACCTACCTGCCTGCTAACCTATCTACCTGCCTGCCTACTAACTTATCTGCCTGCTAACCTAGCTGCTTGCGAACCTATCTTCCTGCCCATCTGCTAACTTATCTGCCAACCTGCCTGCTAATCTACTTACGTGCCTGCCCGCTAACCTGCCTGTCTGCCTGCTAACCTGCCTGTCTTGCCTACTTACGTGCCTGCCCGCTAACCTGCCTGTCTGCCTGCTAACCTGCCTGTCTGCTAACCTACTTACCTGCCTGCCTGCTAACCTGCCTGTCTGCTAACCTCTTACCTGCTTATAACTGACATAACATAATCTGCTAAACCTGCTTATATGCTTATAGCTAACCTGCTTGCAATCTTAGCACAACCTGCTTGCCTTAACATAGCATAACTGACACTTAATCTGCTAAACCTGCTTACCTGCTTGCAGCACTGGCCTGCTTGCAATCTGCTGAGCCTGCTTGCCTTATAGCCTTAACTGGCCTTAGCATGATCTTCTTCCAGCTGCTTACCTTAGCACTTGGCCCTTCAGCATAGCAATCTTATAGCTAGCCTTAACGCAATCTTAGCTGACCTCTTGCCTTAACATAGCACTTAGCCTGGCCTTGATCTTAGCCTGACCTGCTTGCCTGCTATAGCATAGCCTACAGCCTTAACGTCTTGGCTAACCTACTTACCTGCCTGCCTGCTAACCTGCCTGTCTGCTAACCTATCTGCCAATACTTTGCACAATCTCCCTCATTGGCAGAAAAAATCGCCTTTAATTCCAGTTGTGCTCACCCCAAAACCTCGCTAATAAAGTAACCAACAAGGATGTGAACATAAACACGAAATTTCTCAATGGACTCTCAACACTCACGAAGTATTATGTACTGGAGTTGAAAGCAAATTACAGACGAAAAAATGGACCGATTAGAGTTGAAAAGACAATAGTTTTACCAGAAAAAACCCAGTTCCTGAAGTTTGTGGAGCAGATAAAAAATAAGTTCGTGTAATTCATATAATTTCATCCAGTTTTATTTTTATTTTTTACTGTCACACAAACGTGAGTAAGTTGTCAGAATTCTACAAGTTGACTTAATTTGTAAAAAAAAAAAAAAAAAATTGCCGGTGGTCTAAAGTTGTATATTCACAAAAATATTACAAAAGAATACGAGAAGTATATATTTTAAGGTAAATTAACCCAATGAATATAATTTAATTTGTTTCTCATTAAAGCCTTTAAAATGGTGATCATAACCTGAGGAAGAAGCAAAGTTCGTCTGTAACCATTAACTTACTACCTGCGGGATGTTATGATGAGAATCTGTCCATCAGTCACCACCTGTTATTGACGCACGCATCAACCCGGCTGCTACAATAGACTAGTTTGTTCTAGTTGTGAGTGCCTTCCGCTCTCAACTAGAACAAACTAGTCCATTGTAGCAGCCGGGTTGATACGTGTGTCAAGTTCCACGATAATGCCTCTGAGGATTTACACACGCACACACACACACACACACACACACACACACACACACACACACATTAGGACTGAGTTAGGGTAAAACCTAACTAATGGGTAACATGGGCTGGATTGGGTTAGGTTAGGTTAACTACTGTTAGGAGTGTGCCCATTAAACCAGTCATCAATATTTAACCCATAGAGGATGAAAAGCTAATCCATCGTCTTCAATGGTAAAACTATCGTTGTCGAAGAATTAAATCTCCCCCCTTCCCCTTGCTTCCCTTCCTTGGTCAAGACTTGTTTAGGGCTCACCCGTCAAATTTTACCCTAAATGAAGAAAACAAAACAGAGTCAAGTTGTTCACTTAATAGCCACAATAGCGTCAAAATATAACCAGAGATTTTCTTTTATCCACAGTTATGGACTAAACACTAACGCAAGATGCTTCAGGAATCAGGGCCCAGAGGCGACGTTGCTTTAGATCATTAAACATGTTGGGTTATGTCAAGCGGGGTCACGGGGGCACTGGCGGGGAGTGTGGGAACCTGGCGGGCTCCTCTTCCTTCCCACTTGTATATGTATGTACATGTATATGTGTATGTATATATGTATATGTATGTATATGTGTGTGTGTGTGTGTACATATATGTATATGTACTGTCAATGAATATGATGCATCTCTTTGTGTACGAACCTTTATCCTCCATGGCAGTGAACAGTGACATTACCCATATGAATCTGACCTCTATACATTTATAGCTGTTAATGAATATGATGTATTTCTTTGTGTATGAACCTCTGTCCTGCGTGGCAGTGAGAAGTGATACCACCCTCAGTGTCAATACCTGACTTAATTACTCACAATAGGCAAACTGTACTACAAGCTCTGCCAATAAATTTGTTAAACTAAAACTTCTTATACTTCCTTGTCGTCCTTTTTTTCCTTTTCTCCCTCACCTCCTCCTTCCTCATCCTTATACTTGGGTCTTACTTTCATCTTCAGGGTCATTGATGGAAGGTGACCAAGGAGAGGAATGGCATGTAAGGAGCGATAAAAAATAAGGAGAACAAGAGATAGAGAGAGAGAGGAGAGGGAGGTGGGCGGGGCGGTATCTGGCACTTCCGGTGCTGGGTGCCACCAACACACCCTGAGGACGACACAGTGCTGGCTAACACACACAGCTGCTCCCCTCCCTTCACTCCACTGCTTGGCGATCAAATTCCTGTTGCTCCAAATATTGACTCGCTCACTAGACTACACACAACCTTGTCCTCATCAGATCTCACCGCTTCATGATGATATCACAATTCATTTTGCAAGACCAACACTGACACATGTTCCGGTAGATTCAAGAGCCCGTATGTATACAGTACTTGTCATCAGTGCATAACAAGAGTTAAAGACCGACCGCCCAGTAGGATGACAGAAGATAAGGTTAAGTAAGCATGACAGCTGGGGCACAAAATGGTCATATGTAAACTACAACGTGGCACTGTCTGGAGTGGAGAGACAAGACGACATACACCAGACGCTCACATACAAACACCTCGCCAGACGGAGTGCCGACAGACACACAAACAAACACACGTCACACAAACACACGTCACACAAACACACGCACAAGACGAGACACACATAATGGGGAGAGGGACGAGAGTAATGTTAGTATAATACTGACAAATATCCACCTCCCCACCACCACTATCCACTACCTCCCCATCATCATCCACCTCTCCATTATCATCCACCTCCCAACCACCACTATCCACTACCTCCCCATCATCATCCACCTCCCCACCACCACTATCCACTACCTCCCCATCATCATCCTCCCATCATCATCCACCTCCCACCTATCCTACCTCCCCCATCATCATCCACCTCCCCACCACCACTATCCCACCACCTCCCCCATCATCATCCACCTCCCCACTACCACCTATCCACTACCTCCTTCATCATCCACCTCTCCATCATCATCCACCTCCCCACTATCACCACCTCCCATCATCATCCACCTCCTCCATCATCATCCACCTCCCCACCAGCACTATCCACTACCTCCCCCGTCATCATCACCTCCCATCATCATCCACCTCTCCATCATCATCCACCTCCCACCACTATCCACCACCTCCCCCATCATCATCCACCTCTCCATCATCCTCGTCCTCCCCACCACTATCCTACCTCATCATCATCCCGTCTCCATCATCATCCACCTCCCCCCACCACCACTATCCATTACTCCCCCATCATCACCTCTCCATCATCATCCACCTCCCCCCACCACTATCCACCACCTCCCCATCATCATCCCTCCCCACCACCACTATCCACTACCTCCCGTCATCATCCACCTCCCCCATCATCATCACCTCCACATCATCATCCACCTCCCCACCACCTATCCTACCTCCCCATCATTATCCACCTCCATCATCATCCACCTCCCACCACCTCCCCATCATCATCCATCTCTCCACCACCTATCACTACCTCCCCATCATCATCCTCTCCATCATCCACCTCCCACCACCACTATCCACTGCCTCCCCATCATCATCCATTCCATCATCATCCACCTCCCCCACCCACCACTATCCTACCTCCCATCATCATCCACCTCTCACCACCACTATCACTACCTCCCATCATCATCCCACCTCTCACCACCCTATCCACTACCTCCCCCATCATCATCACACCTCCCTCACCACCACTATCCACTACCTCCCCATCATCATCCACCTCCGCACCACCACTATCCTACCTCCCCATCATCACCTCCCCAACCCAACCACTATCCACTACCTCCCCATCATCATCCACCTCCCGACCACTATCCACTACCTCCCCATCATCATCCACCTCCCACCACTATCCACTACCTCCCCATCATCATCCACCTCCCTAAAACCACTATCACTACCTCTCCATCATCATCCACCTCCCCACCACCATTATCCACTACCTCCCCCATCATCATCACCTCTCCCACCACCACTATCACTACCTCCATCATCATCCCACCTCCCCACCACCATTATCCACTACCTCCCCATCATCATCCACCTCCCCACCACCATATCCACTACCTCCCCATCATCATCACCTCCCACCACCATTATCCACTACCTCCCCATCATCATCCACCTCCCCACCACCACTATCCTACCTCCCCATCATCATCCAACATCTCCCACCACTATCCACCACCTCCCCCATCAGCATCCCTCCCTAAAACCACTATCCACTACCTCCCACATCATCCACCTCCACAAAACCACTATCCACTACCTCCCCATCATCATCCCTCCCTAAAACCACTATCCATCCCACCCATCATCATCCCACATCCTAAAACCACTATCCACAACCTCCCATCATCACCCACCTCCCCCCACCACTATCCACTACCTCCCCCATCATCATCCACCTCCCCCCACCACCACTATCCACTACCTCCCCATCATCATCCTCCCCTAAAACCACTATCCATCGCACCCCCATCATCATCCATCCTAAAACCACTATCACAACCTCCCCATCATCACCACCTCCCCACCACCCACTATCCACTACCTCGCCGCCTTTAGGCAAAGGCCCGTGTCGGACTACGGTCCGACAATCTCAACAACAACAACAACAGCCTCGCAAGCGAGCGGACCCGAGTTCGATCCTCGGGCCGGGTGAAACTATGGGCAAGTTTCTTTACGCCATTTGCCTCTGTCTACCCAGCAGTAATTAGTGACCTGGATGATAATCGATTTGCGGATCGTATTCCGGGGTAATGGTTAGCCAGTGCAGTTAGCGAGTTGTCCAGTCTTCTCGGACTATTACGTAACACTGGATCATGCAGCTCGTTAACTTGGGGTGTGGTTGTTGTGTTGGCAACAGCTTCTACACCTTAACAAATTCACGCCTAGGAGGCCCTTGGGCCGGCCATCCTCGATTTCAAGGAGCTTCCATTATGTATGTATGTATGTATGTATGTATGTATGTATGTATGTATGTATGTATGTATGTATGCATCACCGTATTTCCATCAATCTTCTAAACACTTTCTTCCACTTTCCTTCAGGCCAGGAGGCACAAACTTACTTCCCTTATAAGCGTCCCTAAACTTATACTCTTCCGCTAACACACTTGTGGCTACCAATAACACCGGTCAACACAATTTTTCTGGCACAAGGTTTTTAAACGGATTTTAAGTAAATTTGGGGTGCAGAATCCAAATATGACTTTGGTTTTTGTCTATCACATCAGGTTTTTGAGATATACCATATTGCACTTTTGCTGGGAAACGTAAACTTTTGGATCAAAATTGACGGTTTAAACATGTATACATAAATTTTTTCAGCATTATAATTTGTATTTTTCTATAACCAAAAATTGTTAATATCAAATTGGAAAGTTAATGCACATATAATATTTAAATGTAACATTGAAGGGTGAAAAAAAAAATTAATGTACGGTAGAAATAGTGCAAGTATTAAGATCAAGTTACAGTTACATAAACTTCCTCTTTTTGGCCGATCTCTTATGTACAGCTTCTGGAATGTCTCTCATCAAACTCCAGCAGTAGTCCGCCATCATGTTCGAGTCCCATCGACCTTGGTAACGTTCTTCCATTACTTTAATGTCTTGATGAAAGCGCTCCCCTTGCTCCTCGCTCACTTCTCCCAGATTTTCTGGAAACTCGTCCAAGTGACTGTGTAAGTAGTGAACCTTGATACTCATTCTGCATCCAAGTGCTTGTAAACTCAAGAGCAGCTCTTCCACAATTTCTTGATAGTTGTCCGCTTTCTTGTTCCCTAAGAAGTTCCGCACCACATTAGAGAAAGCATTCCAAGTTCTTGCCTGTGCCTCAGTCATTGTTGCAAGGAAGTGTGGATCTCTGAGTAGTGTTCTTATTTGAGGTCCATCAAAAATCCCTGCCTTTTTCTTCTCGTCGCTAAGACTTGGAAAGGTTGAGCATATATATCTGAAACACTCTCCACTATGATCAAGAGCCTTGACGAATTGCTTCATGATACCAAGTTTTATGTGCAGAGGAGGAAGGACAATGTTTTTCCTGTCAACCAGAGGATCGTTAATGATATTCTTGTCACCAGGCGTCAAACTATGTCTTGGTGGCCAATTCTTTTTCACCCAATGGTCTGCTGTAGCCCTGTTGTCCCAGTAGCACAGAAAACAGGGGTATTTTGTGTACCCTCCTTGCTGGCCCAATAGAAAGTTTACCATTTTCAAGTCTACACAAATTAACCATTCATGAGCATGGTATTGCAACCTCTCTAGAACAGTCTTAATGTTTTCATACTCTTCTTTAATTTGTACAGAATGTCCGATTGGAATTGAACCATACTTGTTTCCGTTATGAAGAAGAACACATTTCAAGCTCCTTTTAGAACTGTCAATAAAAAGTCTCCAATCCTTACTATCATATGCTGGTAGTCCCATGGAGAGAAGAAGTCCTTCTACATCATTACAAAAACAAGCTGGTCATATGAATGAAAGTACTTCCGCAGTTGCTCTTCTCTGTTGCGATAAAAGGAGACACTCGTGCCAGGTTTTAAGAGTCGTTTCTCTTGAAGCCTGGAAGCTAACAATTCAGCAGACTGTTTTGGCAAATTTAGATCTCTGACCAGATCATTCAATTCTGACTGAGTAAACAACGTTGGCTTTTCACAATCTTCACCAGATGGCTTGAAAAGATCAGTCTCTTCATCTTCATCAGTAGAAACAGGTGAATTCCGGTCTATATCCTCAATCTCTGGTAGCTCAGTAAATTCTGGCACGTTACGTGATGGAGCAAATCTGAGATCAGATTTGGATTCAGCACCTTAAAGTTAGTAAAAAAAACAGTTAAAATGTTTCATGCCAGAAAAAAATAATATTTTTTTGTAGACCAGTGTAATCTGTAAGCTATCCCAAAATTGTATGAACAAGAGATGCGTTCCCGCTAAGTCGAACCTTCCCTGTCAATCGCGATTTTTCACGCCATACTTAATGACCAAGCTCTCCATTGATTCCACAAATTTATAGAAGATTGTTGTCGGAAAATTGAATTCTCTAACTAATCCTTCAATTGCTAGCCAGTCCTCTTTCATTCCTCGACGTCTGAACCTAAATTAGTGGACATATGACGTAACGTGTTTGTAATGTTGCTGTTCTCCTTAGTAATGACGGAATGATGATGCTGATAATATGAATGATAATAATGATCATACTTAAAGGACAATTAGTGACAACTGAAATGATACAACATCGATAATATTAATAGCATTACCATTGATGATGTGAACAATGATAATACTGATTATAATGTTGAAACTAACATTAATGCTGATAAAAAAATTTAGAAAATAATAATAATAATAATAATAATAATAATAATAATAATAATAATAATAATATATGATACAATTCAGTGAGCTGTATTCGTATACGAGAACATTGTATTACGAAATTGTATACGAGAATGACATATCAATTTGTGCAGGAAAATACTTCAAAAACCATAAAAACTGGTATATTGTTATAAGTCTATATTGTCAGTTGAAATAATATCCTTGTAACGAAGTACGACTTCCCCCGAGTATTTGGTCAATGGTATTAGAGTGTCTACTGGTCCTAAATTTTATTTGGCAATGTTGTTCTATTACTGAATATATCAGGTACTACTGCAGTTATTGTATCGTTTCACCTGGCAAAACTGATACTGTTGCCTTATTTTATTTGCCATTGTTTTTTGTTGAACCATTTTAATCTGCTTCAATTCATCCGTCAAATTGTTTGTTGCTGCACTTTATCTGGCAACGCTGGTTGTTGCTTAATTATATCCGGCATTGCTGTTCTTATTACTTTACTCTATCTGGCAATACCTTATGTTTACCAAAGCGTTTACTATTTCACTTTATCTGGCAATACTGTTCACACTGCTCCATTGTATCCAGCAGTAGTGTTTATTGTGTTATGGGTCATTTGACGTAATTACAGTGTGAGTGTTGAATAATGAAGCGGAGAAAATAAAAAAAAAGGCTTTTTTTAATGATTCCACGTAAAACAGAGGGATCTCTCTCTCTCTCTCTCTCTCTCTCTCTCTCTCATTTTGCATATATTTTACTCGGAATGAAACATGTTAACCCTTTTCGCAACTACACAAAATATTTATCAGTGCATACCTTAAGTTAGATATACAGGGTGTCCATAAGTGATTACCCTCATTAAAGCATGGTCTACCACTGTCTTAGGGATACCCTGTAGTATGTTGACATAAGATAATGTGTTTATGATCAGAGATTTAATTTAAAATTATTTGTTGAAGATAACCGATATACACTGAATTTGATAATACACACACACACACACATACACACACACATATATATACATATATATATATTTATATATATATATATATATATATATATATATATATATATATATATATATATATATATATATATATATATATATATATATATATATATATTTATATATACAGTATATATATATATATATATATATATATATATATATATATATATATATATATATATTTATATATATATATATATATATATATATATATATATATATATATATATATATATATATTTATATATATATATATATATATATATATATATATATATATATATATATATATATATATATATATGTCAGAACCACGCCACCAATTGTCATGATCTACCTACCCAGCACTACGAACCACGCCATCTAGGGACGAGACACGAGTATGACTCGTCTTAGTTACCACTCCGGGGTTTCCCTTCTCCATATCCTGGTTGTTGCGTCACCTCCTCAAAGTCTTCTTCGTCAGCTCCAGTTCGATGAGAGTTGAGTTCACTCTGGGAAGTGACCACAGGATCACCTATCCTGGAAACCTATGGCACAGTGACTACCTACCGTCTTCTACAATACTCAGCCTTACTCGTCGGCCATCTCAGCTCCGCACTTAAGTATTTGTAATCTTATATTGCCTCCCCCACCTCCACCTTGCTTCAAAATTGTTGTATGTTGTATAAATATGTATATACTGTTAATGTTTAGGTTAAGTATGGTTAAGGGTAAATTATAGAAAGCTGAATATTTTGTTAAGGAATTTATGGTACTTTATTATACACAATACAAACTCGCATCCTATGTCTACCCTTTTATAGTCCGATTGTCTTTGTTTTTTGTTTTTTTTGTTGCCTGTTGGGATCTGGGTAGACTTTTAACTATATTCTAAATCCCCAACTCGTAACAAAATATATATATATATATATATATATATATATATATATATATATATATATATATATATATATATATATATATATATATATTTATATATATATATTTATATATATATATTTATATATATATATTTATATTTATATATATTTATATATATATATTTATATTTATATATATTTATATATATATTTATATTTATATATATTTATATATATATATTTATATATATATATTTATATTTATATATATTTATATATATATATTTATATTTATATATATATTTATATATATATATATATATATATATATATATATATATATATATATATATATATATATATATATATATATATATATATATATATATATATATATATATTTATTATATATATATATATATATATATATATATATATACATATTTATATATATATATATATATATATATATATATAATATATTTATATATATATATATACATATATTTATATATATACATATATTTATATGTATATATATATATATATATATATATATATATATATATATATATAATATTGATAGTAAGAGAGTGTAAAAGAGAGGAAGATTTTGGTAGCGCGGCCGATGTTGGTTATTTACTCTGTCAATACACTTATATGTCAATACACATCTATTACGTTCTTAAGGACGACTTCTCAAACACCGCTTCGTTACAACAGTTTATTAATTACGACAATGACATGGACACATTAATAACACCTTCTATTGAAGTTACTTAGACATTATATTTACGTTACTAGGACATCATATTACGTTACTAGACACTCTGATTCTCGGACATGAACATGAAATGAATACACTTCCCACGTAAGTAACTCATCCCATGGAAGCTCTGACAAAACTCACGTGACCTGGGGAGGTCTAGCCGGTGGTCCTGGGTTGTCTCTATGGGAGACTGCTTAGCTGGGCACCGAGGGAAGTCTCGCCTCCTGACCGAGGCAGTCGCCCAGTCCTCTCTTCTCTTCTCGAAGGACTGGGGAACGTAGTAGCTGCCCTTCCTGGTTACAAGACACACTCGTGAGGGAGGGCTAGGACGTCCTATACTGGAAGACCAGCCGTCAGGTTGAGCATAATCGGGGGGGCGATGGGTCTCCTTACATTTGCCCTCGCTAATGTAGGTCAGGTCTGACTTTTTCTGAGACTATAAGTTGTTGTAAATTCTGGAGAAATCTTCAGATGAATGCTTGTCTGTTAACATCGTAGGTGGCCGTGACATGAGAGGCTCTGTTGATTTGTGGCCCCTTGACTTGGGCTCGAGGGTTACATTTGACCTGGCTAATGTGAGGTTAGGTCTGGGCCTTGTCTGAGATGTACTGTAGTTGTGTATATTGGGAGAGAGTCGGCAGGTGGTTTCTTACATGTTTGTTGTCGCGGGCATGGGAAGGAGCTAGTTGACTTGTAACCTCTTGAGTGGCCGCAGGGTTACCCTTACCCTGACCTCTAATGTCGGGTCAGGTCTGACTGTTTCTGAGATGTAAGCTGTGGTCTGACAACCCATCACTATATATATATATATATATATATATATATATATATATATATATATATATATATATATATATATATATATATATATATATATATATATATATATATATAATATTGTTACTGCTCTAATTTACTTTTAATATCCAAGGTTCTAGGCGTAACCAAAAAAAAAGTAAAGCGAAGTAAATTAAAAGGGAATAATAATATATATATATATATATATATATATATATATATATATATATATATATATATATATATATATATATATATATATATATATATATATATATATATATATATATGTATGTAACCGGTCGTAATTTACTGGACTTTATTTTCTCACTTGACTTGGGGTTTATTAAAGATTAATGGCAGTGGAAGCTTCTTAGTGGTGAAATCCTGAACCAGCACAGGAGCACTTAAATTTACTAGCAAAATGAATTGTCCGGGTGGACTGGGTGGAAGGATACAGCGTCTGTGACTGGGATGAATGAGACACACTGTAAATTTTAGGATACTTATATTCCTCCACCACAAACACACAATAAATAATGGTGCACCAATATGCTACCTCTTAACTTGAACTTAAAACACTACTCTGGGGAATAAAAGTTATACATGATATTGAAATTATTAGAAACTCAGGCAACAATAAATTTAAAGTATTAAGAAATGTTGCTTGCACACATGAACAGGCCTTAGGGCTTTCAACAAAAATTATATCACCCCAACAGATGCACAATTCCTGCAACATAACTTAAACACTACTCTGGGGAACAAAGGTTACCTAAGATCTGAATTATAAAGAAAAAATTAAATGCATTAATAGAATTAAATCACAGTATCACTCTGGTTCCGCTTAGTGACACAACATTCAAAAAACAATACTATCAAAATTATTTAAGAAATATTAAACCACACACGTCAAGATAACATCAGTAACTGGAGAAATGGTATTAACTACACACAAATATAGTCACTATTATTGATATGTTACTGTCCACCAATACCGTGAACCATGCCCACCCAACCTCAACATACACCCGTAATAAGGGAGATAAAATGCTCCTCTAGGTATCTCCTAGAGTTCTGGACTCATGGTCTCAGTGTGACCATTAATTTACCTCAGATAGCCTCAGTGTACTCCCAGTGCGCCCATGGGCAGTAATGAGAGAACGCCAGCAGGGGGTGGCTCATGGACAGTAGGTAACACTCTCTAGCTGACCGAGGATACGCGGTGTTGTGCACCCACGTGGTAAGAACTGATCACCCACCGCTGATGCTGGTCCTGTCGCTTAGTTATCGGGAGCACTCGCTCACTCAAGAGATCCTTTCGCTACCCCGCTAACCAGTGACAAGCCTACACTGATGTTCCGGCTTACAATCGCCAAGCCTCAATCATCAACGGCAGTTCAAAACGGCAGTCAGTCTCTAGCCAACTTCTCGCAGTCAAACTCTCAAGGGTCAAGTGGGTTCTGACGAAACCCTGCGTAATGAACTCACTGTTAGCTCTGTTAATCCTTTACCACTGCCCTATTTAACCCTGTCTGAGATCTAATGAGACTTACTTGTTATACTGCAAAGGTGCAAATACAGGTGACTAGGCCACGGACTATTTCTGCAGACGGACGCCAAGAGGCCTTTGTTTGTCTGAATGCTTCCTCGTGACTGAGAGAGAGAGCCCTACTGTGGTTCCTCTCAAGGCGTTAGCTTAGGCCTACGCGGACATATTTTCCTCGCTTAACTAATAACCTTGGGACACTCGTAACATTATTATTCAGACTGATAAAACGATCTATAATAATTTCAAATTCAATAATAGTCCTTTAACTCATGAATTGCACTCATTACGATCTCGGCAAATCATACTTAATATCACTTAGGCCTAGTTCCACAACCTCTCTCGCTATGTGCAGGAGCTCTCTTCCATCCGACGACCTTTTGAAAGCTCAGTATCGCTAATGGCACGTGTTTGAAATTACACTGAAATTTCTGAATATTATATATATATATATATATATATATATATATATATATATATATATATATATATATATATATATATATATATATATATATATATATATATATATATATATATATATATATATATATATATATATATATATATATATATATATATATATATATATATATAATGTGTTTAATAAAAATATCGATATTCATCTTTGTGTTAATTTAAAGTCTCTAGTCAAGCTTGTGTTCCAAGTGTAATTCCAGCTACCTTGTTGCATCATTAGTATGCAAATTAGAATTGGTTAAGGTTGTATTTCTGCTTCCCTACATAATTATTGTTCTTAGTGTTAATGTAATATTGTGTGAGAATTATTTACATTACCAATTTTCATGTGAATTGAGTAATGCTTTGTTTAACTAATTTTGTTTATTGGCATTAAGAGCTGTGTGTGTGTGTGTGTGTGTGTGCTTATGTATGTGTGTTTTGTGTATGTATGTACAGCATGTATTTCGTTTGCCTAGCTTAGATTGTATTCGTAAACTCCTTGTATAGAGCAAAAAACATTCTCACTTTTATCTCTATCACTAGATACAGTAACTGAATATACCAAATTCTCCAACAATAACCACGAAAATATAAGATTTATACCAAAGGTGATAAAAACAAAACCTCCCACTCAGCTGTCAGAAGTACCTGGCAGCAGCTGCAGCACTATAAATCCCTTTGTTTATCCAATTATGAACTTTGTAAATCCGTTGAAAATCCACTAAGATCTGATTTACAAAGTTAACCTGGAAGTCACGATGTATATGTTTTACCAGTCGCCTGTAACACAAGGAAGTACACCGGAACCAAATACTATAAAGGAGAAATGTTTGTCAGCATTTAATGCAAGAAACGTTTGTTGTTGACAGAACATTGGAAACGTTTGTTGGATTTGAATACACAACGCGTTGTCATTACATTGAAAATGAACATATATGAAAAGTTTGTCAAACCAGATTACAGGAGTTTATCGTTTTCTATTATTCGTTATTCTAAACATAGTGAAGGTAATTTCAGAGTTTTTAGAGAGAGAGAGAGAGAGAGAGAGAGAGAGAGAGAGAGCATGTCTCAGAGGAAGAAAATGACATTATTAAAATGCAGATGCTGGAGCAGGAAGTAATATCGTGATTTCTGACCCACAGCTCTCTGGCGTTCTGTTAGAGAAATAAAAAGGTGACAGGAAGAGCCTTCAAGAGAGACCCAGAAAGACACAGATTGAGAGAGTGCGAGAGACAGGAACATCGGTAGGATTTCACGAACCGAAATGTGGCTGTGCAATATTTGAACCACAGTGGTCAGCTGGGTGTCCTGACCACTGATATACAGGATTTTAACTGAACTCTCATGTTCTAGTGTCGGCTGAGGTGAGTGTCACTCACTGATACAGCAAAATCGAGGTCCTAGTTGTGAATTTTCAGTGGTTCCTACTTGAATTTTCCTTATAAGATAAATTATGCTGTAGTTCCCTTTGTGCACAGAATGTTAATGTGCACAGTACTTGGTAGAAAAACAGAATAAACGTGAAGTTGACGCTGTTCAACCAATAATAAACACCTTTCCTCGATTCCAGCTATTATTGAAACGTAAGGTGACCTTACTCGTCGACCACTTAAATGATTACATTATTCATCAAGTCGAGCAAATTTCCTTGAAGGATTGGTGTACCTTTAGAGTTGCTTACACACACACGGATCAATAATCATAGTTAAAGAGTAGCACCATCTCATTTATAGAGTTAACTCGGTGTACTTAAGGGTTAAAGCCATCACATTTAAGTGAACATTTCATTAAAGGGTTTCATTAATATAATCAAGGGTCATCTTATTTCACTCAAAGGGTGAAATCATCGTGCTTAAAGGAGCGAATTTTCAGAGCTAAAATCATTTCACTAAAAAGGGCTGACCACTGCAATCAAGAAGGATCACACCTGTCTGTCAATTACTTAGTGAGAGTTTCAGCAAATACAGGTGTAACAATGCAAATGTATTCGGTACAGATAACAATAATAAAACAAGAAAATACTGGTTGACGAGAGAGGTGATAATTACGAACCAGGAAAAAAAAATAATGGACAGGTAAGAATGGAATATTTTATCATGTTTTTTTACTTACCATTTACAGACGATATTGTGTAAAAAGGAGGTATAATGTTCTCACCAGACAGAT
This sequence comes from Homarus americanus, assembly GCF_018991925.1. Taxonomy (NCBI): domain Eukaryota; kingdom Metazoa; phylum Arthropoda; class Malacostraca; order Decapoda; family Nephropidae; genus Homarus; species Homarus americanus. The sequence continues at coordinate 1,121,632 of NW_024742238.1, forward strand.
AACTTATGTTAATGTTCTCGTCTGAAACACTTTCGGCTCTTCAACAGCTCCTTAGGGGAAGCATTTTCTACCTCTACATCGACCCATGATCACACAGCGGAGGACTATTAAGGAACAAACCGTACTATCAACAGCCACAAAAGGTTGGAACACTAGAAGCAGGGAAAACAAGAGGAAAAACACTACAGGAGTAACACTAGAGGAACACTACAGGAGTAACACTAGAGGAACACTACAGGAGTAACACTAGAGGAACACTCACAGGAGTAACACTTGAGGAACACTACAGGGAGTAACACACTAGATGAACACTCACAGGGAGTAACACTCAGAGTGAACACTACAGGAGTAACACGAAAGGAACACTACAGGAGTAATACTGAGGAACACTAAGCATGGAGTAACACTAGAGGAACACTACATGGAGTAACACTTGAGGAACACTACATGGAGTAACACTAGAGGAACATTACAGGGAGTAACACACGAGAAACACTACAGCAAGTAACACTAGAGGAACACTACATGGAGTAACACTCAGAGGAACACTACAGGAGTAACACGATAAACAGTACAGGAAGTAATACTAAAGGAACACTACAGGGAGTAACACTGGAGGAACACTTACAGGAGCTACCCAGAGGAACACTACAGGAGTAATAATAAAGGAATCCATGAAGTGAGAAGAATACTAGACGGAGAAAAACAATAGGGTAGGGACACCGGGAGGGAGGGAATAAAGAAGACGAAAGACAAGAGGAGAAGAAGATTAAAGGAATGGAGACAGACCTTCACCCACCCCCTTCTGTCTCTTTCAACTCGACCTCACCAAAGAACAGTCTTATAAGAATTTTTAGACCAGGAAAAATATTGAAAAAGATCCAGAAAAATTGCAATGGCAATATTTTAACGTTATTCAACTTGAACACATGACAAATAAAATAGTACAAGTATTACTTGAATAAGAAAAGGTAAACACTGTCTTAAATGCATAAATTCAAAATAGCCGCACAACAACCGGTTTATATCTGGTGGAGGCTGATTTTATCAACATATTTATTTTTGCTGATAGGTTGACACACGTTTTTAGTTTTCAGATATATTATAAAAAATGTCATCAGGTCTGGCTTGTGGAGTTGTTAGAAACCGTCTATGCCAGTAATGCTGTGCCACACATCCTCAGTGGTACCAGAGTTGGCCGTGGGCATCTTCGTCAGCGCTGCTATCCACATGCTTCTGTATCAAAGGTCTTTAAACTGTGTTACCAAACAATGCAGAGATTGTAGATGTTCAAATGATGATTCAGTCTCTGTAGATAATGATTTGCGCCAGTTCACCTGGAGCGCTCCTTCAGACATACTGAAAAGCCCAAGTGATGACCTGATGGCTGAATAAACGCCACTGGAAGACGTAGAGAAATAGGACACATTGAACACTACGTAGAATCAGCTTTAATATGGGCTAAAAGAAGATTTTGGAAAAGTTCACGACAGTCAAGCTTTTGGTTACAGTACTTAGAAATGATTTATATCCTCCAAGCATTCATTAGGGCTGAACGCACGGGAAATTGGATACTGCATCGGACAGGAGGCGAAAGATGTTGCTATTCATTGTAGCTTCTGGTCATAACTATTACACCAAATGACTTTTTCTGTATCTGCAGAAAAAGATCATCTAGAGGGAAGGAGCATCCAGAAGTCTATCAACATTTCCTACAAGGATTCCATGTGGTCAGAAGAAGATCAGATAGGTTCTGGGGTGGGTTATCTCCCGACCCCGTTAAAACAAGTATTGATGCGAAAGCCTCAAGGCAACAGGTGGACTGATTCGTGGGCAAGTATGGTAAAACACAGCGTCTGGTATGGCTAAGCTTTCAAGCAGCGTCACATCTGAAGTAAACTTAGAAATGCAATAGATGTCTGCAGTCACCTATGAAACTATCGAGCAACACATCGACACATCATATACCAGAATGACAAGGGATGTGTCTAATACTCATAAGATGGTTAGCTTCTTGACTTCATGAATCCTTCCACATACAGTATAATCATTAGGGCTCGATAGTTATGCACTAAAAAACTATGAAATATGCATGCAAATATGCACTAAAAACAGGGGAAATATGTATTTATATGCACTAAAAATGTCACTTATAAAGCCAAGAATGCAGGTTATACGGAAACAAAATAGTTAATATAAACTAATGTTAATGTTTATTGAGCACATACGTATCGTATTTAATATATATTTGTGAAAGTGTTCTTAAAAATATATATGAACATGTATTTACTATAGACTGACATATTTTCAGACAATATAGATTGTGGTTGCATTTGATGATGACATGGTGGCGTAAGTTCAGTTAAAACCCCTGCCTGTTGTCTGTCAGCATAGCTGTATTCTGAGAACACCTCTTTCTACATCACACGAGACGATTGGTGCATGTTTCATACATATATAGGAGGTCTGACATAGTGAGTGGCTGTACTGTCTCGTCAATAATAGCATCACTCAGACATTATCTGACTGACTTTTTCAGCTTTTCAAATCCCTTTGTTTTTGTACGCCAACACGTTACTCAGTTTACTATAGTAAGCATCAGACTGCAAACTTTTCAGTTCATCAAGAACACCATTAACTAACGAAATTGCCGAGACAGCAGTAGTCCCTCTTCTTCAAGTCTAGTAATTGTTGATGAGATGCACGCAAAAATTCGCTGCAATGAAGAGCAAGCTTTCCTTTATTCCTTCAGTTTCAAGTAAGATCTTGCTTTCCTGAATGCTCTGAGCTTCACAATATTTATATGGGAAACAGTACACTTCATCAGTAGTAAATGCATCAAATTCCCTTTTACATATGATCTCAGCACTTCATTTTGGCTCTTTGTACCTCGGCATTTTCACGAGCAGCAGAAGAGAGTACCCACACAGCAGCACTGCTCCTGACTGACTAACCTTACTCAGTCCAATGAGTCATGATGAGGTGTGAAACGACAGATTAAAGCGACGTGACCTCACCCTCACTTCACCTAACCACACCTCACCTCACCTCCTGTAGCACCACGTGTGCTCATTCAGTGGCAACAAAAGAGATACTGCCAGATGAATATTTTACCAAAAATATGCACTATATGCAGTTATCTAGGCAATATGCACTTATCATAGAAAATCACTGTACAGTTTACAGGGGTGTCGTAACAGATGAGTCCGTTAATGCTGATCAAGCATCAGATGTTGGTACAAAGTCCTCAAAAACATGATTGGGAAAAATGTACACACAGCACTCTTTTCAATCGTAAAGAACAAGTGATCCCTCTCAGCAGCAAGAATGCTGTAAAATCAAAGATGATATCATCATTGATCTCCGGCTCTTGTTCCACAGACTTGTTACTGTAGGCTCACAAAATAACAATCTAGCCGAAGCACTTGAATATGAACTCTGCAGTTATCCACCCGCACTTTTTGAGAACAGGATAACCCAAGACTCGCAACAAAGTCTGCATTGGCTGATGCACTGTGGAAGATGATGCCACCCGATATGCCTATCTATCAAGTGATGTCCAGTAGGTACTGGATGGCGGTGTCACTTCCAATAAGGTATGTTCACCTCAATATGGCAGAGCCATAGTCGTATTTGACGGATAACCTGAGGAACCATCAACTAAAAGATGTGACTCACCTAAGACGAGTGCATGAAGTGTAAAAAGTCTGGTTCCAATGGTGTTTCAGAGGAAGAAAAGGATTTAATCTACAATGGAGTCAATAACAGAACTTCATCTACTCCAAGGCTGATCATTTGATTCTATCAGGTTGTTGTGTTAAACATGTCAAAGCTGATGCTTGACTTTGTTATCGTTCGGAATGTCATTGCTACTGCTCACAAAATTACTACTAAGCCTACAATCGTGGTTGCTGATGAAAAAGATATTCTAATTGTGTTAGTTGGCATTTGACACCAGAAACTCCATCCATATATTTCAGACCTAGACCTCGTCAGATGGTCTCAAGTTAATCTCACACTAATAAGGTATTCCTGGAGCAAGCACAGGTGTTCTCTAAACGTAACAGTACACAGGCAGATATTATTAAAAGCTGGGGAAAGTGCATTAGTTCAAACTACAAAGGTCTCCAAGGTTACACACATTGAATTTTCTTAGATTAGAACAATTCTACCAAAAAAAGTAGGCAGTAGTATTGATCATTTGTGCAACCTGAAGTGCACCCACCTTTATCAGCTGCTGCAGCACATCACAGTTTGCATGTATATTTGCAAGTTCAGGGAGGGATGGGTAATGCAACTAGTATATCACCAGAAGATTGGGATGGTTCAGACAAGGTGACAAGTTTCCTCCAGTTCTAACAGGCAGACCACCAGGTCCCACATATTTGCTTTCTGAAGTAGTCAGGATGTAACTACAGTACAAAAGCTGGATGTAATACTAGACAGTGTACCGTACATGCTGCAAGAATGGACTCAACTGCTCCACAGGCCAGCCACTGCAGAGGTGTTTGTATCAACATGTCAGTCAGATGAGGATGTTGATGCGAATTAATAACCAACTCCTAAGATTTTCTCACCTACCATGGTATACATATAATTACATAGACACTTCATATAGTGGCCCTAATTATCATGGAATTATGCCTACACAGTCCATAGTATTCCACAAGTGAGTATTTTGATAGTTTTTAAGCAAATGACAGATAAATTTCTTGAATAATCGCACACTCTGCGTTTAGTGAACAATACATAGAGTCGGCATGCCAATTGGGTCAGTTCTGTATTAACACTGAAAAACACATTTATATTATAAAATCGAATTTTTGCTTTATATCCTCGTATAACATTTTCAAACAATGCAGAAAGTCACAATGCTACCTAAGTATCATACTTATTGTCCAATTCTAATTGAATATGATATACCCTACGGCAGCAATTTTTGGCAAGGCAGAGTTGGCAATGTTCCCATACTTGGATTTAATTATACTTTCATATGTTATTTCTGGAGTTAAATAATACTGGTTTAATTATTATTGCAATTTGTTGGGGGTTGACCTCTCATTTTCTCCCTACCTCCCAAGACTACTACCATCCTGTTCTTCCTGTGTCTGTATCTTGTGTGTTTTGTAATTGTTTGTATTGTCACTATGTGCTTACCCCCACACACACACACACACACACACACACACATACTTTCACGCAAGACACATAGATACATTAATAATATCTTTCACCACCGACGGTCAAGATTTGTCAGGATTTCGGAGCTGCCTTCAGCAGCAGCCATGTCAACTGTTATAAAGTTGACCCATACCTCAATCCCCTCCCCTGAACCCCTCCCTCCCCACCGGAATATCAACAAGTTCTCGCCAGAAGTTACTATTTTCCATTTGGGGAAAGGAGGAACCAGTGTTGAATAGTGGTACAGTGCTGAAGTCAGTGAAAAACAAATCCCCGGCAGTTGGAGTCTTACCTAAGCTAACCTTCACACAGTGAGGTCCCAGGTACCCAGTGATAATTCCTCTTGAGACTCCATCACTCTATAGAGAGGCCTGGGACCACACACTCACGTGGTGTCCCATGATGCAATTTACACCACGTGAGGAATGAGTTGCTGCAGGTAAGTATCATGTGAAGTTCCTCATGTAACACCCCTGTTACGAGTTGGGATCAGAATATAGTTAAAAGTCTACCTTGCAGATCCCAACAGGTAACAAATAATAAAAACAAAGACAATCGGACTATAAAAGGGTAGACAAAGGATGCGCAGTTTTCGTTGTGTAAAAATAAAGTACCATAAACTCTTTAACAAATATTCAGCTTATAAATTACCCTAACCATACTTAACCTAAACATTAACAGTATATACATATTAATACAACATAAACAATTTTGAAGCAAGTGGACGGGGAAGCAATACAAGATTACAAATACTTAAGTGAGGAGCTGGAGATGGCTGACGAGTAAGGCTGAGTATTGTAGAAGACGTAGGTAGTCACTGTGCCGTAGGTTTAGAGGATAGATGATCCTGTGGTCACTTCCAGAGTGTAGTGCTCTCTCTCCTAATTGAGCTCACAAAGAA